>NW_024412377.1:93756469-94023195 GCF_014898765.1 Herpailurus yagouaroundi
ATATAGATATAGATATAGATATAGATATAGATATAGATATAGATATAGATATAGATATATAGATATTATCCCATATAAGTAGCCTTAGAAAAAGCTCAAGGAGTATTATTTCCATTTTACTTCAATGGAACGAGGGCCCAGAGAGATTGCCTATCTTGGACAAGATGTTGAAGGAAGCCTGATTTTTTTAAGTTTAGAAACTGATTTACGTTTACTAAACACTCTATTTTAGAATTATTGATTTCACTTTTTAAAATTTAGTAAATGTCTTTCAAATACTTTCTTAGCCAAAGATCATGATCATAAAATAGGCTCATTTAACCTTTTATATAGGTTTCAGTTGGTGCTGGATGCCATATATATTCTCCTTTATCATTTAATCGCCCCTAATCTGTGAAGATTCTAAAAGAGAATAGAATATATAGAGAAATCATAATTTGCCTCCTATTAAAGAACACCTTGGGATACATCCTAAAAGCTTAAAAAAAAAAAAACAGCTATTTTTTTAGAAATCATTTGAAACTTACAATGGAGCTGCATGAATAGTACAAAATATATCCTTATATGCTTTACCAAGATTCCCCTATGGGTCATATTTGCCCCAGTTACTTTTCCTTTCTCTTTTCCTCCCTCCCACCAACCCCCCTCTGTGTATGTGTATATATGCCCCATATCTGTATATATATCTTTTTACATCTAAATACTTTCGTGCATATCTCCTGAGAACAAGGACATTCTCTTATGTAACCACAATGCAGTTATCAACTTCAAGGCATTTAACATTGAATACTTTAATCTCTAATATTTCAATTTTTCCAATTAACCCAATAATGATCTTTATAGCATTTCCCCCTCGATACAGGATCCAGTCTAAGATCACATGTTGTATTTGGTTTTCGTGTCCAATTAAAGTTTTTTTTTTTTTTTAATTTTTTTTTCAACGTTTTTTATTTATTTTTGAGACAGAGAGAGACAGACCATGAACGGGGGAGGGGCAGAGAGAGAGGGAGACACAGAATCAGAAACAGGCTCCGAGCCATCAGCCCAGAGCCCGACGCGGGGCTCGAACTCCCGGACCGCGAGATCGTGACCTGGCTGAAGTCGGACGCTTAACCGACTGCGCCACCCAGGCGCCCCAATTAAAGTTTTTTTTAATGTTTATTTTTGAGAGAGAGAGAGTGCGCACAAGCAGGGGAGGGACAGAGAGAGAGGGAGACACAGAATAGGAATCAGGCTCCAGGCTCTGAGCTGTCAGAACACAGCCAACATGAGGCTTGAACCCATGAACCTCCAGATCATTACCTGAGCCGAAGTCGGACGCTCAACCGACCAGCCACCCAGGCACTCCTTCATGTCTCTTTAATTTATTTGAGTTTGGAAAAGTGCCTCAGCCTTTTATTGACTTTAACCACAATTCCATTTTGGAGCTTCCTGCCTCATTCCTCCCTTTTAAATATAATGCTCCTTTTTTTTTTTTCCCTGCTGTTTCTCCATGATTGGATTCAGTTTATGCGTATCCTGTCAGAGGACTACCTGGGTGAGGTTGTGTGCTCCTCAGGATATTGCACCCAGAGGCACCCACAGACCATCCGCCTTTCCTTGATCACTTTAATTGTGACCACCTGGTCAATGTGTTGTCTGATTTTTCCACTGTCTAGGACAGAGGCCTGATTTTTACAATCAGGATTTGTCAGACTGCAGTGCTCTGCTACTGGCTGCTTCCTGATGACTTTGATTCATCTGCCCTTGTTGAGAACCTTAATAGAACCATTATTTGCTGACTCTAATTGAAGTGAGTTTTCTTTCTCTTAAGACCAAAGTCTGGGCAAGGGAGGTTACAATCAAAGGATTTCTACAGCTTCTGAATTGTTTTCAAATCCTAACAATTGGCCTCTGGCTATTCAATTAAATAACTGTTAAGGGAAAACAATCGATTTTCCAAACCTTTTTTCTTGCAGGCCCACGTTGCTTTTAAGGTATCTTACCTTCTCCGTAAAAGAAGTGTCTGCTCTGTCTGTTCAGATGTAGGGTGATTTGTTTCTGAGCAGCAGGTAAATTACTTTGTTCCCAGAAGCAGCTTTGGGAGGAGGGAGCTCAGGGTGGGAAGGTCCTCAGAGGGGTTTATGCAATGGTTGGTCCTCTTCCGCATTGCTGGGGTCCCCGGGAGCCTTGACAATTTGGTTCTAGTCAACCCCGAAAGTGCTAAAGGTCACATCTCCAATATTTCTCACCTAATCTTTCTTGACCGATTTTCCCTGTTCCAGAAGGTAGTTGGGAAGACACTAAACTTTGGGCAAGCTTTGCAGGTGGGTCTCTGGGCTCATGTGAAATCTGAATGTAATAGCTTTAAGCAAACAACTGATCTTAAAACCAGTACAATTGGTTGTTGAGTCAAAATGCATCCCAGACCTCAAAGACTTTGAGAGAATGCGAAACCAAACTCCTTACCTACACATTCTGTTGATTTGTCTAAAGTAATTCCCTTTTGTCACTTTAGGCTGCACAAAGCCCTCAAGAGACAATGGCATGCGTTGTTGGCGTGAACAGTGCTGGTGTAACAGCCAGCAAAGAAAAGAAAACTTGTGGTCTGTGCATTTCACTGCAGGATACAAATCATGCAGCAGAATCTGGCGACTATTATGAGGCTGAAATAAGCACATATAGTCACAGAACAAAGCAACCAAATTATGTATTTAACATAATAATAATTATAAAAGCTTCCTAGGCATCATTTTGAACTATCTGCTGCCATGAGTCCTGAGGGCTTCCTTCCACTATGGGGAACACTAAAAAATGAATAGTGACAGGAAGCTGGGGTGGAGAGCGGGCTCAGCTATTAGTTTCCTTTTGTGTGTGAGCAATTGTTTTAAAGTTCATTGCAATGCTCAGGGTATCATTGTTTCCACAAATTACCCCTTGGATGGTTTACTATGAGTGCCAGCTTCTCTGGGGTACCTTCTGGATTTTACAAGTGGTTCCATCACACAATGATTATTATTCTTCAAGAAATTATCCAGAGTGGCTTGTTACATGACAGACATGTGGTTTGAATTTTGTTATAAACACAGAACAAAGGGTCTGAGAGTGTTTCTTTTCATTATCTGAGCTGTGTGGCTCTGAGGAAACATGAGACAGTTCATTATTCAAATGAGAATATTTTTTTGCCTTTCATTTTCGCTTTTATTTCTGTATATCCATGACATTTCAGCAAGCAAGCTGCCTCCTCTAGAAGCACCATCTGCTTTTCTTTTCAACTGTGACACCATCTGAGAGAATACCTTCTCACTCGTAGAAATACATGTGGCATGAGGGGAGTGGTGTTGTTCATTATATATACATATATAGGTGTGTGTGTATATGTGTGTGTGTACTTTTTTGTTAGTTTTAATACCAGAGCATAGATATATAATTATGAAATTTGATGTCAGTAAGACAGCTAAATAAAAATTTCCAACCTAACTTTCTCTCAGGTCTCAAATCCCTTCGTAGTGCAATGGGATATAAATTCCATGAGCGTGGGACTTCTGTGTGTGTTCACTGGTATATGCTGGAATCTAGAAGAGTGTTTGGTATATAGTAGGTGCTAAATAGTTGTTGAATGACGAAGTGTGAATAACAGGGTTCTTCCTGAGTACTTTTTGTGTGTTCAGCATGTACCAGTCAGAAATTACTCTTGCTGGCTGTGGATGTTCATGCCCTCCATCCCCATAGTGGCTGTGATCCTCTGTTGCCCTGCGTTAAAATACACTGTGATAGATGATAGTCTTGGATGGGGATGCTTTCTCCGACCTGCATCTGCCTGTGCTGCCAAGTCTCTAGAATCACACAGGAGTGTCAAGTTTTCCCACAGGAGTGTCCAGCCTGGGCCCTAGCCTTGGGACTTTTGCTTCATTAATACACAGATCACAGAAGCAATCAGACCTTATTATCTATTGAGACGACTCCTGTTAAACTGCTACCATAACTCAGGAAATCTGTGAAACATACCTTCCTAGGTACAGCTTTGGATAGTGCGGTATAACTGGCCATGAAACAGGAGCTGTTGGACTGCCCTGATGTCCTGCAATTGGAACTGCATTGTCTCATTTCAGCAGAGGTTTCAGAAAGAGGCAGGGAGCAAGATTGGCTGCTCTTCAGGTTTCCATGGCGGAAAGGATTCATGTCCACACCTTGGGCCTTTACAGCCCATTCATAGAAAATCTGATAGCAGCAGGTGCTTTCATTGGTCTTGACAGACATGTATAGAAGGGAGAGATTGAGGTCATCCATGATATCATTAATGCCTAATAGCTAACTGACGTCAGAGGCAGAAACACATGATACTATTTTTTTTAGGAGCCGCTCTAATGAGAAATTTTCAGTGATTTCCCATTCCCAATAGAATGGAAACCAAAATTATAAGCAAGGTGTGTAAAAATCTTAGCTAAACGTACCTTCTTAGATGAAGTCTCCTTGCCCACCTGTGGCCACCCTATACTGGAAGTGAGCTGGAGGACAGTCACCATCCAGTAGGCACCCCTACTGTGGTAACCATGCCATGTTGCCTTGAATGGAATGCCCTCACCTCTGGTGGTTGAAGGTCTAGTAAAGGGGCTGATGACTTCCTCTGTAAACATATTCAATTGAGGTACTCAAGGTACAACTAAGGGGAATTTTGCAGCAAGGAGTTGGAGAGAGAGCTTGGAGCTCCAGAGAGAGGTCTGGCTGGAGACTCAGCTTGGGGAGGTTGCAGCTCTTGATTGTATGTGAAAGTATAGGGTGAATGAGATCATGTAAGATGAGTGTGTAGAGTAAGAAGAGACGAGGACATAGGTTTTATGGGAAAAGTGAAGAAACTGGTACCCATGAAAAAAAATTATGAGTCAGTGATCTGAATTAGAGGAAAACAAAGGAAAGTGGTATTACGAATAATTAAGCTAATAATTACTGAATGCCACCTATGTGAGACAGCTTTTTTTAACCTCTGGGTGTCAGTTAATTCAACTAATACAACAACCGTATAAAGTAAGTTTTATTATCTCAATTTTTTTTTATTTTATTTATTTTATTTTTTTTTTCAACGTTTATTTATTTTTGGGACAGAGAGAGACAGAGCATGAACTGGGGAGGGGCAGAGAGAGAGGGAGACACAGAATCGGAAACAGGCTCCAGGCTCTGAGCCATCAGCCCAGAGCCCGATGCGGGGCTCGAACTCACGGACCGCGAGATCGTGACCTGGCTGAAGTCGGACGCTTAACCGACTGCGCCACCAAGGCGCCCCGTATTATCTCAATTTTTAATATGAGGCACAGAGAGGCCAAGTAGCTTGTCTAAGAGCTGGCAGGTAGTGAGGATTAAAATTAGACTCATCTGATTCCAAACTTGGTATCCTATCTCTTCTATAATATCTCTCCAATGTAAAAAGAAAAAAAAAAAAAACACAACAAGGCAATCAGGATGTAGAGAGTGGCTCAAATTTTCATAATGCCACATGCTCCAGAGAAGTCACTTAAGATATGAATGGGATCAACGTGGCTTCCCATCGGATCTGACAACTAGGATGATACGATGGTTTTAGCATGAGTCACTCTAGTGGACTTGGGGCAGGTGAAGTTTGAAACAAATGAGCTCCAGGGAGTCATCTATATTTCATCTATTTCTTTGCCACAGGGTCTAGTTGTAGGGCACTTAAATAGATATTCAAAAGATAGTCATTCTCTGAATATTTCCAAAGGTAAACTTGAACATAACTTCAACTCTCCATAGTACTTTCAATTCTCTATTTCTCTGTAGTTTTATAGAAACAGCCCACAACGAAGATACAAAGCTGTATACCTTGAGTAACAAGCAGGACTGGTAGAGTTTTGGTTTGTGTATGCGGGAGATAGTGGGAGAGGCAAGCTCTACAGCTTTTTAAAGATGAAGAAACTGAGGCATGGAGAGATGATGGCGAGGAGGGAGCAATTGCCTAGTGATTACCTCCAGGAGATCTGAAAGGCTTTCAGCCTTACCAAAACTAAAAATTCAGTTTGGGGCACCTGGGTGGCTCAGTCGGTTAAGTGTCCGACTTCAGCTCAGGTCATGATCTCACAGCTTGTGAGTTTGAGCCCCGCATCTGGCTCTGTGCTGACAGCTCGGAGCCTGGGGCCTGCTTCTGATTCTGTGTCTCCTCCTCTCTCTGCCTCTCCCCTGCTCATGCTCTCTCTCTCTGTCTCTCAATAATAAATAAACGTTTAAAAAAAAAAATCAGTTTGCCATTTAATGCTAATTAAATTCCATTCCTGTCTTGTCAATTCTGGTGGGAAAGAAAGGGCTTCTAGGATGAGTATGAAAGATCTTTAGGAACCTCCCCTCCTGGGTTCTCTTAGGCTCAGGAAATTAAGGAGCCAATGCTTTCTGCAATCATCTCTGCCCCAGTCCCAAATCATGAAGGAACCTCCTGCCCTCTTCAGCAGCTACCACAAAGACTGACCTGAAATATGACTGTCCCTTCTCTAGTGTTCAGACCAATTGAAATTGTTTAAAAAATTTTTGGGGGAGAGAGAGAGAGAAGAGAGAGAGAACATGAGGGAGGAACAAAAATAGAGGGAGACACAGAATCTGAAGCAGGCTCCAGGCTCCAGGCTCTGAGCTGTCAGCACAGAGCCCAAGGTGGGGCTCGAACCCACGAATGTGCGATCGTCATCTGAGTTGAAGTTGGTCTGTTAACCAACTGAGCCACCGAGGTACCCCCAGACCAATTTAAATGAAAGATTTCCTTACCTCAGATTTCCTCAGGAATTTATGCTGGGCAATAGCACGACATTCTTCTCATTACAGTGCAAATGTAAAAGTCACCAACTAATTGCAACTAGTTATGATTTTATTTTATGTGTTTAAGAATATATAGAACTCACTGGATGATAATAGTTTGTTTTTATAGTCATACAGTTCAATTGCCCTCTACTAATTTTAAACAATATCTGGGTGTTAGAAAAACATTCAAAAGAGCAAAATTCAAAAGGAAACCACATCAAAACCTTTCACTAGAAAAACCTACCCATTTTTAAAAAATTAGTCCAAAGTTGAATTCTCACCTGGTTCAAACAGAATTCACCTTTTCCTTTGTAGGGTTTTAGAATGGAGTCGGCAGAGAAACAAAGGGAAAGCAGTAACATGTGTAAGTGATCACCAAAACACCAGCTCATTTCCAACTAAAAAGACATGCTTTGTACACGGGTCACAGAACACATCAAACTAAACAAAAGTGCTGAGGAAAGTCACAGCTTATGGGGAAAAAAACCCAGGAGAGATTTTTTTTGCAGGTAGATGGATAAGAAAGGGTAAGTTTCATTCTTGTGGACTGCAGCCTAGGCTGTCTGAAATAACCAGTTAATAACGTTAATAATAAATCACAAGATAACTCTAGAAACAACTATGGGGGGACCATGCCAAAGGGACTAAATAAGAGAAGGGACTTTCCAGAGTTAGTAAAAAAACTACCTAAAAGAGTGGGAGTGGATTCTTTCCAATGGAGGGAAATTCCTCTGCAAGGGTTTTCTTTTGTGGCTACGTTTTCTAGCATTGAAAATAGTTCCTTCTGGAGAGAATGCAGCCAGTTCACTATTGAATTTGCATTCAAAGGTGCAAAGGTGCAAAGGAACAGCTGGGGAAAAAAAGCATTTTATAGTAAGGCCACATAAGAACGTGCAGGAAGGAGTCTGGCCCAGTGAATTCGAGTTTTTCATTCATATTTTCACGCATAAGTGCAGTACGTCCCATTAAGCACACCTTTATGGGCCATTTGCCCCAGTGATGCAGCCAGAGTTGCTCAAAATCGATGATTCTTATATTGGCTTCAACTGAATGTTTGTGAGAATTTTTCACTGCCTTTCAATTTTATCAGCATGCCAACCCATAAGTAATCTACAAACAACCCACAAATGACCCAGGGCCCAAACCTGTCCAAAATTATCTCTGTCCTTTCTTCCATCTAAAAATCAAGAGTTCTGGCAAGGAACACATATTTGGTTTAGTGATGTGTTAAGTCCCCCCTTGCTTTATGCTTCACAGCCTCTGTAACCTCTAGCATAGCAAAACCTACATGGTATGGAAGAGAAGGAAGAGTGCAATGATGTCACAATCAGCCTTGGTCAACTGGAGAGGAAGGAACAGAAAAAATTATCAAAAATATAAACATGGGGCTCTTACTCTGAGTGACATACTATGTTACATGTGGTGGGTAATACACCTAAGAAGCTTAGGATAAAGTTCTCGTCCCTGGGAATCTCTCAATCTAAGGTATTATCTGGAGAGAGAGATACAGAGTCATTACTTGAAGCCTGTATTTTGAATAAGTATGTAATAAAAAGCCAAGGACTCCGTGCTAAGAATCCTAAATTAAGTAGTATCATCTCCCAGCTACATTCAGCTTGTATGGGACAAAATTTACTAGAACAAATGAGAACATCCCTAAATCTGGAAGAAAAAAAAAGAATGCTTTACCTGTATGAACCCATTTAATCTTTACAACAGCCTTATAAGCTACTATTATTGCTATTTCCATTTTACAGACTGGTAAACTGAGGCAGCAAGGTTAAATAATGTGACCAAAGTCATACAACTAATATGCAGCAGAGATGGGATTATCCTACAGTGTATCTGAGCATACCCAGGCCCCAAATGAGTTATAAACAGTTCAGCAGTGAAGATGAACCAGGGATTGGTATTAGAACTCATTGTAGAGCCTGCCAGTGTTATTCAAATAAATGCATCTGTCATACTCACATACATACAGGAAGGTTCTTGTGCTTCCCGAATAAGGTGACCAGATAATTTGTACAGATACATCTCTAGAGATAAATGAACAATTAGGGTTCCAAAAGATCTTTTCCCTTTTATTCTTACATGCAAAGTACCATTAGATAAATGAGTTGCTCTGATGCAGTTACTTTGCATCTATGAAAGTGTATACATTGAAAAAATCTTAATAGCAATTTACTGACCTAGGAGACTTCAGAGTCAGGGAGCATCAAATGGAAAGGGCTGAGGGAAAGGCCTAGATCAAAAGAAAGGGAAGGCAGCATTTACTAAGTAAGTGCTTAGTAAACGAAATGTTTAGGTGAGGAGCCATGAGGAAGTAGACCAATAAAGATGTATTTTTCCAAGAACCAATTATCCATCCAAGCACTGCTTTAGATGCTGTGGAGGAAAAATGCCATCCTCCTGCGTCCGTGTAACCTCCATTATTATTGGGGAAAGAAAACTAAAGCACTTAAAATAATTGTCAAGAAGTGCTAACCATGAGTCTAAAAGCTCAGGAAGAATACTGGAGAACAACTTCCTGGCCTGAGTTTTCTGAGAGAGCAAAGCTGACTTCTTGAGCTTGGAAACACCCATCAACAGCCTGAGGATGAACTTTTGGGACTCTGCCTGAAGAGCCTGTGGAGAAAATCCAGGCCTGATCCTCAACCCGTTTCACTAACTGCCTCCCCTACATACACAGAAGGCAAATGGCTCTGTGGCCTAGTTGATTAAATGCTTCATCAGGCAGACCAGCCCCTGGGAACTGTATGCAACATTTTATTGCCTTTCAAGGCAATTGTTTCTCATTGTATAGATGTGCCTGAGTGGATAAATAATCTAGAGTTTCAATGCCAAAGGCTAATTTGCCCTGGCTTGGGAAATATCTGGTTTTGAACCCTAAGCAGCATGAATTATATTGATAGGTGTGTATGTTTCTGGCTGACCACCAAGGGCCCCCCTTCCAGGAGGATGGGAAAGTTGTGGGATAAAGTTTTCTCACAGAATTTACCACTGACTGTAAAGTGAAATGGCTACAATGAATACTCATCCTTCCCCATGCCATCTTAATTGGGTTGGCAACATGTATAATTACCATGATGGCAGAGGAACCCTGTGATGCTGAATGAAGGACCAGCTTCTTTGGGTATTTGCAGACAGCCTCAAAAAAAGTCATTTTCTGAAAGGTCTGACCACCAATGAACTCATTTGAGTAGAGGTACATTTTGCTTTGCTTGGGCTTACATGGCTTTCAAAATGCAATGCTTTCATGCCTTAGAAATAGGAATTTTTAGAAAGTGAATGCTTGCCAGTTAAAGGGATTTTAATCTCTCTTTCAAATGCTGTTACTAAAGTTCAAAGCATGTAAGGCTCTATCAATGGGTTGCAAACCACCGTAATACAACACTTATCCAATTTGCAAGGATGTTAGTTAAAAAAATTTTTTTTCTCCCAAGGGGGAAAAAGGGCTTTGCAGAGAGAGCCTACCCAGGAGTAAATTATAAAGCTCTCCCACGAACATCAGAGCTACATAAACTTAAATGTAATTACCACCTTGGTAAGGAAAAGAGAGTCTTTATTTTTTACCTTTTCAGCAAGAGACTATCCACTCCTAGAAGTTCATGAAAGGTCATTGGCAGAATCTAACCTCTACTTTATGCAAACTACCAAGACTAAATTATACATTTTTTAAGAGCCTGCTGAATGCTATACAAAGTCTTCTTTACAAATGCCAATTTCCAGTCCAATTGTCAATGAAACTTCAAGTCAGTGTCACATGCATGTAAATAATATTGAGGTTCTTCAGTTAGATGTCTTTTACCTGGGATAGTTTCATCATGTCCCCCTCTGATTCCTCATTACCAGAGGGAAGCTAAAGGATCGTCTGATGTTGCAAAAATAAAACCTGAAAAGTGCTTTGACTCTTCTGAAAATTAATGAGCTAGATTCTTTCAGGGAGTACAGTCCCTCATGAAAATACATTATACATTTGAACTCTATATTAACTAAGAATCCTGTGGTACCATTTAGTAAGTTATGGGCTTTCAGGGACTCTTGGTATACATTTTTCTTTTATATGAATTAATATTAAATGGGAATATTGCTCAAGGAAGTGGAGGAGAGTAGGCTGTTCTTCAATAGCAAAGGTCAAAATTGTGAAACAGATGTTTGCTTATAGTACCCTTCTGAGATGTCCTTTTCTTCAGTTACCTCTCTTGCTAGCATGCAACTCAACACCTTCTAGGGACACTCCCATGTTAAAGAGACATGTTTGTATGGACCCACCCATTTTTGTACTCCTATTTATTTAGCATGACTTTTTCTTGTTGGTTGAAAGTACTCAAGGAGACTGGGACTATTATTCAATTATTCAGTCCCTAGGGCTAGACCTCTAGGTAGAGCCATGTAGGGACTTTCTGATGTGGTTCAAATTACACTGCTTGGGCAACTGCTCTTATGATGAGTCTGATGTGATCTGAGATATCGCTGGGTTGATTGACATAGTAGGGTCTCCTCCCTAAGGAGTTTCTGAGAAGGGCGATAAGGAGATAATTTGTATAAAGGGGAAATCAAGCTCATCCTTCCACGATAGGAAATAAAAGTATATCTCAAAGCTTATGCTGTATGCCTTACCTGATAATATAAACTACTAAGAAATGCCTCTCTCTCACATTTTGGATAAATGGTGGATCTGGGTCGATAGAGCATGTTTTTTTGTTTGTTTGTTTTTGTTTTTGTTTTTTTCTCCTCTATTCTGTAACATAGAGTTTGGAAGTGTTAATGTGATTTTCTTAAAATTTCTATTTTAATGCCAGGAAACAATTTATTCCCTGGAAACATGTAGCTCAATATTTCTTAAAAGCCAAAAGAACAGAATGTGAAAAGGCTTTTCAAAGAAGTTTCTGTCTTAGCTAAAGCAACAGCAATGATAGTAGTAATCATGATCATTATCTATTTCATTTATATAGGATTTTATAGTTTAGAAAGTACTTTCATGTACATTATCTCATTTTTTATATAACCGAAATCTTGCACAATACAAAATTAGCTGTTGTTTATGTCAAGGCATCCTGTGGGTTATTAGAAGCTGTAGGCCAGATGTTATGAATGGTGTAAAGAGTGTTTCTTGGCAGAGCACTGAAAGGTCCAAGCTTTTGGGTAAACTTGAATGGTAAGATAATGAGAAGAAAATTTGGCTTGCTTTGCTGAATAAAGGCACCAGGGAGGGTCAGGGCCAACAGAGCCATAAAAGCCTGCTTTAGGTTCACAATGCCTCAACTCAGGAAGAGCAGAGATCCAGCAGAAGTGGCAGCCTAGAAATCTACATGAGATGGGTATCGAGCCACACTCAGGGGAAGCAGGACAAAGTTGCAGGAGCTCCTCTACATAGGAGCTTTCCATTTATGATCTTGCATGAATTGACGAACAAAGCTGCTGGCCAAGGAGGAGCACCTCCACTCTGTTCTATCACCATCAGCTTCACTCATTCATTTACCGTCCTTTTCACGCATAGTTTTTGTGCCAGGCATTCTGCTTGGTGTTGGAGACACACAGTGAGCAAGACAGACACAGGTCCCTGCCCTCATACACCTTGTCTGGTATAGACAAAGAACAGGAGAGCAGAAAACAGATTGAGATAAGTGGTATGGAGGAAATAAACAGGGCAATAGATAGAAACTTGAAACATTTAGAGAGCATGGATCAATCGCAGGAGCAAGCTCTATTAAGAAAGCCTGAAAAATTGCCTTCTGTAGGGGCGCCTGGGTGGCTCAGTCAGTTAAGCTGCAGACTTCACTCAGGTCACGGTCTCACCATTCTTGAGTTTCGAGCCCTGCATCGGGCTCTGTGTTGACAGGTCAGAGCCTGGAGCCTGCTTCCGATTCTGTGTGTCTGTCTCTCTCTCTGCCCCACCCCTGCTCATGTTCTCTTTCTTTCTCAAAAATAAATAAAACATTAAAAAAATTAAAAATTGCCTTATGTAAAACAAAATATGACACCTCTTTGACTAAGTGTGGACTAACTTCTTCCAAAATGTCATAGATAGAAAAGATCACACTTCGATGGAAAATAAATGGTTAGGGGAAAAACAACAAACACGAAAGTGAATATATTTTCAGAGTACATTAAATCAAATGAGATAACTTTCTGTAGAAGAAAGCAGGAACATCAGGGTTAGAAATGTGCTGTGGCAGACAGCCCTTCTCCCCAACTCTTGGTCATCACCTTGTGCCAAAAGCCCAGTGCAGCTGCCCTGTCCCAGCACATGGTAGAGTCATGTAGACGGGGGCATGAGAAGCATAGACTCTTCTTGCTCTGCCCCAGGAATATATAAAAATGTCAGGTGATTTCCCCTCTAGGAAGAGTTTGCTGGCATTGAAAAGGAATAGCAGATAGGAAAGTCATGGGATAGTAAAATCCCTTCTGCTTCTCGGGCACATTCACTCTGTTATTCTGCTGCACTGGGAAAGAAGGCCCAGTATCCTATTTTCTTCTAGAGCTTTTTGAACCTCTTCAGACCACAGTGTAGTCTTGGCAATCTTTGAGTGATGGGATTGGTAGGTACTATTGATCAAATCCTTACTTCGTAGCTGACATTCTTTCAATTCAAGAAGCATTCTAAATCCTCTATTATACACTGTGAATGTATTGCTGGGAACTTTGAAATAATATTTCCAGTGTCCTATTTAGTCTTTGTGGAATAGAAACAAGATATACACAGTTGGCAATTCTTTTCTCCTTGAAGTTCAAATGTATTGTTATTTAAAAAAAATTAATTTCTTCTACTTATTTGTTAGTTTTATTTATTGACATACAAAAAGTTGCACATAACTTCTATAGTTATACATAACTTTATAGTTGTGCATAACTATACAATGTATACAACTTGATGAGTTTAGAGATAACTATATATCCGTGAAACCATAACCACAGTCTATGCCATAAACCTATCCATCACTTCCAAAAATTTCCTCCTCTCTTTTTATTATTATTATTATGATTTGTGATAAGATCTACCCTTGACAAATTTTTAAATATGCAATATAGCCTTTTTAACTATGGATACGATTATATACAGTAGATCTGTAGGATCTTATTCATCTTGTACAACCAAATCAAACATAATTTTTAAGCTCTTTTGTAATATCTGAGCTGAAGGAAATTACAAAAAAATCTATACTGACCAAAATAATTTTATCATGAGATTTTTATTATTTACAAATAATAAATTATAAATGTCATTTATAATTATAAATAACAAATTATTTATAATGTTTATATAATATTCATAAATATGTTTATAAATAATAACATTAATATTTTTATTATTACTATTTTTTTAATAGTAATAGCTTATTTATTAGAGAGAGACAGCGACAGCAAAAGCACAGCACAGCACAAGCACAGACAGACAAGCACAGCACAAGCTTATTTATAAATAGCTTATTTATTAGAGAGAGACAGAGACAGCACAAGCAGGGAAGGGACAGAGGGAGAGAGAATCCCAAGCAGATGCCATATTGCCACCTCAGAGCCGAAAGCGGGTCTGAAACTCACAAAACCATGAGATCATAACCGGATCCGAAACCAAGAGTTCAGATGCTTAACTGACTGAGCCACCCAGGTGCTGCCTCTATTACTATTATTTTTAAATGCTGATTTATTTTTGAGAAAGAGAGAGCGCACAAGCAGGGGAGGGGCAGAGAGAGGGGGACAGAGGATCTGAAACGGGCTCTGCACTGACATCAGTCAGCCCGATAAGGGCCTCAAACTCGCAATCTGTGAGACTATGACCTGACCTGAAATTGGACACTCAACCGATTAAGCCACCCAGGTGCCCCATGAGATTTTTTACTATTAACTTTTAAGTCAAGAATTGATGCCTGAAGGAGGCATTCTACTGTTAGTCACCTTGCTGATAGCTAACCACTGCTCTAATATATAAGAGAAAACATTATTTTCTTGTGTTTTCCTCCTTTCTTCTTAGGGTTAAATGAAACCTAAGTATCTCCGATGTTGTAAAGGAAAAGACACTTAAATTGGTTTACTTTCAAGTAACAAGCTAGTAAGACCATTCTTGAAATTGTGCCCCTGGAGAGGCCACAAATTTCAATTATCCTGTTTCCAATGGTGTATACTATAATTTTATTTTCTGCAACTCTGACTGAGGACTCCAGTCAGGACTTCTAAGGAAATTATGCCATTAATTTAATTACTAAGATTTTTATTTGTATTTAACTTATGAAAAAAAAAATATATATGTTGGGAACTGCTTAAATGGTGTATTATTTCTCTCTATTCATAAGAGAAACAACCACTGTTGCTAATAAATGTAGCTAGGAGAAGTGTGCTGGGATTCATCATATACAGCATACAGTTAAGCTCTTATAAAAGCAATCATTTATTACATGTGATCATATTTACATTTCTCTATTTGTGTCGTCCAGAAGAATTTTGTTGCGAAAGAATGGTAAAGGAGGCCAATAACCATTAATATAGCGAGATAAGTTCCTTGTAGAAAGACAGAGAAGGCCACAGCAACATTATATGCTAAATTTTCTAGGAATTGTGGATAGCTGTAGATAACTGGGTTTCAGCCAATTTTTGACAGCATATAAATAATTTGATATGTACCAAAAGAACTTTGGAAAAGTTAAGATGAAATTTTCCTTAGAGACATAACTATATAAAGCTGGGTTGCTGATTATAATGTGGAAAAACAGTCTACTGCTTTCTTCTAGTTCCTGCAGTTAAAAAAGATCCCACCAGTCCCAGCTTTGTACCCCAACAGTAAATACATGGGCTCCCAGAATGGGGCTAAAAAGAAGGCCTTTTTTTGTACTATAAGTTGGCTCTTACAGATGTTGGGAAGGAAAGAGCAAATAGTTGGTTCCAGTTTGTAACAGGGTTCAAACATTTTTAGGCTTACCATTGTTGTTATTTTCCAATAGAATTTGGTTTGACTCTGCCCATACTCCTACTGCTACCTTTTATTTCTGCTGGCCTCCACCTGCTTCCTACATATACCTCACTCAAAAGATGCTGGGGTGAACCTGAAATGTATTTGTACAGTGCAAACAGTGACCATATCTGTGTCTGCACAAGCAGTACGAAGTACTGTCCCACCCATTCAGACTCCTGATGGCAAATCACTGTGTTATGATAACTGATCAATAACTTCATTTCGCTTATGTGTCTGAATTTAAGTATCCAAATAAAATTGCTGGCTGACAAAATGATCAGAACAATTGTCAGGAAGACAATAGGATTGGCTAAGCATCTCCCAAAGTTTATACACTAGGCCTACAGATGCTGGGCATTGGGGTAGAATGAGGTAGAATGGATACATTTGCATATCGGCAAAAAGGCTATGATAAGTCTTGCACTAAATAAACCTATTTGATTTTGCTTGATGCAGCCAAAGGGAGCCCCCTTCCCCTTTTTTTCACCTAAAAACTAAAAACATTCTGAAGAGTCAAAATTTTGGCAAACATAACTTTGAGAAATGCTAGTCTGGACAAGTTCTTCATTTTACAGATGATGAACTGAGTCCTTGGAGATTAAACTACACACTCACGTTCCCACAGTTCATCAGTGGCTTATCTGGCCCTAAAGTCTAGAGCGCATGACGTTCTAAGCTTCAGTATACTATACCCAACCTGTTCGTTTTATCTACAGTGCCTCAATTCAGCAGATAATTTTGCAATATTTACTTCTCTTTTTAAAAAGCTTTTTAAAAGTTGAGATGCAATTGACTTTAAGCAAACTTCACCCTCTTAGTGTCTAGTTCTCTATGAGTTTTGAAAAATCACCACCACAATCAGCAGTTCCATTTATTTCTTAAAATGTTAAATTTAAAAGTTTTTAAAAATGTGTGCTAGAATGCATTCAAATAATTTCAATAGAAATATGTTCAAATGAGTTTAAAACCTGCTTAAGAAAAGAATCTTAGTCAGTCTTGATCAATGCAGCTGACTGTATACAGACTTCAAGAATGACAATGGGTACAAGAATTATACTGGGAAAAAGAAACGACGAGCCAAACAGTCAAAGATGAAGCTGTACCAAGAGAGGAACATGTAGCTGAAGAAATAACCAGCTGGGACTTTCACTTCTAACTGACTGCCTATGCATAAACAACTAAAGGGAGAGAAAGCAGCAGCAAGAAATCATCTTGACAATTCCTGTAAGAATTTCTGAGAAATCCTGGGCAAGAAGCCCCTCCCCACCTCAAACTCTTCACTCAGGGCACGGCCATTTCTCTTTGGAAATACAGTACTTTTGATCCATCTCCCTCAGTTTTTCCTTTCTCTACCCTTGTACTTCTCAACTTCCATTCCTGAAGTGAACCAGAAGGTCCCCTCTTCTGCTTCTCTGAGATACATATTATTCAGTGGTGAGCTAAAATCATCATGTTTTAGTTAAATACCAGTCATTGGAAGCCTTTTGGAATCATTCAGTTTTGAGAATGAAACTCCTAATTTCAGTTTCATATCGTAAGTACATTTATGCTGCTTGATTATAGTTTCCAAGTGAATTCTATCTTTAAAATATCGTGTCCAGTTTTGTGTTTGAGGCAAAATGGGCTCTGATTAAAAGAAGCAAATCTCGCTTTTATGAACTTTATTCATTTATCCAGATTTTTTGTTTTGTTTTGCTCTCTTCTTGACCATTTCAAACAGAGTGACTAGGTAAGAAAGCATACCTCACATGGGACTCTCCTTTATGGATGCCACCCCCTGAGTGGGAACACATCCTGTTTTCCCTAACTTTGTCCTAGCCTGTTTGTTTCCCAAAACAACCAGCTTTAACCATGTGGGATTGGAAACAAGAAATAAGATACTCATCAGGAGGGGAGAGCGTGCCTGCTGTGCAGGTAGGTCTTGCCCAATTTTAACATGAAAAGGATCTGGTAAGAAAGAAAACATGAAGCCCTAGAAAAGAACAACAGTTGCCATGTGGAGGCAAAATGAATGTGGGTTGTGTATACTGACTCTCCATAGGGATTACACTGGGGAGAGGAGGCTGCTGGGCCTCTTCCGCCCTGTCAGATGGCTGAGCGAATAAAGTGCAATCCTAGTGCAAACTGGCTGCTACCCATGTGCTACGGAGCACTGACTTCTATCCCTCTGCTCCAGCTGGGGGCCACATGGAAGCCAAATGCACAAGGATGTCTAAGAATGCAACCACCAACTCTGTCTGCAGAAAAATATGGTCCTAGAATGGCAAGTATGATAGAGCTCTTTAAATCAGCAGGATGACCTGATCCCCCAATGGGATACTCTAATGTAAGGAGCTCTTGCTACATGTCAGACACTGTCAGGTGATCTACATGCTTCACCTCATTTTATACTCATAGCTGAGTATGAATACAGACCTTAAGAAACCCTATTTTATAAAGTTGGAGACTGAGGTTCAAAGATGTTATGTAACTTTAAGCTCCAGATTTGGCAAGTGGCAAAGGTGAGATTTGAACCCAAGTCTGATTGACTCCAAATTTTGTGCTCTCAACTTTCCTGCACTGCAGGCTAATGAGGCAAAAGGAAACATTTGTCCTGCATTATTTTTCTTATGCCCTCAAAGGAGATCCGTTCCTTTGGCTGCTTAAAGGATGTTGAATAACTTGTTCTTGTCTTTAGGATGGTAAATGCTTTAGTCTGACTGCTTAGCACAAGCCAATTCTCACTGTTCTTACAGAATGCAATGATGCTGGTATATGCCTATGTTTTACTCCTTGGATAGTAATGGCTAATCTTTTCATGGCTAGGCAGTTAAATTAGTTAATCTACAAGCAAGAATCAACTTGAAAAGTTGTTGGAGAAAATTTACTTCTCAGCCCTTTCCCAACACTCAGGGAAGGGCACGCTGATGCCCTGTTAAGTTTCTTCTGTGCATTAATGAAGCCTCCTATACAAATGGGCATAACTTCAGTAAAAAGTCAATTTCAGGCAGGAAACCAGCACTCATTTGGTTTAGGCAACAGAAGCTTTCTGCATTTTTAATCTTCTCACAGGTAGCATGGGTCACTGGTGTATTTGTTTTGAACATTTCATGTTGGAAAGCAGAACTCTAATTTCTCTGCTAACTGGTGCTCTTTTGTAAAGTAGATATTAGCACATCACTGAGTAATAAATAACTCAAAACCCATGACAACCATAGGAACATCAGGTTTCTTCTTGCCTCACATGCTTGCCAGGCAGCTGAAAGAATGTCTGAAAAAGATATCCGGAAGGTAATGAAAGACAGAACTTTCCCTCAGATATATTTCTTGGGGAATTTACATATGCTATTATTTACCATATCCTATAGGATATGGTGAAATAGACATGACAGTCATATTTGGAATGAACACAAAGCTTTATTTATGTGCCATACATATGGAAATAAGATGAATTTCCATGAAGTCCTAAGAAAAGTGCATTGACTCATTTCTATTTTACTTTTTGTCCTCTTATAATATAACATGGTAACAGCCATACCACATGGGAAGTAAATTCACAGTTACAACCATTCAGATATTCCCTGATATGTAAAGTTTGTAGCATTACTCTTTTGTTAAGACTCAGAGCCCATATCGACCTGCTGGTCTTGATGCATATGGTGACCTGGCTAAAAGTCTGGATTTGTTAGTGGTTGCCAGCATAGTCTTTGATACTATTGTTGTAGAAGGAAACAGAAAAATTACATTAATCTACCAATTTCCAATGGATTTTTATGTGAATCAAATGACATAAGTTACATAACAGTTATCTGAAAACTATAGGACATTTTATAGAAAAGAGTTTACTCAATACAGATAAATCTTAGAAGTATAATGTGAAGTGAAAACCACAAGTGACAGAGCACTTTACACAATATAATACCATTTTCATAAAACTCAAAATCAAGCAAAACTAAACAGTTTATTATTTAGGTTACCTATATATGTGATAAAACTATATAAAGAAAGGAACACAAAATTCAGTATAGCCCTTACTTCTTTCCAGGGGACAACAGGAAGGTGACATAGATTAGTAACACACAGGTAGACTCACATTCTGGTTTTTGAATGTGTGGTAGTTTTGTGGGCATTTGTTATATTATTTCGTTTTGAAATTGGAATAAATAGTCCCTATATTTTATAGTTATCATGGTATGTTCAAAAGATAATGAAAGTTTATATCAAATGGTGCTACATAATAATAAGAAAATTCAAATCGAAATTTTATTTCTGAATCATCAATGACATTTTTAGGTTCACATATTTTTTAAATTGCTTCCTTCTCTTCCTTCCCGTTTTCCTCTCTTTCTCTTTTTCACTTGTTCTGACACCCACAGACTTACACTGAATACCTAGGTAGCATCAGAAGCAGTACAGGAGAGATGAATAAACTAGCAGAGTAACATTGGATGGAGACTTGGAGCCAGGCTGTATGACTTGCTGTCTGGTGACCTTCAGCAGGGTCACTAAACATCCCTGTGCCTTAGCTTCCTCATCCTAAAAATGGGGATTCAAGTCAAACTTGTTTCACAGGGCTATTACCAAGATTAAATGAGTTAATGTCTATAAAGTGCTACTCCATATTGTTAAACTAGATAAACCCTGTGCTGGCAACTGAAGTATAACAATGAAAACAAGGTGGTTTTAGACTTGGACAGCTTACTTGGCCAGTTCTGCAAAAACAAAAAATTTGTACTGAATGCACCATCACATTACATGAATAACAGAATTTGAACAAAAACTTTTCTGTAAAAATACATTTTGAGAAAGAATAAACGACTTGTGTCTGTTACCAGGCCTGGATTAGCTTGTAAAGATAAAAGAATGGTGTTCATCCACCCAGCCTCTAAAATAGTCCTATGCATTCACTCTTCCATGGAGAGACTACTGGAAGACCTCATGGGTGGAGACGGTGGCCTCATGAGATAAAACCGTCAGGCTGCTCATTAATTACCTTGATGAACTGTTGACAAAATATTAGTCTAATGAAAGTTCATAGACAGAAACAAAGAGTAGCTGAACATAAGCAGTGATTTTCTTGTTATTCCAAGAACTGTTATAAACTGTGACCCCTAGACTAGATTGTAAACTCTGTAGACGCAAGAAAAATTCAGGGATGAATCTAAGATTTCAGTCAAATTGATTACAACCATGGCATGAGAATTTTGTTTGTAGGAATTAATTATTCACATAATTGTTGGAGTCTCAGGAGATAAAAATAACACATTTTCTCTTCACTTTGGTAAAAATCCTTTTTGGTTTTTGTCTTCTTTTTTTTTGAGAAAACTCTGTAATTATATACTGACCCATTAACTTTCAGGATTTTATAAGAAATTATGATTTTTGGATTAATTTCAGAAATCATAGTTTAGTATGACAGTAGGTTTTTGTTGTTTTATTTTCTTAAAGACATCCAAGTTATGATGAAGTTGTTACGAGATGAGAAAACAGCTAGCAAAGAGCTATGACAATTGCAATAACCAGAAGTCATAAGAACAAATATGCAAACATGTGGTTTAGGGTAGAAACCAGATGAAAAGGTTATTATGAATGTCAAGCTAGAAGCAGGAGAAAGAAAATTAGGAAAGGAATGGGAACATAACAAGAAAGATAAAATGAAAGGCAAAAATATATTATGTTAAGAAAAAGATATTAAAAGAGTTCATGTATCCATTCCATTCCACTCCCTTGATGGAAAGGAAATCTGATGAAAAATCAAATGACGAGAGTGGGCAAAGATTGCCTTTGCTTTGGCTTAAGCACAGCCATAGTCTTACACACTCTGCCTCCCTATATAATTGAGGCCATTTTCCTGGTGAGTTCCAGTTTAGAAAAAGGAAGGATAGAATCCCATGATTCATTCCAAACCTGAGGGATTTTCGGTTTTGCTTTTGTTTTGGATCATATGTCTGAACAGGAGAGCACTAGGCTAATGTCTGCAGCATATCACACACACACACGCAAACACACACACACACACACACACACACACACACACACACACATCTACACAAGATCCTGCTTCTGAAGACCATCTATCTACATTTTCCAACACTATAAAAGTGATGATTACTCCAAGCCTGTCACCCTTGGGTGATTATGCCATCTCATCACTCACACCAATAGAGAGCTAGGTCTTTCTTGTTTTAAGAGCCTGAAATGAAGGAGCAAGGATTCTAGAGATTTTCAACTAAGCTTTCTTTCAGAGATTCTAGTATGCATATTTGGAGTCTTCCTATTGTTTCCTTGTTCAACAAGAAACAAATAATAGCCCGCACAGAGGCTGAGAGTTTGCAGTGCTCAGAGGCTTGTTGTTGCCGCACCCCAAAGATACTGCTGACAGGCTTTGGCTGTGCAGCAGAAGGCATCTTTGTGGAGTCATGCACATGGGACAGTTGTATAGCACATTTCACACATTGTGAGAATGAACACACTGAGTGCCAACTGCTGAAACTAAAATATGGCTGCAGTATAAAAATACACTTTCTCGGAATAGAAGAGATGTCATGGGTCATCCCTTCTAGGACAATACTAAGAACGACAACAAAAAAAAAAAGACAGAAAATAAGGTTGGGAGGAAAAGGAAAAAAAAAACCAACCTCTGAGCATTTTAAAATATCTTTTTCATTTGGAAAGAAACCATTGTAACTAACAAAGAGTCTGTTGTTCTGCAGCTCCTTATTGCCTTCAGATTTGGATATAGTCATCACTAAAGTGTCTGTTTTCTACAGTCTAATTTCAAATGTAATGTAAAAAAAGAAGCAAATGTCTCATTTGGGCTCTTTAAAATGTATTACAAGTATGCATTTGTGTATATGAGGCATCTAATAATGTAGTAACCCTACAAAGTCAGGCTCACACAAAAAAAGTTTTACATTACAAGTGGAAACTATGATTTTCAAGAGTCAAGAGAAGGAACAAACAGCTAATTTTCATTGTGTGCACTAAAAATAGAAGCTAGCATAATGATGTATGTTTTCCCTCTTTAACAGCAGCAGTTAAAACTAAGCCTTTGCTAAGAGGCCAGTTGAGTATCCTAACACCCATTTAACACCACAGAGATTTAAACTCTCAATTCCCTTGACTGATTATTGTCTTCACATCAGCTTAAATTATTAACTTACTTATAGGCAATTTTGAAACATCCACAACATTCCATTATTGCATGATTGACACAGAACATGCCACCACTTTTATTTTAGAATGAACTATTTAAACATGCTGGCATCTATGGCAAATAATATAACAAAACATAAAGTAGCCACCATGCAGAGTTAGTGATGTTTATATGGATTTAAACAAACATTTATATGTTTGTATGGATTAATTTATCCTCTTTTCTGTTAATGAACAGGTAGGTTATTCCCCTTTGTTGGCAGGGAATAAGAGCATCTTGTATGTGTGTTCTCATGTAGATATGAAAAAATTTTTTCTGAGACATAACTGGATGTGGAATTGTTGTGTCATGGAGTATCCCACCTTTAGACTTGCAAGATACTGATAAATTGTTCTCTAAAGCAAGTGGACCAATTTATTCTCCCAGTATACTATATCCCTGCAAAACTGGATATTGTCAAACTTTAATTTTTCAAGTTTTCTATTTTTTTAAACATTTATTTATTTTGAGGAGGAGGAGGGACAGAGAGAGAGAGGGAGACAAGGAATCGGAAGCAGGCTCCAGGCTCTGTGCTATCAGCACAGAGCCCAACGCGGGACTCAAACTCACAAACTGCAAGATCATGACCTGAGCTGATGTCTGGACACTTAACTGACCGCCATCCAGGTGTCCCTCAAGTTTTCTTTTTTTTAACATTTTTATAATGTGAAAATTGAAACATTATGAAAGTAGAAATAATATAAGAAGTCTTGATGTACCTTACAGTTTCAACAATTATCAACTTATGGTCAACCTTGTTTCAGGCATACATCCACCCCCTACACACCTACCCCATTATCATCATTGGATGTTTTGAAGCACATCACTGACAACATATTATGTCATCTGTAACCATTTCAATCTATGTCTCTAAAATATGAGGATTCTTTGAAAATCACTACAAAATCATCATCATATCTAGAAATTAACAATAATTTCTTAGTACCATTACATAACCAATCAGAGTTCAAATTCCTAGCTCTGTAGGAATGTGAGTCTATGATAGCCTGATTGTATGAATTTTCAGAGGAAATTAGAAATTTAGAGTTTCCTCCTGAAGTGTAAGCTTCCAGAAATTTTAAGAACGCTGTATAAAATATAAAATTTATAGGCTGGTGATGGTCTGAGAGCCACGTGTTTTGACACCTGGATTAGAGGTTTTCTAAATAATATATGTTTTAAAATCTGATATTTGGATGGTTGGGGTAGTTCAGTTAGTGGAGAAGAGGAAAGTGGAGCCCATTTGTAGGACACTAAAAGATTACCTTGGGATGGAGGGATTTCTTCATTCACAGCTTTCCTTCTCACCCCACCAGCAATTCTGATGGTCTCCAGTAGGCGGCATCTGTCATTCTAACTGAGGATTTTTGCCACAGCTATTGATAGGGAAGTGCTGCTTTCTTTAAACTATGTTGGGATAGGGAAAAGGTGGGGCGATGATCAGATGAGGCACAGACTTTGAAATCTGGTCCCACCCCGGGCTATGTCGGTGAGGAGGTTACGTGTGAGGAAAGTTGAGTGACTTGTTCAAGGACACATATTGCTTTAGTGTCATCTGCTGATTTTTTAGGTTTCTTATCAATTCTCAACTTTTGCGTACAGTCAGCCGATCTAGTCATGAGACTGCAGGAACATCTCAAGGCCCACAGAAATGCTAGGCTTTTCTGTATGCATAATTAGGGTTTAATTAAATTTAATTATTTAAATTAAATTTAAATAAGAATAAGAATTTGAAACATCAGTGAAGTCAGTAATTAAGTATGCAGGGCCTTATATGTGTAATAATTTCACTGTAGTTTCTTGCTATAGTTTCCAACACTGCTGATGGGGTTTGCATAGAGATAATTCCCTCATCATTGTAGCTCTAAGTAATATTATCATTTTTTAAGTGATAATCTTGTTACAAAAACTGTTATATATGTATTTTGCGTGCACGCACGTGTGTGTGTGTGTGTGTGTGTGTGTGTGTGTGTGTGTGTATAAAACAGAGATGTTGAAGCTTTTAAACAATAAGTATAAGGAATAGTAGAAAGTAAGTTTCTTTATGACCAAAAAATAATTAGATGTCATCTGAAAATAATACATGTTATCATTTATTGAGTCTTACTATGTATCAGAATTGATGATAAGTACTTTGCAAATTCTCTCACTTGATCTTTTTAACAAGTCTATGAGCCAGCTAGTTTTACAGATGAGGAACCTGAGGATTATATGATTAAGAGTGACCTTAGATTTGACCCAACACCTCTGACTTCAGAGCCTATACTATTATTCTCTGCACTACACTGCCTACCTAAGCAGATGCTTCAAATTACATTAGCATCATCTAAAATTCTAACAAAGATCACTCATCATCGTCTTCTAGGGGATTAAAGAGTTGACCAGAATTGTTTGTTCTTCACTCCACATTTCCTGTGAAAGTTCTGAGACTTGATTTCCTCAAAGCCACATCTGCCGAGTGGCATTGCTCAAAATTCTGGCTTGTGTTTCTTTCTTAGCACATACTCCATCATATGTAGCTTGAAGTGAGACTCCTAACAAAGAAAGTGAAAACACCCAAGAAAGTAACGTCAAGGTGAATATATCTTATAAAAGACTTTATAAGCATTAGTGAGGAGGTTATCTGACAATGTGCCACAAATTTAGACCTCATTTAAACACATGATGTGCAATAGTTGTCTATAAAATGTAAACACGTTGTATATATTTTAACATCCCAAGTTTAAGCATGTTGCTTAATGAGAAAGAGCTGTTGTATGAAGCCAGAGTAATATAGCATTTATGAGAAATCATATCTTCACTTGACTTTATGGAAGTAAAATTAATCTGTGAGCAATTAGGTATTGGGATGAAAATTGTTTCCTGTTTCCTCAAATAATACTTAGAAATTTAGGTACGGGCAATTAGTTGTGGTTTACTCTCCCAGGCAGCAGGGCAGATTGGTAGACAGGGACTGAACTGGAAACTCCTTGACATGCAAACTCTTTTAAACCTTGGCCACTCATCAGTATTTGCTCCCCTCCATCTTGAAGAGTCCACATCTACTTTAGTGCCTTATGCGTGAAAGGAATGGTGTCAAAAGGTTTTGGCCCTATAGTTTTTTGGAGGATTTGTTTTATTTTATTTTTAAAAGTTCATTTGCATTCTCTAGGTAGTGGTATACACTTTCTAGTCTGCTGTACTCCCCATAATTCCCTATTAATTAATCCTAGCTGCTTCACTCATTCACTTTGTCCTGTACATTAAGACATTTGCAACCCTATTTTATGACCTAATGGAGAATGATTCATATGTAAAAAAAAATACAATAATAGGTTATATGTGAGTAGCATGATTGTGACACAGTGGGGACACTGTAATGGAATGAATGTTTGTGTCCCCCCCAAATTCATATGTTAAATCCTAATTCTTAATGTGATGGTATTAGAAGGTGGAGTTTCGAGGAGGTGATTAGGTCATGAATGGGATTAGTATCCTTATAAAAGAAACCCCAGAGAGCTCTCTTGCCCCATTCTACCATGTGAGGGCATAGCTAGAAGATGGCTACCTGTGAACCAGGAAGCAGCCCCCATCAGCTAGCGAATCTGACAGTGTCTTGATCTTGGACTATCTGGTATCCGGAACTATGAGAAATAAATTTCTGTTGTTTACCGGCCACCAGTCTACGGTGTTCTGTTAGAACACCCTGAATGGACTAAGGTAGTCACAAAGGAATAAATAATTCTTCAGATTAGGGGAGAGATTAGGAAGGGTTTCTATAAACAGGTGACCCATGAATTGATATTAAAAGACATATAGACTGCCTAGGAGTATGGGGTGAGAAAGAAGGGAATGCTTGGAATAGGGAACATATGATCAAAGAGGAGAAGAGTGTCAAAAGGAATTCTGGAGGCAGGTAGGGGACAGATTTTGGAGACTATTAAATGAGATGAGTGGTGAGCAAGTATTCTTTAGATGTACCCTAATTCCAATTCCAAATACATGCATTATTAAATAAGGACAGTGCAGATTGTGACCTAGGGAGTAAGAAATAAATTGCTTACAATTTAATCTTAGACATTTTCAAGATGAAAACTCTAAGTGACAAAAGGAAACTTTGTAAGGTAATGGAAATGTTCTATCTTGAATGGGATATTGGTTTTATGAATTTTGACACAAGTCAAAATTCATCAGGTTGTACATTTAGGATCTGTTCCTATGCATAATAATACCTCAATGAAAAAATTATAAAACAAGGAATATTGCTATAAAATCATAACAATTATGATGTTTTGTTTTTTAGAACTTAAAATTTTATAACTAAATGGTATTTAAAAGTCAGTTTCTCCATTGCACTAGTCAAGTACTCAGTAGCCACACAGAGCTGGAAACTGCTGTACTGGATGATGTTCATGTGGAGTATTCCCATTATCACAGCAACTTCTAAGCATTTGAAACACTTTGTCCTCATGGATTTGGATATATTTGACTATTTTCATGCATATGTCATTTTTGATTTCTCTTCCTTCCACCTATACACCACTCAATGTTGAATTATTCTTGGATTTTTGACTTGTCATTTTCAGCTTTTTCAGCTTAATTAAAGCTATAGGTAAGTAAAACTTTCTCAGGGCCAGATGACAACATATTTGTGCAATATTAGATTATGTTTGCAACTTTTCTTGCCCAGATATTTTCTTCTCTCTTCAAGCAGTTATTTTCAGAAAACCAGTTACATGAGCACATAATCTATTTTCAGTTTGGTTTTTGTATGGATGAGATTTGGCAAAAATATTATCATTTCTTGTATTCGCGTCTTGTACCCAATGGGTGCTGTTTGAACAGCATAAATTTCAAATAATTGAAAAACAGAAATCAAATATTCTGAGATTTCTTAAGAAGAGGAATGTATATATGAGTGTCATGAGGGTATTGCATAATCATGATTGGGATAAACACATTCCTGTTTGTTGAGGCAGGCAACTCATTTGCTTGACCTTGCCAGAAGTTCAGTGGCTGACAACTGAGGTTTTATAGTGTTGGAGGTCTGCATGGCAATTTTAAGTCTGCCATTTAGTAACTGTGTGATATTAGGCACATTATATAACCCCTGTTGTATTAGTTTCCTATTGCTGCTACAATAAAGTGCAACAAAGTCAATAATTTAAAACAACACAAATTTACTAAATTATAGCTCTGGAGACCAGAAGCCAAAGGGCTACGCTCCTTCTTGGATGATCTAGGGGAGAATCCATTTGCTTGCCGTTTCTAGTTCTTACTGGCCATCTGAATCCCTTAGCGAGTTGGTCCCTTCTGCTTTCTTCAAAGTCAGCAATGTCTGATTAAATGTTTCTCATGCTGCATCACTCAGACAATCCTCTTCTATTGTCAGGTCTCTCTGTACTTCCCTCTTACAAAGATGCTTCTGATTACATTGGGCCTCCCTGGATAATCCACTATAATCTTCCCATCTTAAAATCCTTAATTAATCACATCTTTAAAATACAAGATAATATATAGGTTCTGGGGATTCAAACATTGGTTCAATTCAATTCACAGGTTCTGGGGATTCAAACATTGACATCTTTGGGGGAGGGGTGTAATTATTCAGCCTACCATCCTTCATCAGTAGAGTAGAAATAATAACACCTATATAGCGTATGTACTTTGTATACTTTGTAGGGTTATTGTAAGAAATAAGTAAGATGGTGCACGGCATGCATTGAGCAGAGTTAGTGTTTAGTATTAGTAATGATAAACTTAGTGGGATAAACTCATCTCTACCATCCTAATGAGTGATGGTATAACCTTGGACAAGCTATATTGTGTCTCAGAACTTCAGCTTCCTAAACTGAAGACAACAATACTTAATTCGCCAGGATGTGTTAAGGATTAGAAATAATATTCGGTAAGAGCCCAGAAGAAGTAGGAACTTGATAAAAGCTGTAAGAATAATGGCAACCATCAATGTGATGATGTTGAAAGGGCGAAAAATTGAAGGGAAACTCTTTTCTGTTAGAAGGTGAAAGAATTTGAACTGACTTTATTCTGCATGTCAGCTCATATAAAAGAGGTTTTATGTGCTTGATTATGGCTTCCTGATTATTCTTTCTTGCAATTCTTACAAGTAGCTTCAGGATTTTCTTTCTTCTTGTTCCTTTGAATCACACTGGAAGCTTACATCCTTTCACTTTGCCCCAAATAACATATTCCTTATGTTAAATTCACTTAGTAAATTCTAGAACATAGTAAACCTTATATGATCAGTCTTACTAAAACCCACGAGATTAGCTATCTATACCTCTATTTAATGGGGCAAAAAATGAGCATATTGCAAATCTATACTGAGCTCCTAGTAAGCCATGCTAATATTACATCCAGACCCACTATATGATCTCCCAGTATGACTTTCATGATCCAACAACAAAATTTACCCATGACAACAGATCATTACCTTTGTTACAGAAGTGCAAACTGACTAAATATGTGTATTTATGTGTTTAAATGTTAGTCAAAAGCCTTTTTCTGTTGGGATTCTATTTCCATTTTGATACACATGTATATATTTACACACGGAGCCAGATAGCTTGGGTTCAAATACTGGTCCTCTCACTTACTACTTGTCTGAACTGACAAAGTTACTTAGCTTCTTTTTCTTCTGTTTCCATATGTTAAAGTGAGTGTATAAATAGGAGGCACATCAGAGGATTGTCAAAGGTCAGATTGTGGGAAGGATTAAATGTATCAATACATGTAAAATGCTTAAAACAGTGTCAGGTACATATAGAGACTGTATCAGTATTATTATCATTGCTGTATTCTTTAAAAAAGTAAAATTATAACTTGTCACTTCATTTAAAAGTTGTCTACATGTGAAATGATGGTTTAGACAAGATGGGCACCAAGCTACAATTTATTTAGGGTTGGAGACACACCATTGCATTTTCACAACACTAGGGTTATTGTGAGTTTTCAAAGTGTACATTCAGTCCAACCCTAGAGAGAAACCCAAAAGGATGGGTAATTTTATGAAGGAAAAATTAGATATACTTTTGGATGTTTTACTGATATGTTTGGCAAAATGCCGTTCAATAACAACCACTGAACAAACTCTGTCAGCACTGAAGGGCTCATGTGACAAGATCCTTGTTAAAAGACTTGGAAGCTGTTATAAAGTGGCACAAACACTCTTATTAGTTCTATGTCCACATCCAATCCCTGGTGCATTGTGCTCTGTATGTAGTCTGTTTCTCTCACCATAACGCAGGAAGCTTGTATTAGCATGGTTGTCTGTGACCCTCGGAATTTAGCATTACAATAGATTAGTAATATATTTAATATCTTGTGGAATAGAAAGGTATCATTCTTAAGTAGCTAAAATAGTCCACACTGCATAAGACAATCCCAGATGATGAACAAAAAAGATGAATTTTGTAAATATTTCTTTACTATTTAGTTTTTGCCTGAATAGGGAACTTTTAACCTTAAAATGCCAATAGTAGTTTCAAAATGTTCTCTGTGGAAAATGTACAGAGTAGAATGTTCATCCACACACTTGCAATGCAGGACTCTAAGTGACTGTCGCTTTCCCTGACAGCTGGCAAAGCCTGCCGGTCCTCCCAGCCAACTCCACTGTTTCATAGGTGTGAAGATGGGGTTCCGGAAAGGTTACGTTAGTTAGCCAATGCCAATTTATTTCTTAGAAGTAGAAGCTAGATGAGAATGTTAGTATCCACCTCTTTTTACTATATCAAATTATTTTTTCCTTATAAATTTTATGGACTATGGAAGCCAAAGGAATCACTATATCCACATCTTTTATTCCCACATCCAGACTATAACCTATAAACACATTTAGTTAAATATGATCACAGTTTGCTATTAAACTCCAGGTCTCTCTTTGGTGTTGTTTTGTCCTTGCCAGCAAGTCGGTCATAGATAGGATTTCTCTCAAGTGTTCCCAAAAGAGGTGATTCTGTGAGCCAACTGACAGAGGGCCAGAATCCTGAGGTCGTCAACTCGCATTCATATACAGTTACATATACTTTTTTATTGAAATGCGTGTTTGAGGCACAGCCCACGTATCAGCTTTTCCCACTGACCTCATTTAGAATGAGGAGAAGATGAATTGTTCCTAAAATTCAGAAGTTGTCATGTTTCATGTCTTGTGATTCTGCTATGGCAGCAACAGTTGACTGGATCATGGATGGATAGCCTAGGAAGCCCCAAAGAGATGTTCTCGACCAGATGGTAACTGATCAGACCTAATCAGATTATTTTTTGTTTTAGGAATGAAAGAAAGAGAGAGAGAGAGAGCAAAAGAGAGAGAGATAATAGAGTCAGGGGTAGAAGCTGGTGCTAAATTGTGAGAATGGCTGATTCCAAGGCAGGGAAGAAAGAAAGGGCTCATGATCTTTAGAGAACAATAGTTTACCCGGATCACTTAAACTGCAGAATTGATGAAGAAGTAAAGATTTGTTGAACACCTACTATGTGTTCGGCACTGTTCTAGGTGCCAGGGACACAGTAGTGTATAAAATAAATGAAGCCTTAACTTCATATAGCCTCATTTTGGGGAGAGAGTGGAATGGACAATGAGATGTTGATGCAATAGATAATAGGTTAGAAAGTGATTAAGTGCACTATGAACAAAAATGGTAAAGCTTGGTAAGGGGCATCAAGAGAGTTGGTAGTGGTGGTAGATGAAGGCTTGTTATTCAATTTTTTTTCTTTCTCAAATTATTTTTTTTCTTGTGATAAAAAACGTATAACAAATTTTAAAACAGAATATTTAGAGCAGGTCTCATTAAGAAGATATTTGAGGGGCGCCTGCGTGGCTCAGTCGGTTAAGCGTCTGACCTCGGCTCAGGTCATGATCCCTTGGTTCGTGAGTTCAAGCCCCGCGTCGGGCTCTGTGCTGACAGCTCAAAGCCTGGAGCCTGCTTCAGATTCTGTGTCTCCCTCTCTCTCTGCCCCTCCCCTGTTCATGCTCTGTCTCTCTCTGTCTCAAAAATAAATTTAAAAAAACATTAAAAAATTTAAAAATAAAAAAAAAAGAAGATATTTGAGCAAACACTTGAAGGAGATGAAAGAGCTACCTCTGGGGCATAGATGCTAATGCCCAATAGATGAGGACCTATTGTTCTAGTTCACTTTGGGGCTTCTATATTGAGTTAGATTAAGGGAGACCCACTGAGAAGTCACCAATAGCCCCAATCTACAAGAGCTGCTAAAACAACACTGGAAATGTAATGTAGTGATTACCAGAATGTCTCTCAGAAAGAATATTATACTGTGGATGGAAGGAAATTTTGAAAGAGATGTTTGAGGCAGAGAGGAAATCTACCTCAAGAGACATAGAATGCATGATTCCTAAACTACCTTCTAAAAAGGGTAAGTTCCATTTGCTGTAGGCTTTTATTTGGGGGCATGTTTCTCTTTCCCAAGTGAATTTTGCATTTTGGGGTCAGATTTGAATTTCTTAGGAAAATAGTAGAGGGTAAGGCCTGCCACTGAAGCCCATCCTCTCTACTTTTTCTCCAAGTAATTCTTAGCAGCTCTCCTAATACTAGAGAATACTGGATTGAAGGGGTGATACATTATTAGACTGCATAAGCGTAGTGGACACTGTTGCATCCCACCCAGATCCCCTTCATTTTCTTTCACTAACCCATGAGCTCAGCCCCCATCTTCTGTGCTGTGCTCCTAAAAACTGGTACCCATGACTGCCCGTGGACATTGGAGCCACAGAGGCTGCTGCCCTGACTGAACAGAAGGATCTTAAATTTTCTGTTCTTTTCTTTCCCATTCTTGTCTTTTACCCAATGCTATCTGAAGTGAGGTCTAAAAGCCCAGTTCCTTCATCTCAGGGAGGTACAAGCTCTGAAGAGTGATTTATGTCCCAGAGATGCTCTGAAATCAGGCTGAAATCATGCTGCTACTTAGCTGCTTTGCGTTCCTTATCCTGCTTCTCCCACTCCCTTACTGGTCTCTCCTAAGAGCGCTTCCTAAATAAATCACTTTCATCTGTACCTGTGCTCAGATCTGTGTTCAGGGTAAATCCAAACTATGACGACAGAGTGGCCACATTCCTTGTCAGATTATAGCTGTATATTTCAGCTCCCGGAGCACTAAGAAGTTGCCCAGAAGTTGCCTGGAATTCCTCATTTCCTTGTTTACCTCAACTTTTGCTGTTCCTTGAAATTGGAATGAGCCTAACTAATGCAAATGACAAGATCTTTTCTAGGAAAATACTGGAAATCTCAGATTCTTAGATGCTTCACAAGGAGCCATGAGTATAATAGTTCTTAAATTGTGGCAATATGGGGGTGTTTGCTTCAGCAGCACATATACTAAAATTGTCTTTACATTTTGTGAACATGTAAAGGTATGTTTAAGTATCTGACACTGTTGGGTGCAAAACTTATTAAACTCCTTTATCAAATAAAAAGATTCCAAAAACTATTTTTTCCCCAGAATTGAGTCATTAATAAAAAATCTGATCAATTAAATTTCCTGGAACAGCTTACACAACTAAAATTTTGGTATTGCTGATTATTTTTTATAAGTCAAATATTTAAAAATCAGGCAGACATATATAAATGAATACACTGTATGTCAGCTAACTTGACAATAAATCATATTTAAAAATAATAAAAAAATAAAAGAAAAAATAAATTTAAAAAAGAAAAAAGAAAAAAAGAATTAAGTTGTGTTTTTCCTCTTTACATAAAATAAGTGACAGTCCTTTAACTGCATGGACGTATCAGTAGAGTTTGTGTTTTAATGGAATAAAAAAATTACTTACTATGCCAATGTTTACCTATGGCCCCTCATGGTAAAAATGGAATTTGTGTGGAATTATGAGTGAATTACAGCTCCTGAGATACTTATTTATACATAACTATAAAAGGAAGCATCTTGTGTAATATAAAACAAAACAGTTAAAACATTTAATTGGAAATTGCAAACAATTAAATATTTGAAAAATAGGAAGAAGTCTTTGTAGTCAAGAAAACCAAATACTTAAGAAAAAGTGTTAATAAAATGTTGAGTCAGAGAAAGCCAGATAAATTGATGGTCTCACTGATTACTGTAATATAATATATAAAAGGAAGTGTGAAGAAAACAGAATAACCAAACAAATCTTGAAACAACTGAACAAAGTTGGAAGACTTAATAACACTTGTTTTCAAGATTTACTATAGATTATAACCAAGATGGTATAGTGCTGGTTTAAGGTTCAATGGAATAATATAGAGAATTCTGAAATAGGTCTAAAAATATTTGATTAATTGATTTTTTTAAATAAATGAGGAGCTAAAGTAATTAAATAGGAAAAGAATAGTCTTTTCAAGAGATGCTACTGGAGTATTTGGATATCCATATGGGGAAAAAATGAACCTTAATTCTTACCTTACATTATATGTAAAAATTAACTTAAAATGGAAAATACACATAAACATGAAAAATTAGAACCATAAAACTTAAAAGTAAGCCTAGGAAAAAGTACTCATGACAATGACATGGACAAACATTTCTTTGAAGACAAAATGTACACACCATAGGAGTAAAATTGACATACAGTGTGCTCTCAGCTTTGGGAACAGATTCCCATGATTCATCGCTTACCTACAATACCCAGGGCTCATCCCAACAAGTGCCCTCTTCAATGCCCATCATCCATTTTCCCCTCTCCCCCATCCCCCATCAACCCTCAGTTGTTCTCTGTATGTAAGAGTCACTTATGGTTTGCCTCCCTCTCTGTTTGAAACTATTTTTCCCCTTCCCCTCCCCCATGGTCTTCTGTTAAGTTTCTCAAAGTCCACATATGAGTGAAAATACATGATATCTGTCTCTGTCTGACTGACTTATTTCACTTAGCATAATACCCTCCAGTTCTATCCACATTGCTGCAAACGGCAGGATTTCATTCTTTCTCATTGCCAGGTAGTATTCCATTGTATAAAACCACATCTTCTTTATCCATTCATCAGCTGATGGACATTTAGGATCTTTCCATAATTTGGCTACTATTGAAAGCGCTGAGATAAACATTGGGGTACATGTGCCCCTAAGAATCAGCACTCCTGTATTCTTTGGATAAATAGCACCTAGTAGTGCTATTGTTGGGTCATAAGGTAATTCTATTTTTAATTTTTTGAGGAACCTCCACACTGTTTTCCCTAGCAGCTGCACCAGTTTGTATTCCCACCAACAGTGCAAGAGGGTTCCCGTTTCTCCACATCCTCTCCAGCATCTGTAGTCTCCTGATTTGCTAATTTTAGCCACTCTGACTGTCATGAGGTGGTATCTCAGTGTGGTTCTGATTTGTATTTCCGTGATGAGGAGTGACGTTGAACATCTTTTCATGTGCCTTGGCCATCTGGATGTCTTCTTTAGAAAAGTGTCTATTCACGTCTTCTGCCCATTTCTTCACTGGATTATTTGTTTTTCAGGTGTTGAGTTTGGTAAGTTTTTTTATAGATTTTGCATACTAAACAACTTAATTCTTTAAAAGAAGAATCTTCCCGGCATTTCTGGACTGTAGATACACCTCTCTTTGAGTTGAAAAATGATACTAGAATACTACAGAGTTATATTATTCTGGATATTTTTGGGCCCAAAATTACTTCAAAATAGACATAATAATGACAGTTTCAAAAGATAAAAGATTACATTTCAGTATTTCAAGTATGTCTCAATAGAGGAGTGAAACAAAAGTTTAAGAGAATAACCTCACAGATACCTAGTAGAAGTTGTAAATTTATGTTTTGGAAAGGAAATAGTGTAGAAGAGGTTTTAAATATATAGTTCCATATTCATAGAAATAATCACAGAGATTTTGGTTTCTTACCTAACTCATAACACTTTAGAGATACCAGTGAGAAATGCTTCACCTAGAAATTGCTATATATTATATATTCAATGTATTCAAAACTGTTCCAGTATGATGGGCTAACATTTAATTTTTACATATAAACTGATAACTCTATTTGCTTCTATTACAGTCAATCTTTATAAATATGACAATAGCTAGCTGATAAGAGTCATTCAATTAACCTGCACTAAGATGTCTCTTTTGGATATTCATGGACCCAATCTTTTTTTTTTTTTTTTCAGAACATCATGTAATCATGCAGTGTTCAAGTCAGGGGACTTAGGTGAAAGAGGTAGGAACCCAGCTAAATTGGCTCAAGAATTTGGGTTATGAAAAAGATACAGTGAGGCTCACTGAAATCCAGAAACAGGATCCACTATGTAACAGGGCCTGGGAACCCAAAGTTATAAAGCTGTTAGGAATGAAGGCTACTTTGTCTCTTTGGAGTAGGGGAGACAGGGGTGCAGGGTTATGGGATCTCAGCTACTTTGTGTATATGACCCATCATCAACTCTGCCTGCCTCTTCTTCAGCTTGTACATAATCCAGAGAGACTGATTCAGCTCCTATCATGGGAACTCATGATACTTACATTTCTGACCCCCATTTGCTATCTAGCTAAGTGTTTCGGTATCTAAATTTCCAGGCAAGATTGCCCCCACTTACACTTTTTAGTCAAACCTCACAAGTCAAAAGTTCTGGAAGAATATGAAGGAACTGACTACCTTTGAGTCAACTGTCATACCTGGTTCAATTAACTGTGGTCAAGGAGAGGGTATGGGGTCACTCAGCAGAGAACATGGTTTTGCAGGGTAGCAAGGCCTGCCACTAGTAAATGTTGAATGTTTGTTGAATGAATGAATACATGCATGCATGAATGAATGAATGAATGAATGAATGCATGAATGCATGAAGGTGGTATCTATAAAAAGAATAAAGCCCAGGGTCTTAAAGATAAAACTTGGTGATGCTCTAGGATTAAAGGCAACAAAAAACAGAAGAGGAGGCATTAAATGTATTTACAGGCATTTTATACCAAATACAAACAAGCTATATTGAAGGGTGTTATGCCATCTGTTCACCACATAATTACATGGTTTAGGAGCCCTGCCTGCTTAGAGGAAGACGACTAGATTAGAAGAGCAACAGTATGATTCCATAGGCCTAATTCTCAATATTATTTCCTTCTGCTTTTAGGTTTTAGCTAGTTATTCTGTGGGTTTGAAAAATATTTCCTATTATACCATGTAGCAGAAGTTCCTTCATGTGTTGTATTGTGTCGTAAGGGGGAGAATGTAGTTGGCATGTTAGTGGAACCTTTGTTTCTTGATTGATATGTTTATTATCTTAATCTGGAAAATCTTCTTAGAAAATTACAGATTGGGATGGTTTGGCTTAGCTGTTTGCAACATACTTCTGCGCTCGAAGGATGCTTGTCTTTTGAGCTACCCTATTTTACTTCTGGAAAAGAGACTATTAGGATGGTCTTTAACTATTAGGTTATCTTTTTAAAATAACTTTTTGATTAGTTTTTTTTCTCTTAGACTGCATCTCATATGGCAGCATGCACTTTCCTGTACATCTTCCTTACCAGGTCTGGAGTTACACTGTTCTCAATGTATAGAGAAAACTGTTTCTTATAAGTCCCTTTATGGTCTTCCCTTGATGTGCTTACAAAGTACTTCTGCACTGAAGTTTTTGCTTGCTCAACCATAACCCAGGAATCATTTGGTGCTGTGAGGGCTGAATATGCATCTATCTACAGGCCACAGAGCCCAGAAACTTTGTTCCCAGGGATAATTTTGGGGAGGACTGCATAGTTCTGCAAACAACCTGCTAAGGCACCAGGTTGGTTTTCACTACATTCTACCTTATATTCATCTTCGCCTGCTTCCACTTGGCCTTCAGAGATCTTGTCCATACCTACTCTGTTAAGAAGCCGTGCTGGCCCACAGCAGGCCCCCAAAGACTCAACTATGTGCCACAGCAACATTTTTCAGGAAAACTCCTATAGTTTACATTGGACATTTGTGAGCAGAAGCACTTTTCAAATGACCTTTCTGTTGGTAACACTATCATCCTATATTTGGGTATGTTTTACTTATTCTTATCCTAGATTTCTAAACAGTTTTGAGCACATTAATCAACTCTACCTCCTCATCTTCTCCCATATTACACTTGGAATCTCTGGAGGTAGGCTTTATTCTCAACAATTTGAACAAACATCATCTAGCCAAACAGAAACTCATGTTAGCAGCTCAGAACAGACCGGCAGGTCTAGCAGCACTCAGGGAGATAAAGTGTTAGTAGATGTTTGATTTTGTTTTTGTGTTCTGAGTATGAGTGTTTTATGTATGTTTGTTTGTATGTATATGTATGTATGTATGTATGTATGTATGTATGTATGCCACTTTTTAAAAACCGAAGTATACTAGACACACTAAATATCTGATTAGTTTCAGGTGTATGTAACAGTGATTTGATATTTTTATACATTACCAAATGATCCCCACAATAAGTCCAGTTACACCTGTCACCACACAAAAGTTATTATAATATTACTGATTATATTCTCCATGCTGTACATTACATCCCCATGACTTCTTTTTTTAATTGAAAGTTTGTTCCTTTTAATCCCCTTCACCTATTTTTCCCATCCCCCCAACCTCTCCCCTCTCTCTGGTAACCATTAGTTTGTTTCCTATATCTATGAGTATCAGGATTTTAAAGTAGCAGGGAAATTTTACCAAAATCTTCTTGTAGCAGTTTACAAGTACCATTGCACATATTCCAGTGTCCTTGTGACATTCAGATACTCTCTTCTTTAATTACAAGCAGATGTGAGGATTGAAATATCATGGTTGATAAAGTAAGTAATGTGGCAAATAATTCAAAGAATTATAGCTCATTTTCTAACACAGGATTACGACAGAAAATCATCCTGAGAGGAAGCTTTCTTTACTTTGCCTTGGAAATTTTCACCAATGATATATTTCTTATTTAATGTATTGTAGTGACCTTGCTCTAATGCTTTCTCTTTCTGATCATTCTTTAGCAATAAACCAGAAATAGGAAACCACCATCAGGTTCCAGTGGGAGTTGGATGTCAAATCCACAAAGCTGAACTTCAAAGTGTTTTAACAGATTAAAAAATAGAAGACCACAAAAACCACATGGACCACAGAAGGGAAAAAAGCTTGTTTACAAGGTCAGTTCAAAGTGTAGCCAAGTGAATGACCTGTATTTGGAATGGAACTCACTGGGCCAGAAACAGCCAGTGACACTCCTGAAGACTAAGACTAAGGTAGGTTGACTGTGTATGGATCAGAGGGAATGAGGGTGTGTGTATGTGTGTGGATATGCATGAACATATGAGCAGGGTCTATCCCAGTACTGGTTATAGGTACTATTTGAGCTCTTTCCTGTTGTAAATCATTCTAATCTTTAAGTGTTTCCTTTGGTTGCTTTCATGTCTGCTCCAAACTTGCAAATTCCCAACACACGAACTTCTTCCTCTATCATCAACTTTGTCCTCTCCTCCACACAAAGTGCACTCAATTATCCTTCTCATGGTGACTATTATTTAGGGATTCCTTACTATATGCGGGCATCCTGCTAAAAGCTAGACACCATTGCTTCATGTAATCACGACAACATTGATGGGTTTGGGGTATTCTTATACCCACAGTTCTTAAAGTTGAGGAAAGTGACTCTTCAGGAGGTAAAGTAGTGTGATCAAAGTCACATAGTAAGGACTTGAACCCAAACTAGTCTTAATTTTAAATAAAATTGTCTTTTAGCAAAAACAAAAACAAAACACATTTTTAGACTATTTCACAATTACTGTAAAAATGGTGACATGAAGAACCATCAAAAATCTACCTTCCCTTCTTTGAAATGAAATAAATAAAATTAATTAATTAATTAGGGATATATAGATTTTTTTTAATTTAAAAAGTGCTAAGACCAAGATTTAAAAAATCTGAAAGAAACAACCTATCAAAGGGGCACAACCAACAAAATTAACTTCAAAAATGTGACAGCCAGGGATAAAAAGCAAAATATCCTGTCCCCAATGTGGCCTTCCTTGACCCTCTGTCTTACCCTACCTGCCAAAGCACTGATGGGCATCATGAGCAAGTACAGAAAACACTCACTAATATCCTAAATATGACTATCATTTTCCTTTCCTAACTGAGAGGGGCTTGGAATGGCTGCTGGGAAGGGAGCAGTGGGCCAGAAAATGTGAACACCTGTGGCTGGTTCTGGAGGAGTAGCTGGTCTTAGAGTCCCAGGCTGAGCTAGAGAAGCTACCCAAGATGGCGACAGCCATGGGACTCACCTCGTAGGACCTCCTCCTTGGCGCAGTAGATTCCAACACAGGACATTTAGCAAAGAATGACCAAATCCAGAAAATACTTCAATCATGATCCATGTGCTTGGCTGGGAATTGGTAGGCAGGGCATTAAATGTCTGAAGAGGACAAGGAGAATGCCTAACAGGCCTCACCAGGACTGAAGAAAAATTGAAGTCAGGGATGAGAGTGCTGGGTAGCCTTCTTCAATTTTACCTTAAGAACTGTTTCTGATATCTGTAATGCTTTTAAGGGATTACCATGTAAACTTCCCAAACACCCATGGAGAAAGGTCGCTGAGAGTGTTTAGCAGAACGTTCCAAATCCGAAAGCCAGCCGCAAGAAGAGAGCTACTTGACACCTGCAGAGAAACTGTCACTTCAAAGGACAAATGGGAGGGTCTCTCCGAAGGATCAGGATGTAATCCCCTGCTTGGGCAGAAAGCTCCAGCTTTTTGTGGGCAGCTTCCCAAATTCCCAAGAGGCTAGGTCTCACTAAGTCAAGTGGCTCTCTTGTTAATTACTGCAAGAGCCTTCTAAATCTCCAATGAAAAGATTGGGTTGCATACAGTTTTTCATCCGTGCTAAAGACTGAACACTTAGCACTTCATCTCCAATCACAGCTTCCCCTCAGTGGGGCAGGATGTGTCCAGCTATGTATGGGATGTGTTTTCCCAGAGCACAGACCTAATCAGTATGGCAGGTTTTAAATAATGATTAGATTTTATAGCTATTCTACTAATACTGAGAAAAGTCCTAAGTATTCTAGAACCTCACCTAGAAAGTCTGGTGTAGATGGACAAGGAAAATGGACACGTTCTCAGCTTCCTTAAAATTATTCTGTGGTCTCCATCTGCTAAAACAGATTCTTGAAAATTGCCAGAGAGCATAGGAGAATCTAGTTTCAGGGTCAAAAAAGCTGGATTATATTCCTGCAATTTATTTTCCGTATATTCAAAACATTCCCCTCTTGGGGTTCTGTGGGTTGCTGATTAGCAGTGCAGTTGCACAAAGCAGAGCTCTTCTGTTTAAATAAACCTAAGATACCTCAATATTGCTCAAGTCAATACATCAGGGATGGGGGGAAAGCTCAAGTACACCTTTTGCTAAGAATATGCTATTGCCTTACTTGTTTGGAATGTGAACAGCATTTTTTTAACTTTTTGTCAGCAAGTTTCCTCTTTTGCTTTCAGGTGACACTCCTTTTCTCATTATTCTTTTTGGGTAATCTCAGAATTCAAGGAAATTTTGTTCTTTTTCAAAAGATGACACCCTGAGAAGTGAAGAAAGACCTGCCCTGAGTCATAAGGATGATTAGGAACAAAAGTGACATCTCCCAGACTTTTGTTCTCCTGTATCATGGTGCATTCTCCTGGCATTCACCATGTTCTCATAGGGCTTGGATGGATATGGCCAGCCTAGACAGACAGTTTCTCAAAATTTGAGACTTCCTTTCTTCTGCCCTTCCTTCCTCCCTCCTCCCCTCCTCCCTCCATATCTCCTTCCTTCCTTCCTTCTTTCCTTCTTTTCCAATCCATAATATTTTCTTGACATATTTTAAGCATAATTCTTGATGTTCTTTATTTAAACATGGCATATATACATATGCGTGTGTGTGTGTGTGTGTGTGTGTGTGTGTGTGTGTGTGGTGCCTAGTTGGAATGAAATTCCAACAAGTTGTGGTTGCTAAATGTCCTTGTTTAATGTCCACATAGAAAATTAAATTTCACTTGCATCTTTGCACAGCTCATTCAAGTCAATAAAACCTATCATGAACCTGACATGTTGTTTGGCTGCCTAACTGGAATCAGGAGTGATCAGGATTATGCGCTCTTCTTCACTCTAAGAAAAATCCCTATTTAATACTACAGGACATTTACAGCAAGGCTGGAAAACACAACATTCAGATCCTACTAGCCAAAGTTTTAGGATAGAAATTGAAAGGGCTCTCCTAAGTGCCAGAGGCAAGGAAAACACTGGTGTTTGTCTTGACAGAAACAAAACAAACAAAACTTTCTCACGGAAATATTCTCTGATATCAGAAAGTCTCCTCTGATACTCACTTCTCATGTCAAGACACGGCTGAACTCCCTGCCTTCTGCTAGTCACAGGAAAGGAGATTATTGTGTGGCTTCAATATTCTTACCTTTCAGAAGTGCTAACAATGTGTCCCATCTTCACAATGGACCAGCTTCTTTCTTGCCAAGCTCCAAAATAAGTTGTTGGGCAGGAGAAGCGAAAAAGGCTGGTAACTTTTATGACATTAAATACAAAACAACTCCCCCCCAAAATGGATGAATCCCAAAGGGCTGCTTACATTTGCTTACATTTGCTTCTGGCCAACAACACTCCTCAAAACTCAGCATGATGGGATTTAACAACAAAACAACACCAAACCAAACATGGCAACTCAGCAAAGAATTCTGCTGTTTGTGAAACAGGTTTGGGTGAATTTGCTGGAGTGGCAGACTTGCCCCCAACACAACCTGCCAAGGTTTGTGAGGGAGTGGCAGTTTTACCCCTAGCTCCACATTAAAATCTCCTGGTTCAGGACGTGGGTTCAGAAGTACTATGTCTGTGCCTCATCTTCAGAGATGTTTTTTCCTCTCTAGAGAGCCCAGATATTACTATTTCTCTAAAAAGAGTTCTAGGGGATTCATGTGCAGTTAGAATTGAGAACCATCTGGTTCTCTGCAGGAACAATTAATTAATCAGGCGCTATGAAATCAGGAGACTTAATTGTACCTGATTTATTCAAATGCCCATCAGGTGTACATGACTTTCTCAGAAACTTGCGAAAAAAGGCTATGATCAAGGTTTTTAGAAAAAGGCTCCGAGTAAATGTATGGATTCTAAGCACATAAAACATTAATGCAAGTGCTCAATATCACTCACTTACAACAGAAACTGCTGTTATTGATTTGTGGTATTTACAAGTACTTGAAGGAATAGATTGTAATTTGAATCAAATTGCTCAGAAAATTCCCCTGTTAAGTCCATCTACTAGAAAAATATTATTAGAGAATAAGGAGTATGTTATTCTACCCAATGGACCTGAACCCACCTGCTTAGGCCCATACAAGAGACAAGTCAGCTGCCCACTGGCTCATCCTTCTCTCTTGGAGAAACTCCCTTTCTAGGCACAGAAGCACTCCTCTTCCATCCTGAGGCTGTGCATAAAGACACAATGGCCCACAGTCCTATGGAGCAGGGTGGCAGAGGTGAGAAAGGGGTAAACCGTAAGGACTGCTAGAGGCCTAAAGGCAGGGGTGGAGACAGAAAGAAGGGATTTCTGGAGGAGAGGGCACAGGGGCTTTGTACCTGAATAAGAATGCCTTTAAATTTTGGCTTTCCATTAGAACTATATGCAAAGCTTTAAAAATATTCTGGTGCTCATATTCCACCAATCTGTAGGAAGGGCTTGTGGCATCAGATATTTATTTAAAACTCAGAGATTCTAATGTGCAGCCCGAGTTGAGAACCACTATTGTGCTATCAGCCTCTCAAAGGGCTAGTAAAATAAATTGGTTATATACATAGCATGATTTCTTAGGTGCTGAAAGAACCCTCTTCCCCTTCTTTGAGTTCCTACCTGCCTAACACACTAATGCCTAAGATTCAACAATTAGAGATTCATTCCTTTGACTCAGTGAGAGATTTTCTCTTGTATTATAAAGCACACACTCCAGAAAGAAGTGTATGGAGCCTTTAAAGTCATTCAAACCATTATTAATGGGTGTTTTAACAGGGGAAGGAATGACCAAAAAGTCAAAGGGAATTTTAGGGCACCAGGAAGGGCAGCACTAGGATTAGAGTGAAAAAGGGGGACTGAAGACTAAACTAGCCACCTCTTCAGTTTTGCTGAGAGCTAGTTCCAGAGGACGACCTCTGTAGACTGCTGGCTTCAGAAAACTTGCGGCCTGGGAGACGTGCAGGCTGAGAACTTGAAGGGAAAGAAACTGGAAAACTCGAGGTTCAGTGGTCACATGGAAATGGCAAGAGAGCCTCCAAATGGCCATTCTTCTGGTCCTCCAATCTTTGAGAATCAGAGAACTGATCAAGGCCAATGTCATGAATTGATAGATGAGAAAACTGGTTGAGAGTAACAGAGATGGGACTATGACTCAGATTCCCTAACTTAATTCACACTTTCCATTCTGCCAAAACGTTCTCTTTCACAAGAAGGCCAACTTCTCCCTTCCTTGGATTTACTTTTTTTTTTTTAATTTTTTTTTTAATGTTTATTTTTGAGACAGAGAGAGACAGAGCATGAACAGGGGAGGGGCAGAGAGAGAGGGAGACACAGAATCTGAAATGGGCTCCAGGCTCTGAGCTGTCAGCACAGAGCCCGACGCGGGGCTCGAACTCACAGACCGTGAGATCATGACCTGAGCCGAAGTCGGACGCTTAACCGACTGAGCCACCCAGGTGCCCCGGATTTACTTTTTATATGGGAGTGGATTTATCTCTTCTCCCCAGAGGCTCTTACTATCAATTATGTTTTTTCATTCCCTGAATACAGAGAGCTCCCAACTTATAGAGGGACTGTGTTCCAAAAGCTTAAATGGAAGGTGGTTATCTATAATTCAGAATACACTTTCTTAGAGAAACCAATGTTATATATGGCCATTAGCTTCCCAGATCAATTCATGAACAACTTCAATCAAATATTCCTGAAGCGATGTGATCTTCTATAACCATTATGGAAACAGGAGTTTATCAAGTCAAGAAATCTTGACTTCTCTCCTCAAATAATTTATCTCCCCATCAGTCCTACTATAATAACACTTTAGGGAAAAGATATCAAAGTAAATATTCTTTGTATCAATGCATAATGCGGTAAGTCACTAAATGTAAGTTTACTGTGAAAAGTTTGGTGAGGGAAGTGAGAGAACCTTTCCTCCAAAAAGGAATATATATTTTACAGATGCATAAATTTATAAATAAGGGGACATAGGTAACATCTACATATTTACTTCCTAGCAGATGTGCTTTCATCTAGAAAAAATAATTGTATTTTCACACTTAAAAATTCAGTGGAGAATATCCACTGCATCAGGTCTAATAATACCCAATACTAATTTCCAAATTTTGTATCTTGAAACTATGGTGTAGAACATGCTATATTTGAGGATGCTTGACATTTCAGTAGCAAACACAAGTGACAGAGGGACTTCAGCCCAGCCATAGGAGATGTGGCAGATTTATTAGTGGAGAGAAACGTGTTCCTAATGATGACTTTGAAAGATGGCATAGGAGTTTTGAGAGGATGTGTTCTTTGTAGCTAAAGATTTATCTTTATGTCTTATAAAGTAGCAAAGTTGTATCAGACTCTACAAAGGAAAGGGATCGCTGGCCATACAGAGCAAAAGTAAGTAGCCCTACAGGATGTAAGATGAAAGAACCATGAATGCACCCAGCCAGCTATGGGTTAGAGAACTTGCCTTTCAAGCCACATACAGAATTCTGTCAGACAAAGGAAAGAGAAACAACAGCTGAAGCAACAACAACAAAAAAGCAACAAAAATCAGGGGTGGGAGGTCATCAGAGCAAATCTTCACACGTGCATCTTCTGACTGCTGGGAATGTGGATTTCCTTTAAGTTCTGAAGAAGCAAGGAGACGACAAGTTTTAACCCCCATTTTCTAGAAAAACATGTTTCTTTATCTAGCAACCTCCTGTCAGCTGATGACACAAGAGTTGCTTGAAATGTGACTCAGTACCTAACTTCCCATGTAGATCCTCTGTTGGCCTTTAACTTTGATTTTATATGCATGCCTCTATCCATCCACACATGCAACAAATCTGTAATGTAATAAGCCCCTACTTAGTGCCAAACAATGTTGTAAGTTCTGAAGACAAAGTAGTGAATTACAAAAAGTCATTCCTTTATTTTATAGGGGAAACAGACAATAAGCCAATAAGTAAATAATTATATAATTTCAGAGATAAGGAATATTTAGTAAAAGGAAATAAAGTGAAGGGGAAATACAGAGCTATTTTAGATAGGATGCCCTGCTGAGAAGGGGATATTTAAGTAGAGTCCTGAATGAAAGAAAATGAGTCAGCTGTTGGCAAATCTGGAGAAAAGATGTTTCAGGTGGTGACATCTACTAGCGTAAAGGCCCTGAGGCAAGAACAATCTCAGCATATCGGAAGAATGGTAAGACAACCAGAAGAGAGTTGGAAGACAGTAATGTGGGGTGAGAGAATGGTAGATGAAATCTGAGATGTAAGTGGGGCCCAAAACATGTAGAGTCTTGAGGACTTTGGTAAGGAGTATGTGAAGGGAAACCATTTGGAGATTTGGAGCAAAGGACTGACATAAGATTATTTATATTTTAAATGCCATCCTGGAAAATCTGCTTCCAGTGGAGTAATAAGTAATGAATTTACCCTCCTGCCTGAAACCATTAGAAAACCAGACAAAATATATAAACAACAACTTTCAAAACACTGAACATCATGCAGAGAAGGATCTCTAAGAGACAGAAAACAAATCAGGTGGATCTTACAACTGCCTGGCTTACTGCCTCAAGAAAGTTTCCAGGCCACAGCAAAGGAGGGGAAGCCAGGTAGGGCCCACTGATCTCATGAGTTGAGGGGACAGTTGTGCATCTGGGGAAGGCAAGGTGTTTCAAGATGAGAGAGCACAGAGAGGAGAAAGCTGTACAGAGAACTCCAGGGATCTGCAAAGGGGCATTCAATTGAGTACTGATCAGAGCATGGGTGTGAAGAAATTATCTGAAGCTGGGGGGAAAAAACACCTTCTGAAAGAATGAGAGGAAATCGTACTCAGAGTTCACACAGGGCCAGGAATAGGGCATATTTTGAACATTCAGAGAGAAGAACCTCATAATTCAGAGGGCACTGATTAGAGTACTGATTAGAGTACTAAGAAGAGTCTTACAAGAACTGTGGGGGAAAATTAACCCTACGCTAAATGTTGCTGTGATTCTGCTAGCCAAGCTTAAAAATAAGATCCAACAGGAATAAACTATCTTAGTGCCAGAATAGAATTCAAGAATATTTATAGGTAAACAAAAATATCCAGGATGCAACAAAGTACAGTTCACAATGTCTGCCATCTGAAGGTATGCAAAGCAGAAAGAAAATAATTACAGGATAAATCAGTCATTTGGAACTGACCTGTAGTTGACACTGAAGATAGATTAGGATATTTAAGTAGCTATTACTATAATTGTATTCCAATAATAACGAAGCTAGAAATAAGATTGAACAAGTAAAGACATGGGAAATACAAAAACAACAGAACTTTAAGCCACTGGGTGGCTCAGTCGGTTGAGCATCCGACTTCGACTCAGGTCATGATCTCACAGCTCATGGGTTCGAGCCCCACGTTGGGCTCTGTGCTGACAGCTTGGAGCCTGGAGCCTGCTTTGGATTCTGTGCTTCTCTCTCTCTGCCCCTAACCCACTCGCATCTGTCTCTGTCTCTTTCAAAAATAAACATTAAAAAAATTTTTTTAATAAAAAAATAAAAAATTTGCTGGGATTAACAGCATATTAGACCTTGCAGTAGAAAAGATTACAAAGCTAGAAGATATAGCAATAGAAATCACCCAAAATTTTTAAAAAAGGCAGAGAAAAAGTCTAAAAAACAAGAAAGAACAGAGGGTCAGTGATCTCTGGGATGACTTCAAATCATCAAATATACATACAGAATTCCTGAAAAGCAGGATAGATGGGGGTGAGACATGTATATGTGTGTGTGTGTGTATATATATATATATATATATATGTTTAAGTAATCTCTGTACTCAATATGGAGCTTGAACTCACGACCTCAAGATCAAGACTGCACACTCCACTGACTGAGCCAGCCAGGTGCCCTGAGACATAAACATATTTTAAGAAACAGTTAAGGTAATTTTCTTAAGTTAATGAAACTATAAACCCACATATCAAAGATATTCAATAAATCTCAAGCACAATAAACATGGTGAAAACTACCCCAAGGTGCATCATAATCAAATAGAGAAGGAGAAAAGTTCTGCAAAAAGTTCCATAAAAAAGGTAAAAATGGGGGCACCTGGGTGTCTCAATCAGTTGAGCATCTGACTTTCACTCAGGTCATGAACTCATGATCTCATGATTCATGAGTTCAAGCCCTGCATCATGCTCACTGCTGTCAGTGCAGAACCTGCTTGGGATTCTCTGTTCCCCTCTCTCTCTGCTCCTCCCCTACTCATGCTCTCTTTTTCTCTCTCACACAAAATAACATAAACATCCAAAAAAAAGGCAAAAATGGTCAACATTTTTATTCTTCTCTTTGTAAATCTGATTTTAAAAATTCACTAATTTTTCTGATATTACAAGGAACTATGGTTTTAGAAATTTTTGTCAAAAATAAAAACAAGTAAGTTTTGCTTCAGATCCAGAAGATAGAAAGCTTCCCTTTTCTACCAATACAGAATATATGAACCACAAAAATTACAATTGCTAGAAAAATGTCTTTCCAGTCTGCTCAGTATCTCCCATTTTCTACTAGGATTTATTTATTAATTAATAATATCTTTAAACACAGTAAATGAGTGCAAAATTAAGTTGGAGAGGGGCGCCTGAGTGGTTCAGTCAGTTAAGCCAACTTTGGCCCATGTCATGATCTTGGGGTTTGTGGGTTTGAGCCCCGTGTTGGTCTCTGTGCTGACAGCTCAGACCCTGGAGCATGCTTCAGATTCTGTGTCTCCCTCTCTCTCTGCCCCTCCCCCATTCATGCTCTGTCTCTCTCTGTCCCAAAAATAAATAAACGTTGAAAAAAAAAATTAAAAAAAAATAAAAATAAATAAATAAATATTTAAAATCTTATACAAAATTAAATTGGAGAAAGAGGAGAGTATTGTCCATTTAATACACAAGATGGTAGACGAGGCAAACCAGATGATTATCATTTGTTTGGTAAATAAAACTCTAGACATGTATTAAAGTTTTATTTATTTATTTGTGTATTTATTTAATTCCAGTATAATTAACATACAGCTTTATATTTGTTGCAGGTATACAATATAGTGATTCGAAAATTCCATACATTACTCAGTGTTCATTACAATCAGTGTACTCTTAATACCCTTCACATATTTCACCCATACAACCATCTACCTCTCCTCTGGTAACCATCAGTTTGTTTTGTATAGTTCAGCGTCTATTTTTTGACTTATCTCTTTTTTTAATTTGTTGGTTTGTTTTGCTTCTTAAATTCTACATATGAATGAAATCATATGGTACTTATCTCTCTCTGACTGACTTATTTCACTTACCATTGTACTCTCTAGATCCATTCATGTTATTGCAAATCACAAGCTCTCATTAATTTGATGGCCGAGTAATGTTCCATTGTAGGTATATACCACTTACCCATTTGTCTATTGATGGACACTTGGTTGCTTCCATATCTTAGCTACTGAAAATAATTTATAACATTATAAATTATTGCTTTTATATTTTTTAGGTAAATACCCAGTAGTGGAATTACTAGAACATGTGGTAATACTATTTTTAATTTTTTGAGGAACCTCAGTACTGTTTTCCCCAGGGGCTGCACCAGTTTGCATTTCCACCAACAGTAGAAGAGGGCTCCTTTTTCTCCACATCCTTACCACACTTTTTTGTTTCTTGCGTTTTTGATTTTAGCCTTTCTGACAGGTGTGAAGCAATATCTCATTGTAATTTTGATTCGCATTTCTCTGATAATCAATGATGCTGAGCATCTTTTCATATATCTGTTGGCCATTTGTACATCTTCAGAGAAATGTCTGTTCTTGTATTTTGCACATTTATTTGGATTGTTTTTTCGGTGTTGAGTTGTATAAGTTCTTAATATACTTTGGATACTAACCTTTTATCAGATATGTCATTTGCAATATCTTCTCCCATTCAGTAGGTTGTCTTTTAGATTTGTTGATTATTTCCTTTGCTGTGCAGAAGGTTTTTATTTTGATGTAGTCCCAAAAGTTCATTTTTGCTTTTGTTTTTCTTACTTCAAGACACACATCTAAAAAAATGTTACTACTGCAATAAGAGAAATGATTGCTTGTTTTCCTTTCTAGGATCTTTTTGGTTTCAGGTTTCACATTTAGTTCTTTAAACCACTTTGAGTTTATATGTGTATATGGTGTAAGAAAGTAGTTTAGTTTCACTCTTGTGCATGTAGCTGTTCAGTTTTCCCAAAACCACTGTTGCGGAGACTATTCTTTTCCTATTGCATAATTTTGCCTCCTTTGTTGAAAATTAATTAACTGTATAATCATGAGTTTATATCTGGGTCTCCTTTGTTGAAAATTAATTAACTATATAATCGTGAGTTTTTTTCTGGGTCTGTATTCTGTTCCATTGATCTATAACTCTATTTTTGTGCAGGTGCCATACTGTTTTGGTTACTAAAGCTTTGTAGTATATCTTGAAATCTGGGATTGTAGTATCTCCAGTTTTGTTCTTCTTTTTCAAGATTGCTTTGAGTATTTGGGTCTTCTTGGTTTCATAAGCATTTTAAGATTATTTGTTCCACTTACGTGAAAAATGCTGTTGGTATTTTGATACGGGTTGCATTAAATCCGTAGATTGCTTTGGGTAGTAAGGACATTTTAACAAATTTGCTCTTCCAATCCATAAGCATGGAATATCTTTCAATTGCTTGTATGGTTTTCAATTTCTTTCACCAATACTTTATAGTTTTCAGTTTATAGGACTTTCACCTCCTTAGTTAAGTTGATTCCTAGGCATTTTATCATTTTTGGTGCAATTGTAAATAGGACTGTTTTCTTAATTTCGATTTCTTCTGCTTCATTATTAATATATACAGATACAATGGATTTCTGTATATTGATTTTGTATCCTGTAACCTTACTGAATTCACTTAAGTGAATTCAGTAAACTTCAGTTCACTTCAGTAAACTTCAGTTCTAGCAGTTTTTTGGAGGGGTCTTAGGGCTCTCTTTATAGAGTATTCTCTCATCTGTAAATAGTGCAAGTTTTACTTCTTCCTTACCCATTTGGATGCCTTTTATTTCTTTTTCTTGTCTGATTGCTGTGGCTAGGAATTCTAGTGCTAGGTTGAATTAAAGTGGTGAGAGTAGGCATCCCTGTCTTGTTGATCTTTGGGAAAAATTCTATTTTTCATCATCGAGTATGATGTTAACTGTGAGTTTTTCATACATGGCCTTTAATATGTTGAGATATGTTCCCTCTAAACCTACTTGTTGAGATTTTTTTTTATCATGAATGGGTGTTACACTTTGTTAAAGGCTTTTTCTGTCTATTGAAATGACTGTATGGTTTTTATCCTTTCTCTCACTGATGTTATGTATCATACTGATTGATTTGTGACTATTAAACCAACCTTGCATCCCAGGAATAAATCCCACTTGATCACAGTGAATGATTTTTTTAAATGTATTGTTAGATCTGGTTTGCTAATATTTTGTTGAGGATTTTCGCATCTATGTTCATCAGAGATATTAGTCTCTTTTTTTGTAGTGACTTTTGTGGATTTGGTATTAGGGTAATGCTGGACTCACAGAATTAATTTGCAAGTTTTCCTTCCTCTTCTATTTTTTGGAATAGTTTGAGAATAGGTATTGAACTCTTCTTTAAATGTTTTGTAGAATTCATCTGTGAAACCATCTGATCCTGGACTTTTGTTTGCTGGTAGTATTTTGATTAGTGATTCAATTTCATTGCTGATAATTGGTCTGTTCAAATTCCCTAGTTCTTCCAGATTCAGTTTTGAGAGGTTATGTTTCTAGGAATTTATCAATCTCTCCTAGGTTGTCCAATTTGTTGGCATATAATTTTTCATAATATTCTTTTATAATCCTTTGTATTTCTGTGGTGTCATTTATCATTGCTCCTCTTTAATTTTTGATTTTATTTGAGTCTTTTTGTTTTATTTCTTTTTTTTTAATGAGTCTGGCTAAATGATTATCAATTTTGTTGATGTCTTCAAAACATCAGCTCCCCATTTCATTGATCTGTTCTATTATTTTTTCAGTTTCTATTTCATTTATTTCTGCTTTGTTTTTATTTTATTATTTTATTTTATTATTTTATTTTATTTTTAAAATTTATTTTACTTTCTTCCTTCTACTGTTTTGGGGTTTTGTTTGTTCTTTTTACAGTTCTGTTAGCTGTAAAGTCAGGTTGTTTATTTGAGATTTTTCTTCCTTTTTGAGGTAGACCTGTATTGCTATAAACTTCCTTCTTAGGACCACTTTTGCTTCATCCCATAGACTTTGGACCCTTGTGTTTTCATTTTCATTTGTCTCCTTTTTTTCTTCTTTGATTTCTTGGTTGACCATTCATTGTTTACTAGCATGTTATTAAAATTCTATGTATTTGTGTTCTTTCCAGATTTTTTCTTGTGGTTGGTTTCTAGTTTCATAATGTGTGGTTTGAGAAGATGGATGGTATGACTTCAATCCTATTGTATTTGTTGAGACTTTTTTTTTGTGGTCTAACATGTGATCTATTCTGGAGAATGTTCCATGTACACTTAAACAGAATGTGTATTCTGCTGTTTTAGGATGGAATGTTCTGAATATATCTGTTAGAGCCATCTGGTTCAATGTGTCATTCAAAGCCACTGTTTCCTTGTTTGTTTTCTGTTTGGGTGATCTATCTATTGATGTAAGTGGGTGTTAAGGTTACTTTTATTGTATTACTATCAATTACTTCCTTTATTTCTGTTACTAGTTGTTCTAAGTATTTGGGTACTTCATGTTGGATGCATAAATATTATTCTGTCTTGTTTGTTCCCTTCATAATTATGTAGTGTCCTTCTTTGTGTCTTATTACAGTCTTTGTTTTAAAGTGTATTTTGTCCTGGGGCACCTGGGTGGCTCAGTCAGTTAAGCATCCAACTTCAGCTCAGGTCATGGTCTCACCATTCATGAATTCGAGCCCTGCATTGGGCACTGTGCTGACAGCTCAGAGCCTGGAGCCTGCTTCGAATCTGTGTGTGTGTCTCTCTCTCTCTGCCCCTCCCCTGCTTAGGCTCTGTCTCTCTCTCTCAAAATAGATAAACATTAAAAAAATAATAATAAAGTGTATTTTGTCTGATATAATTATTGCTTCCTTGGCTTTCTTTTAATTTCCATTTACATGATAAATGCTTTTCCATCCCTTCCCTATAAATCTGCATGTGTGTTTAGGTGTGAAATGAGTCTCTTGTAGGCAGCATATAGAGGAATCTTGCTTTTTTTATCCATTCTGTCACCCTATAGCTTTTGATTAGAGCATTTAGTCCATTTACATTCAAAGTAATTGTTGATAAATATGTACTTATGGCCATTTCTTACTTGTTTTGTGGTTGTTTTAAGTTCTTCTCTGTTCTTTTGTTCTCTTGCTCTCTTATCTCATTGTTTGCTGGCCTTCTTTAGTGATATATTTGGATTCCTCTTTCTTTTTTTGCATATCTATTACTGGCTTTTGATTTGTGGTTACTATTAGGTTTATATGTAATGTCTTATGCCTAAAACAGTCTATATTGAGTTGATGGTTTCTTAAGTTTGAACACATTCTGCGAGCACTAAATTTTTATTCCTCTCCCCTCCTCCCTCATTTTAGGTATATGATATCATATTTACATCCTTTTATTTGTGTAGCCCTTGACTGATTTTTATAGATGTACTTAATTTTACTACTTTTTGCTTCCTACTTTTGTCACTCCTGCTTATGGTCTTTCCTTCCTTAGAGAGTCCCCTTTAACATTTCTTATAAGGCTGGTTTAATGGTGATGCATTCCTTTAATTTTGTTTGTCTGGAAAACTCTTTATGTCTTGTATTCTGAATGAAACCTTTTCTGGTTAGAGTGATCTTGGTTGCAGTTGCTTTTTTCCCCCCAGCACTTTGAATATATCATGCCATTCCCTTCTGTCCTACAAAGGTTCTGCTGAACAATCAGCTGATAGCCTTATTGGGTTTCTCTTGTATGTAACTGTTTTATTTTCTCTTACTGCCTTCAAAATTCTCTGTCATTGTTTTTTTGCCATTTTAATTACTGTGTCTTGGTGTGGACCTCTTTTCATTGATTTTGTTGGGGGCTCTCTGTGACTCTGGTTGTGGATTTCTGTTTTCTTTCCCATATACAGGAAGTTTTCAACTAGTATTTCTTCAAATAAATTTTCTGCTCTCTTTTCTCTGTCTTTTCCTTCTGGGATCCCTATGATGCAAATGTTATTATGCTTCATGGTATTGCTAAGTTCCCTAAGGCTATTTTCCTATTTTATTATTATGTTTTCTCTTTTCCGTTCAGCTTGATTGTTGAACTCTGCCCTCCAGGTCACCGATCTGTTCTTCCACTTTCCATTTCCACTCCCCCTACTGTTTTTTCTTTTCCTTGAGTGTATTTTCAATTTTAGTTTTTTGAGTTCTTAATATCTGAATGGTTCTTTTTTATGTAATCTATATCTTTGTTGAGGGTCACACTGAGGTACCCCACTCTTTTCTCCAGCCCAGTGAGTATCTTTATGACCATTACTTTAAATTCTCTATCAAGCATATTACTCATCTCCATTTCATTTAGCTCTCTTGTGATTTTTGTCCTTTTCTTTCATTTGTGACATAGCCTTCTGTCTCTTCATTTTGTCTAACTCTCTGTTTCTGTCTCTATGTGTTAGGAAAGTCTCCTATGTAGTGGCCTTACAAAGAAGAGGTCCTGTAGTGCCCTGCAGTGCAATGTCCTCTGTTCACCAGAACCTGGCACTTCAGGGATGTCTCCTATGTGTGTTGTGTGACCCTGTAGTTGCCTTTGCCTTCAGCCCCATCACCTGCAATGGCTCTCTTTGCCTGTTGTGGGCAGGTTTTATTCCCTGTGGTGTTAGAGAACCAGTCTGCGGCCATGTTGGTATTGAGTTGAGTCAGACTAGGCTTTTGCCAGAGCTGCAGTGACACTGATCTGCAGGGTGCTCTCCCTGTGTTTTCCCCTGAGAAGCTTTCATCAGTGGATGATGCCTGCAGTCAGAATTGATGTCTGCCCTCAGCCCACTGCTGGGGCCACAGCTGGACTGGTGTGTGTGCTTATCCTCCCCTCTCTCCAAGGCAGGAGTCACTTTGGCATGTGTCTGGCCCATGTAGGGGCTGCTTGCACACTTCCAGGCTTATGGCACTGCTTTGGACTGGCTGTGGCTAAAGGCATACAAGAGGGGGCAGGTCTGCAGGAGAATGCAGAAGTGGAGGTTATTTCAGTTCTTTTTAATTTTTTTAAAAAAAATGTTTGTTTGTTTATTTAGAGAGTGCAAGTGGGAGAGGGGCAGAGAGAGGGAGACATAAAATGTGAAGCAGGCTCGAGGCTCTGAGCTGTCAGCACAGAGCCTGATGTGAGGCTTGAACTCATGAACTGTGAGATCATGATGTGCGCTGAAGTCAGATGCTTAACTGACTGAGCCACCCAGGTGCCCCAGAGGTTATTTCATTGTTACTATTATTTATAAATATCTCTTCACTGTTATATTTTGAGATTGACACATTATTTCATGATATTGTGTAATAGCTGTGAAATGGTTAACAAACAATTTAGAAAACTTTTTAGAAAGAATAAGGCATGAGAGAGAAGTGAGCAATTGTAATTCTGAAAAGAAATTAAGCTCTGATTTTTAAGATAGTATTCCTAGAGGCTGAGCTCTTTTCTTTAAAATAATAATAAAATATAAATCCATTCAAACTAGTTTCCTGTCAATTAAACAACTGAATCAGATTTATTGTGTGGTAAAATAAACCAATGGATTGCACAGAAATCCTTGTTTGAACCATATTAAAACATTATTTGTTAAAAACAAAGTTGTTTTGCTTTTGTGTATAAGCAAACCCCTTCTCTTACTGGCATACTGAAAGGATTTGCCATTTTCTCAAAGGGATAGAATCCAAATAAACACAATGTATATACTGGTGAACCCTCACTCTCCAAGATATTATTTCCTAATGGACAATAATAGGATCATTGCTCTGAAGTAAGGAAGCAAATGTCCTCACATATGAAAAAACCTGATGTATGAGAAAACTGCACGTGATTTTTATTTCATTTTAAGCAAGACTAAACCCAGAATAGAAGTGAAAAGTAAGAGGGATATTTTGGCCTAAAAGGCAAAGAAAACATCTATTTTACTGATGTTGTTATAACTGAAAAGAATTTGTATAATACTATGATTTCTTAATAGGAATTAAGCATCAAATCTTTCTAGTCCCTCTTGTTAACAAAAGAGACAATGAATGCTTCAGACTGACTCTGCACATTTTATTTGATTTTTGAAAAACTGTTATAAGTTCTAGTAAGTAATTACATTTCAAGGAGTGGGATTCGAGATTATTCCATTTACATTCCTTTAAAAAAATGTTTATTTATTTTGAGAGAGAGAAAGTGTGTGTGATTGTGTGCGCACGTGGGGAAAGGGCGGAGAGAGAGAATCCCAGGCAGGCTCTGCACTGTCAGCACACAGCCAGACTTGGGGCTCGATCTCATGAAGCATGAGATCATGCATGACCAGAGGTGAAATCAAGAGTAGGTCACTTAACCTGACTAAGCCATCCCGGTGCCCCAACTTCCATTTATATTCTCAGGGAAGATCTTTTTGATCTTTTGAACCATTAACAATTGAACATTAACAGTTGAGGGGAATAGTCATGTAAAGGAGTGATTACAACAGTGGCAATGCTTTTGGGACTGTGGGAGCCTAGAGGATGGGAATCCAGGTGTGGGTATGATCTTGTATTCCTCAAAGATTTTCTTCTGACTTCAACTCAGTTGTTTTCTTCTCTCCTCATCCTCTCTCACTCTTAGGTTTTCTTGATAAACCAGAAAGTTTTTTAAATGAAGAGAGGTTTCTTATGGTTAGGTTGACAGGCAACTGAGGTGGGACAATAAACTTTATTATAATGGACATTGATGTGGCCAATATTCTTGAATTTGGAATTCAAGGTGAAGATCTTGAAAGGAAGCCTTGAAGAGAGCTGTCCCCTCCACTCCTGGGATGGGGAACACTTCCTTTCATTTAGTGTGGTTTATTTGAGGGATAACCCTGCTATTTAGTTTCCCAACTGGGATGCTTTTGGAACGAAAGACGTGGTATTCATAATTACACTGAGATAATAGAAGTAATCAGGACTGCCTCAGAAAAAACAGGATGTATGTTCATCCTACTTAGTTACAAGTACATCAGTTCTTACGGCAATCCATCTATCCGTCTGTAGATCATTTTCTACTGTTTACACAAGTCTTACATATGTTTTCATTCTTTTGTTCTTCAAGAAATTTAGTCCATTTTTTAGGTCTTTCCACAGTGAAATGGGGTTAACTTCATACTATACAAATTTAAGGTTTGCTTTTGAGACTTTTAGGGGTGGAGAAAAGAAGCCTATTCTCTCTAGGATGATGTGTATAGAGCACAGGAGCTGCAGGATATGTGGCCTTCTTATACATTTTGCTTTGTTCTCTGTTGAGAATTTAAAGAGCAAAACAAAAAAACTTCCCCTCCTGAGCCACTTGATGACTTTGGCCAATTAGGAAGGCATACTTGGGTGGTGTGGATGCAGAGAAGGAGTGTGGCTATGACTGCTTCAAACTGAGCAAAGCAGAAAGCTTATTCAAACATGACTGGCTGACCAGGTTGCTGTGTTGACATGCAAGGCTGTGTGCTGATGAGATCTACTGGGCAGATATTGCTCTGGGAAAAGTGCTTCAGAACTAAGCATGTGGGGGGCCATATATGAGCTTGAATGAGGATATATTCCTAGAAATTTATTTTCATACCTGAAAAAGACTTTTGAAGTCATCTGTCCAACACTCATATTTTATAAATGGGGAAACCTAAGCTCAGAAAAGTAAGCAGGGCCAAAACAAGGTATCTCAGCTCCTTTTCCAGGGCCTATGAGGCAAGTCTGTTGTGTTGCGTAGTACCAAGTGCATGATTCAAATACACTGCAATGACATGACTTAGAATGTATAATGGATGGGGAGTGGGCTTCATTAAATTTTGAGCGGGCTTAATATCAGAACTTTGATTACCCCCTACTTGTCACTTAATAATACTGACTTGGTCATTAGTTGTAATTCCAGTTCTCCTATTAACTACCAGGAAGAACTTTGGGGAAATCATTTCACAGTGTGGTTTCTTTCTCTGCAAGTTGTGGAACTAAGCTAGATTAAATTCTTTCAAAGGCTCCCTTCATCTTGAATTCCCAGCTAATCAACTCTTCTCATTTTACCACCCCGATGTGTCATTTGAATAGTAATTACGGTATAGATCCCAAGGCTGCAAGAAATTAGCAGAGGTCAGACAAAATGTTCTGCTTTATTCTCACTTTTTCTTAACTTCCCTATTCACCCTTCTAATCATTCTCTCTTATTTCTCCTTATTATCCATCATTTCTTTTGTTTCTATTTCTTCCTTCTGTTTTATTTCTAAATTTTCTCACCTCCCCATAAAAAAGTAAAAGCAATTATTAGTATTAAAGTAACAAAAAAGAGAGAGAAAAGATATATTCCCTTGAGTGTAATAAGTCTAATTTGCCCTACCATAGATAGCAAAATATTCACGGGAAGAACCATAGAGGCACTATCCAACTAGATGCTCTTCTGAAAAAGGTGACAAAAGTTTATCATGACATTATTAATCACTAGGGAAATGCAAATGAAAACCACAATGAAATATCATCTCTACCCCATCAGTATAGCTACTATCAGGTAAATAAAACAAAACGGGAACTGCGTGGATAAGGATATGAAAAATTGGAACTTTTGTACACTGTTGGTAGGAATGTAAAATTGTGCAGCTGCTATGAAAAACAGTACAGTGTTTTCTCAAAAAGGTAAAAATAAAGTCACCAGATAATCCAGCAATCCCACTTCTGGATAAACGTCCAGGAGACATTTGTTTCCTCAGGCAAAGGAAACAAAAGCAAAAATAACTATTGGGACTACACCAAAATTAAAACCTATTATATAGTGAAGGAAACCATCAACAAAACAATAAGGCAACTGACTGAATGGGAGAATTTATTTACAGATGATATATCTTATAAGGTGTTAATACCCAAAATATATAAAGAACTTATACAACTCAACACACACACACACACACACACACACACACACACACACACACACAATCCAATTCAAAATGGGCAGAAGATCTGAACAGACATTTTTCCAAAGACAAACAGATGGCCAACAGATACATGAAAAGATGCTCAACATCACTAATCATCACAGAACTGCAAATCAAAACCACAATGAGCTATCACCTTACACCTGTCGGAATGGCTAGAATCAAAAAGATAAGACATTACAAGGGTTGGTATGGATTTTGAGAAATAGGAACCCTTGTGCACTGTTGGGAATGCAAACTGGTGCGGCCACTGTGGAAAGCAGTATGAAGGTCCTACAAAAAATTAACAATAGAATACCATATGATCCAGTAATTTTACTACTGGTATCTACCCAAAGGATACAAAAACACGAATTCAATAAAATATATGCACCCCTGTGTTTACTGCAACATTATTTACAACAGTGAAGGTATAAAAGCGATCCAAGTCTCCATCCATAGATGAATGAATAAAGAAGAGTGGTATATACATACAATGGAATATTATTCAGCCATAAAAAATAATAAGATCTTGTCATTTGCAAATGACATTTGCAATGACATGGATAGACCTAGATATGATATGATATTATAGAGTAAGATATGAACAAAAATAAAAGGTCAATGACAAAAGTGCTGAACAGACTTCCGTAGTCAGTAGGATAATAAAGAAAGCAAATTTAGTGAATGAAGTGGAAAGAAACTTCTTCAACAGAAATGGTAATGAGCCACTTTCTGGAACACTAATATGTGATCTGAGCAAACAGAGCATAAAATACAATGTGGGCTCCTCTTGTTTTCTTTAAGGTCTTTTATCATTTAATATAAGCATTCAGCAATTTTGTAAAATACTGGTGAGAAGAAATTCTTTTTATTCAGTTTATCTGCCAATAGACATTTTAAATGGTAAGAAATCCTTCAGGCAACTAAAACTCTTTTAGAAAATACTATCCACATTCTTTCTGTTGAAATCTTAGCACAAAAGCTAGAGGACTAAAATATATGTGAGGAAATTTCTAACAGCAACTGAGTGGCCTGTTCTCCACTACTATGGTTCAGAGTTGCCCTTGATTTTGAACAACATCTGAGCCATTAGTACAGCTTTATTGCTGAGGCCATGGCCCAAGAAGACTCAAGCACTGGTATATGCCTCACCCTTCAGAAAACCAAGTAGAATCTCTAGCTACCTGCCTTCCAGAAGGCTGTTACTATAAATCCTACAACCTGACCCCCTTTGCTCCAGACACCCCAATATTTCAAAGTTGGTTTAAAGGTACCAATTCCTATTTTTCTTCTCCATAGGTGTTATAAGCAACTAAATATACAATTATCTAAGGAAAATTAATTATGAGATAATTTAATATCCTTTGATGTGCTCAACCAGCAAGATGGAGTCAGACTTTGCCACTAATGTTAGAAATGTAGGACATTGACTCCAATTGCATATAATAAACAGATCACAGATCGCTGAATGTGATAGCCCAATCAGCCTTTAAAAAGTTTTTGTTTGTTTGTTTGTTTGTTTAAATCTAGGGAGCCTCAGTCAGACAGGCCAGAAACACTTCTAGAAGGAATAGCATGATGGCTGCCCAAGGAGAACCCCAAGTTCTCTTCAAACTTGTATTAGTTGGTGATGGTGGTACTGGGAAACTACATTCGTGAAACATCATCTGACTGGTGAGTTTGAGAAGAGTGTAGCCACCTTGGGTGTTGAGGTCCATCCTCTTGTGTGCCTTACCAACAGAGGACCTACTAAGTTCAAAGTATGGGATAAGCTAGTCAAGAGTAATGTGGTGGGCTGAGAGATGGCTATGACATACAAGCCCAGTGTGCCATTATAATGTTTGACAACACCAAGGGTTACCTACAAGAACGTGACCAACTGGCAGAGAGATCTGGTACGAGTATGTACAATCCCCATTGTGCTATGTGCAACAGAGTGGGCATTATGAACAGGAAAGTTAAAGCAACGTTTATTATCTTTCACTGAAAAAGAACCTTTAGTACTATGACATTTCTGCCAAAAGTAACTACAACTTTGAACAGCCCTTCCTGTGGCTTGCTAGAAGACTAATTGGAGACCCTAACTTGGTGTTTGCTCTCACCCAGCCAGAGGCTGTCATGGACCCAGTTTTGGCAGCACAGTATGCACATGATCTAGAGGTTGTTCAGACAACTGCTCTCCCGGGCAAGGATGACAACCTGTGAGAAAGTGAGAAAGTGCAGCTGGAGCCCAGCATCAGAAGTCTGGTTTTACATTGAACTGTCCTGTGATGTCAGGGGCACAGTGCCACTTTAGCTACATAGCTAAGTGGAACATGTGCTTCATCTTTGGGATGCTGAAGGAGATGAATGGGCTTCAGAGTGAACGTGGCAGTTTCAAAAGTACCTTCATTTTATGGACCTGCATATATAGCTGTTTTGGTACAAAGCTGTTTCCTTCCTGAGTTTCAAATAAAAGACTGTTATAGTAGTATCACAACATCCAGTGGTGAAATCCCGTTTGTCACTGTCCTTCGCATTCCTTTTCATTTAGAATCAGAAGAAAGGTGTATTTCAAATACCTTAAAAATAAATAAACAAACAAACAAATCTAGCATTAGGAAAAGATGTGACTCTTTTCATGTGTCTGCCTTGACCCTGGTGGAGAGGGTTGTTCTGAATTTAATCCATACTGGCTAGCATTGTTCTCAGGGCTGATAAGCAAACAAAAAGACCTACTATGAGCACAGATTCAAGGACAGTGGTGGCAGTCCCTGATTCCTAAGAGTTTTAAATGTGGTTATCATTCTTTTTTCATTATTTTTCATTTGTATTTAAATGTTGAAAACATTCCAATTTTAGAGTTCCAGTGCAAGTTCCAACTTTCGCCACATTTATGCATTTGTTGACGTTCTTGTTCAAAATGTTATTTGCATCTCAACCAAAGAAGAACACAATGGGGTTTTATATTATTTAGTTAGAATTTCCTGAGCCTCTAAGGGAATTCGAATTAGGGTTGGCAGTTTAAACAATACATCCTGTATAAAAGTTATAGCACAATGAAGGCATCTATAGAGACACAGTCCACACACCACAAAGGCTACAAATCTCAACCAGGAAGGTCAGCATGTCTGTACCCAAAGATCTTCAATGACCTTCCTGAAATATCTAGTTCTTTTCCTTTGAAGAAAATGCTTCACGAGGTAGAGATGTGCCAGTGTCTCATGCAATGTGTGAGCTGCTGTGGTAAGTGATCCCCTGTTTCCCTTATGGAACAAGTAATGCATTGTAACCCTTAACAGAAAACTCCAGCTGTCCCTTTACACGCCAGCCTTTTGGCAAAGGTTCAGATTTTTTTTCCCCCTTGAATAGTCATAATTCATAGAGAGGGCCAGACACACAGATTTCTTTTTTCAACTGACTTTGTGTTTCTTTGGCTATCTTATCCCTAATTGCTCCCTGCAAACCCTCCCCTCCATGCTGGTAAACTAGAGGGAACCAGTTTCATGAACCAGTAAATACAAGGCTTAAACATTCACTCTGTGAGACATATACAACATTTATTGCCAATTTTGATTCAAGTAGAGAGGAAAATTGCGTAAGTCGGTTATTAGGAGCTGCAGGTGTGCCTGGAGAGGGAGAAGTCTTCTTATTCAGGAACTATAGATAATCCCTCTTATAAAACTTCCCTAGTTGTAAAATTTTTTTTCTCATCCCTTTGGGAAATGCTGTAAGCAGGAAATCGCATATGTGCATTAAAAGTGAGGTGATAAGCCAATTTTGCCAGACGGTACTTTCAGGAAATGACTGTGAATTTTGAAATTTTGTTGACTCTTCAAAAATTTGATTTACTTGAACTCAATTTTAACCAAATTATGCTATATGTGATTAACTTATTTTGTACACATGTCTTTTTACATGCCTGTGAATAAGCTTCCACGAAAATAATGTCATTTGAATTGGCAGGAAGTCTTTATTTCCTGTCCTGAAGTATACTGTAAATGAGAACATCTGAGCAAAGGCCTCATCCTTTGTTTTTTTTCTTTTTTCTTCTGTCTACTGAGCTGTGCATTATAAATTCTCATTGAAGAAGGATCACCCATATATAAGGAGAGCTAAGTGGGGCCCATTCATGGGCATTTTTAAGAAGCAAAGTGGTGTTTTTTTTTTCCGACACAGTTGACCTAAGTGCATCAGAGTTTGAGGAGTCAGTATATTTTGGATGACCATGATGCACCAGGCCCTATGTTGGGTTTATAAGCACAATTTCCACCCTCAGGGAGCTTAAGATCTCACAGGCAGAGCAAGGTACATACATCTCCCAGATACATGGTTGCACAGAGTAGGTTATATTCAAGGGCCCAAATGAACAGAGCAGATGAACAATCTGTGTACCACAGAAAGAACTGGTAGACAAGGCTGGGGTGAGGGGTCAGCGAAGCACAAGATGAGAAGAACATTTGACTTCTAGGATGGACATAGCTTGGATTGTCAAACGGTATTCAATACAGAGGTAAAAACATATGCCAAAGGTGAGTAATTCTGGATACTGGAGGTTGTGAAGAACAAAAGAAAGGTCCATGTGGGTCTCAGATGCCAGCAGAAGAGTTTGTACTTTACTACATGGCCAAGAGAGAACCTACTGAAGGTCCTAAAGCCAGTAGCTGACACAGATAGGGACCTTATCTGATCCAGTGTAGATGAGATCTTTCTAGCCTCTACATCCTCATGTCTTTGCAGAGGTCTGTTTGGGACCCTATGCTATGCTTCCCAAATCACCTTTCAGGACTAAAAGACATTACCCCACCTGTTGGGCATGCTGTCAGCAACCAGAGCTCATTTGTCAGCCCTCTCTGACAGCACTCTCTTAGCTTCAGCTAAAGAGAGTGGCCCCTTCTAAGGGCAGCCCACATCTAAAAAGCCCACAACTAATGAAGTGAGAGTGAGTATAAAGATCTCAATCTCTTGCTCCCATTTGGGAAGTGTCTGAAGAATTGTCCTGGCATTAGTGTCCCCCATGGGGTCTTGCCCAGGCCTTGTAACTTCTCTCCAGCCCCATTCCTCTCTTTGCTCAATCTTATTTCCTTCCCTCCCATTCTTTAGTCATTGATCCCAAGAAGACTGCCTGACAACCCTCCTGCATATTCATTTCCATGCTAGAATCTGCTTTCCAGACAACTCAACCTACAACAAGGTGATCTTCCCCTGCTCCCACAAGTCACTGACAAAGCTTCTGAGTAGGTTTCTGGGGAAGTTTTCAGCCACCACACTGCCCAGTCTTGTGGCAAATTGACAGTTACATTTATGCCCAGAAAAACTAACAGGTATTTGTTAACACTTCTAGTGTTCCGAGGCACCATACTGGACAATGTGGAACGATTTGGCACAGACCCTAAGGACCAAAAATAACACCACAAATTGCTTATAATGGTTGAAATGAGTATATACACAGTGAGACTAGAGAAAGTCAAGGCCAATGTGGGTGTTAAAGAAAAAGTTATTCAAGACACCTGTTAAAATTATAAGGCAGACTTTATTCAAGACTATTATAGCCATAGGGATTACCGCAATGGGGTTTTACAGTGGGGGGGGGGGGGAGAGAGAGAGACAGAGACAGAGAGAGAGAGACAGAGAGAGAGAGACAGACCAGGCTTAATTCGAAATACAAAAAGGAAAAGTGGGGATTTATAGCCAAGGAGCAGAATGAGAGCGTCGCTAGAGGGGAAATTATTAAGAGGGTGGGATAATTTTTTTTTTTTTCTTTTTCTTTTTTTTTTTTTTTTTTTTTTTTTTGCTAAACTGACCTGAGAATTCTTGCTGAAGGCAGGCCAAGGTGATCAGATAATACCTAGAGGAAGGTGGGGGATGAGGAAATTGTTCAGATGTGGAGGGGGATCAGAAACTGTGGTAAGGGATTTTGGCTAGACTGGCTTAGCAAGAACCTTTCTTTAATTTTTTTTTAATGTTTATTTATTTTTGACAGAGAGAGAGAGACAGAGCATGAGTGAGGGAGGGGCAGAGAGAGCGGGAGACACAGAATCCAAAGCAGGCTCCAGGCTCTGAGCTGTCAGCACAGAGCCTGACGCGGGGCTCAAACTCACAGACTGTGAGATCATGACCTGAGCTGAAGTCGGATGCTCAACTGACTGAGCCACCCAGGCGCCCCTAGCAAGATTTTTGTTAAAACTGGACTCTACAAAGATGGAGACAGAAGCCCATGACCAAGGAGTCTTTGTTAGGGGCAGGATGATCGGGGAAGGGTTCATGGAAGACCTTGTGGGAGGAAATGGTTCAGGAGAGGCCAACAGGAAGGACATATGGAGGATTCTGGTAAGGGATACATAGTGAGCAGAACTGTGAAACTTTTGTGAGAGAGACATGTTTGAAATCAACAAATCTCTCAGGACTCTCTAGGAAAAAAGAGGTAAAGCTGGAAAAAGTGGAGCTGTATTGCATAGGGACCTGGGAATTTTTGAGCAGTTAGTATACCAAAAAGTGACATCTTGCCCCAAAGCCTTCCAGAAGGGTGTAATATCCTCAGCTAGTAACTTATAATGGGTGGGGGCCCTTTGTTTAGTTTTTGTTTTTTAACATACCTAGGAACTGGAAAAGTAACAGGGGGAAACAGCAGGCCCCAGACAATGTTGAGGGCTTAGAACAAAAGAAGGTGAGCATATCCAGAGACCCGCCCACAAAGAGGACAATTATTTTTAAAAGAATTCCTTTCAGTTTTATTCTCTCCAAGTTCTGAGGTAGAAGAAAACTACAGCACAGAGTTTTGTAATTTGCATACTCAACTCTTGAATAGTAACACTGTGATTTGAACCTAGGCTGTCTGATTCCATAGCCTGACATAGTTAACCATTAAACAATATTACCTTCTGCTGGAGTCCTTACAATAATTTTAGTGAAAGGAGAGGAATCCAATTCTTTTCCTCTATCCTGAATAAATCTGTTCTAAAATTTACTTTCTGTATACTCATAGGTGATTTTCTTATTCATGGTGCTAGTTTGGCATCATGCCTTATAGTTCTGAGTCTGTCTTAAGATCTTGACTGTCTCATGGCCCATTCCTCAATGCAGTTTATTAACTTGAACATTCACTAGAGATTTCCTAGATTAAATCCTCAAAAGGAAGTATGATTGGTCTAGCTCACTTTTAGGATCAGACAAGGTCATAAGTTACTGTCAGAAATTCGATGTTTTGGGGTCACATGTCCACTGCTGATCCAATAAGCTGTGGCAACTAGGGAAGTTTTTCAAGAGATGTAAAACAGGGCTAATCAGGCATAAAAAGCTGTGGGTATGTAAAATTTCTCTAGGTAAAGTAGGCCCTATAGTCAGCCTGAATCTAAAAGGATAAAGCCACAAAGAAATATTATTCAATACCAGGTGGAGATTTCTTTTTACCTTAAATTCCTTCAGAATTGGGAGGGGAGGAGCACAATCTCAGAGCTAAGGCTTCTTACTAACTTCCTGCTCCCCTACGGCCAGAATACCTAGCTGTACCAAGCTTAGTGTTTTGACAATCAAATACTTGTCTAAATTCAAAGGCAGAAAGATTAAGTAGAAAGAAAAACTTTTAACCTTTCTTTAGTAAATGTTTTATTTTGTCAGAGATGAATAGTGATTTGAACAGGATTAGGCAAATTCCACTCTTGAGGTAGAAATCCATTCAATGAACCCAACTGATATGCAATCAAACTTTCTCTCCACACAGCTGCTGCCAATTCTTTACAACCTTATGATCCTACATAATTTACATTCCTGCATAAACATCTTATTTTTGCCACCATTGAACCATTTGCAAATTCTTTTTTACTTAACCTAATAATCTAAACCTTGCTGTCAAGCATGATTCATAAACCAGGTCTAAAACCATTTGAAGCAGCATGATCTAATATAAAGTATGGAAAAAAAACTATTAATGCTAACAGAATATAACAGAAATAACTTTCAAAAGACAATTGTAGTGGTGACACTGCTCAAATATGAGCTGGACAGATGTGTAGATATTAAGCATGCATCCAAAGAAAGAGGATTGTAAATCCTAATTGTAAAGTATGTTTTATCAAAATTGCCATATTTCCAGCAGTTCTGATCATAGTTAAACCAAGGTTCTCAACTGGTGACAATTTGGCGATGTCTGGAGACATCTTGGATTGCTACAATGGAGGTTGGGGTCAGAAGGCATTACTGTCATCTAGCAAGTAGAGACTAAGGGTGCAATGCACAGGACAGCTCCTACAACAAAGAATTATCCAGCTCCACATGCCAACAGTGCCAAAATTGAGAAATTCTCAATAAACTACAAAAGGAATCTGAAAGTGCACCATAAATAGACACTCACCAAGAAACACAAGCCCTTTGAGTGGTATCAGGCTGAACGTGTTGAGTGTTTTTGTCATAAGTAACCTTCTTTTGTTTTTCATCACGCTCTTGCACAAACACTGAGCCTGCATTCTTGAAGAACTTCCTCTAATGAGTCAGAAGTTCATCTTGATAAATACTGAATACTGTCTGCATTTAGTCTTTGCTTTGAATATTTATCTAATGGAATCAGACTCCATTCTCCCCTTCTTGCATCAGGATAGAATGGGTTATTGCTGGGCACCTGGCTGCAGAGCCAGGTCACGTATTTCCTCAGCTCCTATGGGACTCTAATGGCAAGTCTTGACCTTAAAATACTGCGTCTGTGTTCTCTCTTCCCTTACTTGCATGCCATATGGAAGTGCCCGAATATGATCTAGTACAGCAAAAAGAATTGCTCTGATTACCTAAATGACTGAGTGGAAGAGAATGACCTTCTTATCCAAGTACCTATTATGTGCAAGAAAAATATGTGTATGTTCTTTGAGCCACTATATATTGGTGCCTCTTTGTTATAGCAACTTACACTTGACCCTATCTGATACACATGCTATAATTTTCTAGTACTGATTTTAATCAACAGTGGTGTTGGTGGAAGTGGTTTTCAGTTGCAATAAAGAGCAAACGTGGACTTAGAAGGACTAGGAACTCAGCAGTTTATTTACTAAGGTATTTTGACCAACTGATCTTCCTTTATTCATTAAATAAACATTTATTGAACCTATACTATGTGCTGGAAATAAGAAGTAAGAATAAGCATTCTCCAGGGATCAGTTTTTAAGAAAGTAAGCATAATATGTATGTTCTTTATTAAAAAGACAACAATAGTAATTTTTCAAACTTCCCTCTTTCCCATCTCTTCCAATTCACCCAAGATCTAGGTATATAAACTGAAATGTGCTAGGCTCAACTTTATGAGGAAATGGCTAGGCGAGAGAGGCAAACTGAAAGGTCCTGGGCTATGTAGGTAAAAAATGAAAGACTAAGGAGGAGTAGGTAGGACTGTGTCAGTTTAGACAGTACAAGTCCATTCTAAAGTCTTCAGCTGCTCCTCAGCTCTACTATATTGATTCTATATGGAAATACAGACTTGGTTTGAGAATGCAAAGAAATATGGATTTTTATATGAGCACTCCCAATTTTGAAATATTGGCAAGGTTTGTAAATATTTATTGAATTTCTTGGGCTGGTAATCAATAAGTAAATTAACATGCTTATTCAATTCTAAGATATCTAGTCATTTTCATGGATCTGCTGCAGAGGTCTATAGTGACGGACAGGGCCATAGATATGGATACATAGAGGTGGAAAGAAAAAGTAACATTTTTTTTTTTTTTTTGGTGGAAGGAAACAAGCAAGGGAGATCATATTTAGCATGATTATCTAAACCTTTCCAAATTCATTCTCAAGATTTTATTTTAGAATACTTGCCTACTCTATACTGACAGGGCAATAGAAATGTTTTTATGAAAAACTTGCTTACAGAATAAAATTATAAAACAGTGTTATTATAGCATTGTAGAAATGCTCTATGTAATAGAGCAGTAATACCTTCTCAAGTTTTTCTAGAACACAAAGCTTCTAAAAAACAGTAACGGTTGGATCTCAAAATAGTCAATTTATACCCCTAGCAACAATATATGACAATGCCTACTTCTTTATAGGGTATTCAACATTGTTTATTAGGAATATTTAAGTTTTTTCCTATCTAAGAGTAAAAAAAAGTGTCTTGGTGTTATTTTAATTTCCATTTCTTTTATTATGACAGGGATTAGGCATATTTTCATATTTTATCAAGCATTTATCAGCTATTATCATATATTTGTTTTTGTTTTGAGTTCCATTTAGAATTGGACTTTGAGCTACCAAGGAGAACCTTCTCACTCTGAGTCTGGCAGGGATATGCTAATAGACTTAGGACAGTGGATTTTCAGCATGAACACAACCTCAAGCTACTTTGGTAGTATGCAGGAAACCCAGGGACTTCTAGTTCACTAAGTGCTTATCTGACCCAGAGAATCACTTGGCCTTAAGGTCATTTTGCAAATTAAATTAAAGAGGAAACTCCCTGATCCAAAACTTGCAAAGTGACTTTAGAGATCTACAGAGGGATATGAACAGAGTGCTGAAAATATTTTTGCTTTTCCTCAAATTTCACATTTCTGCTAAAACAACTTTCTGTATTAAAAACTTCCAGAAATTGTATTTCTTAGCTTTTCTTAACTATCAGGTAGTTACCGACACAAGACAAAATCAATAAAAAGCAATGATAGCTAATGCTAACTGCTAAGGGTCAGATTCTGCAAAATGCTTTGTGAGTAAAAAAGCATTTTAAAATATTAAATGATTAGGGTTTAGATAAAAACTGAGGATAAGTATTCCCTATTTTCCAATAAATTTGGGGAAAATAGGCATTATATTGGCCATATGTTCTCCATTGAACAGTACTAATGATGGTCCTCAAACTTTTCCCTTTCTCTTCTCTATCAACTCATCAGAGACCTAAGTGTATAATTTGAAAAGTCTCCTAATTATGCAGCTCATTATCTCCTCTCCACACTGGCTCCCCTCACTAACTTCTGCCTCAAAGGGCTGAACTAAACCCTCATTTTTAATTATGAAAACAGAAAACTGTTTACTCCTGTTTTTCCCTTTTCTATCAGCCTATAAAATATTACAGAAAAATGGGAGACAGAAGTAAAGTAACATAGGAGCTAGACATTAGAACTATTTACACATCTGTAGATACCAGGGAAAAGCTTATCTGGCAAAAACACAAATAAAATCCTAAATCAGAAATACAGGGTCACACAAGAAGAGACCAAGGATATTTGTACTAATTAACCTCAAATTTGCAACCCTACCTCTGAGATAAGTTTGTGCCTAGAATGGAGGGCCACGATTCATACTAGAGGTGCTTTCCTGCACAGTGTAGGAAGGTGACTTAAGGCACGGCCTTTGGAATTGGATAGAACCTGAGTTCCCACCAATAATCTGAAAGAAATGATGGGCTCAGTTTTGGAGTATTTTGGTCTGTGACCATGGTGGCTCTCAATGAGTTATTCCTCTTGGAATTTATCCCCTTTGCTGGGCCCCTAAATAGAATGTTTTCAAGCCATGTCCCCAGGAGGAAGAACCTTCAGCATCATGTTAAGTATATCACTCTATAGTGATAATTCCTTCCCCAGTGGGTCCAATGGCAATTTCCCCATGTGACTGTATTCTGCAGAAAGGAGAACACATGAATATTTTGAGGGCTGTTGGACACGGTCCAAAGTTTCATTGATTTCAAGCGGCCTGATGAATCAAGATGGCAAGTTATTTACATTAAGCCTAGAAAGGCAATGTATGCTTGTTGAATATGGACTAGCCCTGTGACTCACTTTAACCAATAAAATATAGCAGCAACAACACTGTATCACCACTGGACTTGTCTTCATAAAGTTTTGTAACTTCTCTTTTTATACACTTAGAAACCTTAAGCCATACAGGAAGTTTCTGGGCATAATGGTAAGTGAGTATACTCCTGCTTCTGCTCTTGATTCCCAGAACCATAAATTGGTTCCATTGTGACAATGCATCATACAATATTCATTGACTCATGGTATACTCTGCAGTGAAGAATACTGCTCCAGACTAGTACCATAGCTATAGCAATACAAAGACATTCCATTGTTTAATCAAGCTGGCAACTTCTGGGTGCTACAGTATGTGAGAGGATCAGTGAATTCCATAGGCATATGCCCACTCTTTCCTCTTTTCTATTTTAAAGTGGGTTCCTTGGTCTCATGGGATAATAGGATGCCATGTCAGTAGATTAAACACTCCATAAACCCTTGAACAGTGGTGTCAGGCCCTGTGAATAGGACAGACAAACTCTGACTCAAAAGATGTGTCAATTCCAGCCAAGATGAACCATTGCCCTCCATGGTAGAAGTGATTCAATGTTAACAACTTACCATCTTGATGCTTTATGCCCATTGGTATCAATGTCAACTTGGATACTGTGACAGCAGACCTCAAAATATCTGACTATTCTCCTTTGCCTAGAATATAATTATATGAATAAATCACCTCCTTTGGGAAAAATCTGGGGAAATAATTTATTTCCCTATATTTATCATGATGTTGCATGGTCCTTCTTCTTGGGGACCTACCTTCTCCTATGGTTGGTGAACTCTGAGCCCTTCTCATCTCACAAGCTCTTATCACTTTAATAATGGACTGTCCTCTTGGCTCCATAGTTTCTGGGTCATTGTTTCATCTGAATATCCAGAATCCTCTGGAAAAAAACGTCAAACACAAACAAAGTAGTGCCATACTTAATAACCTATCATTATGAGTTAGGTATTTCTAATTCAGTAGGAATAAACAAGAAAAGAAACCAATTGTATATACAACTGGATTATCCATCACTGGCAGAAGTGTGGATACAATATCCAATCTCTTATTATAAAATCATTATCATGATTTTATATCATGATTAATTTCAAATTTAAAATAATGCTCCTTTAAAAAAGCATATTGGGGTGCCTGGGTGGTTTCAGTAGGTTAAGCGTCCGACTTTAGCTCAGGTCATGATCTCACAGTTCATGGGTTCAAGCACGGTGTCGGGTATTGTGCTGACAGCTCAGAGCCTGGAGCCTATATCATATTCTGTGTTTCCCTCTCTCTCTGCCCTTCCCCCGCTCATGATCTGTCTGTCTGTCTGTCTGTCTCTCTCTCTCTCAAAAATGAATAAACATTTTAAAAAAACACTGATGTAATTTAATTTGTTTTATAAGGGGCTTAAAGGATATACACTGAACTTTTGATCACCTCTAGATGCTAGGCTTATGAGTGATTTCTTTTATTGAATTTATTGTAAAGCTATCCAAAATTTCTACTATAAGTATTCATTAATTGTATACTAATTTTTTTTATTTTTTTGCTTAAAATTATATCAGATGCCTATTCCTCAGTAAAATCAATATTCATTAGTTACATTAAAGTTCTACAGTGTTAAATAAATTTTGAATATTTTTTTCACAATTTGATATTATATATGTCCTCATTCATCCATCTCCCAATTGCCTTCTGTCATTCAAATTCCCGTTCATTTCTTTCATCAGTTTTTCTTTGTTAATCAGAACAACAGAAAGAATAATGGCTAACATGTATGCAACTATAAAATGAATTAGGCACTCTGTGAGCTTCAGATTTTTACATATTGTTATTTGTAACCACACTATAATCTATATATTTCTACCTTTATTTTAACAGATGAGAAAAATCAAGATCTGGAGAAGCCCGTGTGGCTTCTCCATAGCGAAGCCACAATGTGACTGTGTGATTCTAGAGCCTGCTCTCCAGTTACCAACCACCGCATCCCACCACCCTGCTACTTAGCACAGGCCTCTCAGCATTGTGAGGTGGAGATCATTGTTTTCTCCAGCTCTTTTGGAATTGGATACTGCTTTCGTTTAAACCCAAACCATTATCTTACTGCTGTTTGGATGCTGTTTAAAAGCAAGCTTAGAGATCTTTAGCTTTGGGGGGTGTTTACAGTTTTTCAATGGAGTGGAAACTAAGGATTAGTCAAGCTGGAGAACAGAGTGAGGGCACTGCATTCTTTCCATCTTCTGTGCAGTCCAACCCTAAAGGGATGTGTTCATTATTTTGCTTGATGGGTGGGCTTAATATATTGAAACCTCATACTCAAATTTCAACAAGAATACAAACTCTAGTGATATCCCAAAATAAATTACTTTTGGATAATGTGTCATTGAGGAAAAACCTTTAAGCGCTCATTGTAGCACTTAATGGATTAGAAGATTGGGGTCATTGAATAACAGGCTCATCTAGAAACGTATATCTATAATACACATAGTTCACAAATTAAGTCATATTCCATGGTGAGATCAGCTCAGTTTACTTATCACTGTAGCTTCTTATTTTTACGTTACATCAACTGTCTTGCAAAATGCTAGATCCTTCCCTGCCACTATGTCTTCACCTGTGCCAGCACAGCTGGAGAAAATCATACCAGATAGATCGGCACTTCTAAATGTACCACCCTGTCCTTTACATGCCCAGCATCCCCAGTGTATCACTTGTCTCAGCTTCTCCCCGTTCTTCACAGTGACCACTTCAAACAGTTCTCCTTCTGTTCAAACATCAAACAACCACTTCTGTACACCTATATCCCTTTAATCACCTCTAAATTCTCTCAAACTAAAATCCAAAATCTTTACCAAAGTGTCCTCCTTCTCATACTTGGCTGATGTTCTCTTATGCCCACCTCACCCTTCTTGACTCTTGCCGACATTCTTAGTATTTCTCCCCCGCAAAACACTAAGTATGCTTCCAGTTTAGGACCTTTGCACATGCTAATCCTCTGCCTGAAAAACATTTCCTTTGATGCCTCTATGACTTGTTTCCTCACTTCACTTACTCCTCCACTCACATATCACATTTTCTGGGAGACCTTCTTTGACTACCCATTTAAAATAGCATCCCCCACTCCCACCACGAGTCTCTATTCCCTTTATCCTGTTTGTTTTCTTCATAGCATTCACCACCAATTAATATAATTTATTTATTTATTTATTAGATGCTTTGGGTCAGTTCCTTTGATTAGAATATCAGCTCTATGAAAAAAGATTTTGTTTTGTTTACTTCTATGTCACCTGTGTTTACAAAGGAATTTTGCATATGCTGCTTAAATATTTGCTGAGTAAGTGAATGAACGAATGAATGAATGAAAAGCCGAATTTTCACAACTGCTCTTTGTTCTCAGTCTCAGTCCTTTCCAACATGTTCTGCAGAATGCAAGAGTGAATGTTGTAAGACAGTACAGCTCAGAGGAGGAGCCAAGACGGCAGAACAGCATGGAAGTTTTTTGTGTGTCTCGCGTCCATGAGTACAGCCAGACCAACACTAAACCATCCTACACACCTAGAAAACGGATTGGAGGATTAACACAACAATCTACACAACCTGAACCACAGAATTCAGCAGGTACGTGGCACAGAGAGGTGAACTTGGGGAGCGAGAAGGTGCAGGAAGGAAGGTACTTTTGCAAACAGAGAGAGGAGGCAGACTGGGGAAGGGGGAGGAGCATGTGGGAAAAGCACCCTACCCCAAAAGCAGCTGGAGAGAAATTGGAAAATTGGAAACAGCCGCAGGCACTAAACTAAAAAGGGAGAGAGGAGAGGGTTTACACTCCATTAAGACTGTAAACAAGGGGAGCGCAAAATCTCCAACTCTGCAGCTCCATACCTGGCGGTGCTCTGGTGGCAAAGGTGAATCCCCAGGAACAGAGTGGGGTCCAAGAGGTTCTCGGGCCACAGGGGGAAAAGTGGTTCCATTGCAGGAAGGACATTTGGTAGAGACTGTTGAAGCCACCTGGTCCCAGCAGACCCCGGAAGGCAGCCACATTCGCTGGTGCTGGGGCAAGGTTGTTGAGGGTGAAGCCTGGTGCCAGATGTGTGTTGCGATTTTCCATGGTCTCTGAAACGCTGAGGCTACTGTCTCGCGAATTTTTTGGGGGGCAGGCTGGCACCTGGACGCAATCTTGGGGCAACAGCAGGGCGTTCCTGGGTGCAGCCGACATTCGGCCATTGCTGGGTGAGACCCGCATGCAGAGGGGCGGAGCGGGTCAAAGCTGCAGTCCTTCGGAAGTAAGGGGCCGGGGAAAACAGCCTCATCTGAGACAAAACTTGGGAGAGAGGTACTGCCTGGGGCCGGATCACAGAGAATGGAAAAGCTGGGAGTGGACGAGAGCTGAAGATGGAGGACCGGTGCGCGACTGCTGATCCAGGAGAACAGACTGGGTGGCTGGGTGGGACCGTTTTTTTCACCAGTCCCACGCATGTGCATGCGCACGCGCACCTACAGGCACTGCAACAATCCACCCCAGTGGGCTAGCAGCGCCAGCTAGGGGAGAGAGGAGCTGTTACACCGAGCCCTGCACAACTGGGCCAACTTGGCTCTTTGAGAACACAAACCTCACTGCCCGCTAAATTTATGGACTGTAAAGAGCTACATGGACTGACCTCTAGGGGAAAACAAAGCAATTTCAATCCTACTTAAATCTGTTAACAGGTTCATCTACTCAATTTTTTTTCTCTCTTTTTCTTTTTTCTCTTTTACAATTCTTTTCTTTTTCTTGAATACAGAAAGAGAAAAAACTCATTTTTATTTTCAATTTTTATTAAAAATATCTGTCTTTGGGGCGCCTGGGTGGCACAGTCGGTTAAGCGTCCGACTTCAGCCAGGTCACGATCTCGCGGTCCGTGAGTTCGAGCCCCGCGTCAGGCTCGGGGCTGATGGCTCAGAGCCTGGAGGCTGTTTCCGATTCTGTGTCTCCCTCTCTCTCTGCCCCTCCCCTGTTCATGCTCTGTCTCTCTCTGTCCCAAAAATAAATAAACGTTGAAAAAAAAATTTAAAAATATCTGTCTTTAATTTTTATTATTATATTTTTTACTTTTGTGTAAATTTTTTCAAATTCTACTTTACTTTCATAATTTTATTTTAGTCTACTTCAGTGTACTCACCTTTTCAAATTTTCAAACAATTTCCTTTCTTTTTCTTTTTTTCTCTTTTTCATTTCTTTCCTTTTGCTTGAATGCAGAAAGAGAAAAACTTCATTTTTACTTTCAATTTCTTTTAAAAATATTTTTATTTAATTTTTATTACTATATTTTTTGCTTTTATGTAAATTTTTTCAAATTCTATCTTACTCCCATCATTTTATTTCAGTCTACTACAGTGTATTCACTTTTTCAAATTTTCAAATGATTTCTTTTTTTGGTCTTTTCTTTTTTCTTTTTTCTCTTTTTCATTTCTTTTTTCTTAAATACAGAAAACAAAAAAATTCATATTTCTTTTTAATTTTTATTAAAATATTTTTCTATAATTTTTTCTACTATATTCTCTACTCTTGTGTATTTTAGTGTACTTTAGTGTATTCATTTTTCCAAATTCTCAAACGATTTCCTTTTTTTCTCTCCCTCCTCTTCTTTTTTTTTTTTTGGTTTGTTTCTCTAATCTGTCAAACAACTTTCGACACTCAGACCAAAACACACCTAGGATCTAGCATCATCTATTTGATTATTGTGTGTGTATTTTTAATTTTTAATTTTAATATTTTTTAATTTCAATTTTTCTACCTCATTAATTCCTTTTCTCCCTTCAAAATGACAAAACGAAGGAATTCACCCCAATAGAAACAGCAGAAAGAAATGACAGCCAGGGATTTAACCAATACAGATACAAGAAAGATGTCTGAACCAGAATTTAGAATCACGATAATAAGAATACTAGTTGGGGTGGAAAACAGATTAGAATCCCTTTCTGTAGAGATAAAAGAAGTAAAAAATAGCCAGAATGAAATTAAAAATGCTATAACTGAGCTGCAATCATGGATGGATGCAGTGGCACCAAGGATGGATGAGGCAGAACAGAGAATCAGCGATATAGAGGACAAACTTATAGAGAATAACGAAGCAGAAAAAAAGAGGGAGATTAAGGCAAAAGAGCACAATTTAAGAATTAGAGAAATCAGTGACTCATTAAAAAGGAACAACATCAGGATCATAGGGGTCCCAGAGGAGGAAGAGAGAGAAATAGGGGTAGAAGGGTTATGTGAGCAAATCATAGCAGAAAACTTTCCTAACCTGGGGAAAGACACAGACATCAAAGTTCAGGAAACACAGAGGACTGCCATTAGATTCCACAAAAACCGACCATCAACAAGGCATATCATAGTCAAATTCACAAAATACTCAGGCAAGGAGAGAATCATGAAAGCAGCAAGGGAAAAAAAGTCCCTAACCAACAAGGGAAGACAGATCAGGTTTGCAGCAGACGTATCCACAGAAACTTGGCAGGCCAGAAAGGAGTGGTGGGATATATTCAGTGTGCTGAATCAGAAAAATATCCAGCCCAGAATTCTTTATCCAGCAAGGCTGTCATTCAAAATAGAAGGAGAGATAAAAAGTTTCCCAGACAAACAAAAATTAAAGGAGTTTGTGACCACTAAACCAGCCTCGCAAGAAAATTTAAGGGGGGACTCTCTGAGGGAAGAAAAGATGAAAAAAATATAGATAGATAGATAGATAGATAGATAGATAGATAGATAGATAGACAGACAGATACCAAAGGCAACAAAGATTGGAAAGGACCAGAGAACACCACCAGAAACTCCAACTCTACAAGCATCATAATGGCAATAAATTCATATCTTTCAGTGCTCACTCAAAACGTCCAAGTACTCAATGCTCCAATCAAAAGACATAGGGTAACAGAATGGATAAGAAAACAAGACCCATCTATATGCTGTTTACAAGAGATCTACTTTAGACCTAAAGACACCTACAGATTGAAAATAAGGGGATGGAGAACCATCTATCATGCTAATGGTCAACAAAAGAAAGCCTGACTAGCCATAATTATCAGACAATCTAGACTTTAAAATAAAGACTGTATCAAGAGACGCGGAAGGGCATTATATCATAATCAAGGGGTTTATCCACCAAGAAGACCTAACAATTGTAAACATTTATGCACCAAATGTGATAGCACCCAAATATATAAATCAATTAATCACAAACATAAAGAAAATCATTGATAGTAATACCATAATAGTAGGAGACTTCAACACCCCACTCACAGCAATGGACAGATCATCTAATCAAAAAATCAAAAAGGAAACAATGGCTTTGAATGACACATTGGACCAGATGGACTTAACAGATATATTCAGTACATTTCATCCTAAAGCAATAGAATATACATTCTTCTCCAGTGCACATGGAACGTTCTCCAGAATAGACCATATACTGGGACACAAATCAGCCCTAAGTAAGTACAAAAAGATCAAAATCATACCGTGCATATTTTCAGACCACAATGCTATGAAACTCGAATTCAACCCCAAGAAAAAAATTTGGAAAGGTAACAAAAACTTGGAGACTGAAGAACATCCTACTAAAGAATGAATGGGCTAACCAAGAAGTTAAAGAAAAAATTAAAAAGTATATGGAAGTCAATGAAAATGATAGCACCACAACCCAAAACTTCTGGGACACAGCAAAGGCAGTCATAAGAGGAAAGTATATAGCAATCCAGGCCTTCCTAAAGAAGGAAGAAAGATCTCATACACACAACCTAACCTTATGCCTTAAGGAGCTGGAAAAAGAACAGCAAATAAAACTCCAAACCAGCAGAAGGCAGGAAATAATAAAGATTAGAGCAGAAATTAATGCTATCAAAACCAAAAAAACAGTAGAACAGATCAATGAAACCAGAAGCTGGTTCTTGGAAAGAATGAACAAAATTGATAAACCATTGGCCAGTTTGATCAAGAAGGAAAAGGAAAGGACCCAAATAAGTAAAATCAAGAATGAAAGAGGAGAAATCACAACCAACACAACAGAAATAAAAATAATAAGAGAATATTATGAGCAATTTTATGCCAATAAAATGGGCAATCTGGAAGAAATGGACAATTTCCTAGAAACATATACACTACCAAAATGGAAACAGGAAGGAATAGAAAGTTTGAACAGACCCATAACCAGTAAGGAAATCAAATTAGTAATCAACAATCTGCCACAAAACAAGAGTCCAGGGCCAGATGGCCTTCCAGGGGAATTCTACCAAACATTTAAGGAAGAGCTAACCCCTATTCTCTTGAAACTGTTCCAAAAAATAGAAATGATAGGGGCGCCTGGGTGGCGCAGTCGGTTAAGCGTCCGACTTCAGCCAGGTCACGATCTCACGGTCCATGAGTTCGAGCCCCGCGTCGGGCTCTGGGCTGATGGCTCAGAGCCTGGAGCCTGTTTCCGATTCTGTGTCTCCCTCTCTCTCTGCCCCTGCCCCGTTCATGCTCTGTCTCTCTCTGTCCCAAAAATAAATAAAAAACGTTGAAAAAAAAAGAAATGATAGGAAAACCTCCAATCTCTTTCTATGAAGCCAGCATTACCTTGATTCCAAACCAAACAGAGACCCCACTAAAATGAAGAACTATAGACCAATTTCCCTGATGAACATGGATGCAAAATCCTCAACAAGATATTAGCCAACCAGATCCAACAACACATTAAAAAAATTATTCACCATGACTAAATGGGATTTATACCTGAGATGCAGGGCTGGTTCAATATCTGCAAAACAATTAATGTGATTCATTACATCAATAAAAGAAAGGACAAGAACCACATGATCCTCTCAATAGATGGAGAGAAAGCATTTGAGAAAATATAGCATCCTTTCTTGATAGAAACACTCAAGATAGTAAGGATAGAAGGATCATACCTCGAGATGATAAAAGCCATATATGAGTGACCCAACACTAATATCATCCTTAATGGGGAAAAACTGACAGCTTTCCCCGTAATGTCAGGAACAAGACAGGATGTCCACTCTCGCCACAGTTATTCAACATAGTATTGGAAGTCTTAACCTCTGCAATCAGACAACACAGAGAAATACAAGGTATCCACATCGTCCAGGAGGAGGTCAACATTCATTCTTTGTAGGTGACATGATACTCTATATGGAAAACCCAAAGATTCCACCAAAAGACTGCTAGAACTGATTCATGAATTCAGCAGTTGCAGGATATAAAATCAACACACAGAAATCGGTTGCATTCCTATACACCAACAATGAAGAAGCGACAGAAAGACAAATCAAGGAATCGATCCCATTTACAGTTGCACTTAAAACCATAAAATACCTAGGAATAAATCTAACCAAAGAGGTGAAAAATCTATATGCTGAAAATTATAGAAAGCTTATGAAAGGAATTGAAGAAGACACAAAAAAATGGAAAAAGATCCCATGCTCCTGGATAGGAAGAAGAAATATTGTTAAAATGTTGATACTACCCAAAGCAATCTACATATTCAACACGAACCCTATAAAAATAACACCAGCATTCTTCACAGAGCTAGAACAAATAATCCTAAAATTTGTATCGAACCAGAAAAGACCCCGAATAGCCAAAGCAATCTTCAAAAGAAAACCAAAGCAGGAGGCATCACAATCCCAGACTTCAAGCTATACTACAAAGCTGTAACCATCAAGACAGTATGGTACTGGCACAAGAACAGACACTCAGATCAATGGAACAGAATAGAGAACCCATAAATGGACCCACAAACGTATGGCCAAGTAATCTTTGACAAAGCAGGAAAGAATATCCAATGGAATAAAGACAGTCTCTTCAGTAAGCGGTGCTGGGAAACCTGGACAGTGACATGTAGAAGAATGAACCTGGACCACTTTCTTACACCATACACAAAAAGAAACTCAAAATGGATGAAAGACCTCAATGTAAGACAGGAAGCCATCAAAATCCTCGAGGAGAAAGCAGGCAAAAATCTTTCATCTTGGCCGCAGGAATTTCTTACTCAACACGTCTCCAGAGGCAAGGGAAACAAGAGCAAAAATGAGCTACTGGGACCTCATCAAAATAAAAAGCTTCTGCACAGTGAAGGAAACAATCAGCAAAACTAAAAGGTAACGAACAGAATGGGAGAAGATATCTGCAAATGACATTATCAGATAAAGGGTTAGTATCCAAAATCTATAAAGAACTTATCAAACTCAACCCCCCCCAAAAAAAAATAATCCAGTGAAGAAATGGGCAAAAGACATGAATAGAGACACTTCTCCAAAGAAGACATTCAGATGGCCAACCGACATGAAAAAATGCTCCACATCACTCATCATCAGGGAAATACAAATCAAAACCACAATGAGATACCACCTTACACCTGTCAGAATGGCTAACATTAACAATTCAGGCAACAACAGATGTTGGCGAGGATGTGGAGAAAGAGGATCTCCTTTGCAGTGTTGGTGGCAATGCAAGCTGGTGCAGCCACTCTGGAAAACAGTACAAAGGTTCTTCAAAAAACTAAAAATAGAACTACCCTACGACCCAGCAATTGCACTACTAGGCATTTATCCAAGGGATACAGGTGTGCTGTTTTGAAGGGACACATGCACCCCCATGTTTATAGCAGCCCTATCAACAATAGCCAAAGTATGGAAAGAGCCCAAATATCCATCAACGGATGAATGGATAAAGAAGATGTGGTAGATAGATAGATAGATAGATAGATAGATAGATAGATAGATAATGGAATATTACTTGGCAATCAAAAAGAATGAAATCTTGCCATTTGCAACAGTGTAGATGGCACTGGAGGGTATTATGCTAAGTGAAATTAGTCAGTCAGAGAAAGACAAAAATCATATGACTTCACTCATGTGAGGACTTTAAGAGACAAAACAGATGAACATAAAGGAAGGGAAACAAAAATAATATAAAAACAGGGAGGGGGACAAAATGGAAAAGACTCATAAATATGGAGAACAAACTGAGGGTTATTGGAGGGGTTGTGGGAGGGGGGTGGGCTAAATGGGTAAGGGGCACTAAGGAATCTACTCCTGAAATTATTGTTGCACTATATGCTAATTTGGATGTAAATTTTAAGAAATTAAAAAATTAAATTAAAAAAAAAAAAAAGACAGTAGGCTTAGGGTGTGGTCTCCAGACCAGGAGCATCCACATCACCTAGGAGCTTATGAGAAATGCAAATTCTCAAGCCCCATTGCAGGCCTACTGTTCATACTCTCTGTAGTAGACCCTAAGAAACTGTACTTTACAAAGCTCTCGGGATGATTCTTATGCCTTCCTAAGTTTAACAGGCACATCTTAAAAAGAATATATGACCATGTGATTGACTTGTTTTAACTCTTCCCTCTTCCTAAGACAAAGTTTAAACTCTTTCACATGGCTCCTAAACCCACTGAGGCGCAATCCGCCTATTCATCTGCCCAGTGTCACCCTGTCACTAACCCTCTTTGCACCCAAGTTCCAGTTTGCTCTAATTTTTGAGTGTTTTCAGTTAACTGCTTGCTTTCTCTAGCTTCTCTTTTACACATGTTCTCTTTGCCTGGGACCTGTCTCTTCTTTAACACTATCTTTACCTGCTTATTACTCTTGTTTATCCTCATTATTTATGTTAGTCGCCCCTGCATTATGTTCACCAACATTTGCACTTTCCCCATTCACACTTGTTTTTGGTGTGTGTATGTTAATGTATTGAATTGACTGAGTGAATCACTAGGTTGAATGCCCCAAAAGCTCACGGTATTTACTTAGCATTTTGGCCATGCTACCTGGCCTTTAGTGGACATTCATTAATATTTCTTGCATAAATAAATACATACAGAACTGGGAATACATTTTTCCTGTTAAAAACAATGCTATAAATGATGTCTAGAGATAGGTTGGATGGTATTTCAGTTCCATAGCTCAGAGAGATCATTTATTAACTATACATTCATCTGGATACATAACCATTTAGGAAATTCATTTTAATCCCAAATAATTGATTTGTATGTCATCTTTAAGAAGATTCCCAACTGGTAAATTTCGTACTGTCATTAATTAGAGGGAGTGGTGCAAAATTTAAAAAAAAAAGGAAAGCAGTTCCTAAGAAAAAGATCTCTGGAAGATTTAGGAAACCACAGGCATGAGGTTTTGAAGGAAAGTGTTAGAAGGTCACTTAGAAGGCTAAAAAATACAGACCATTCAGCACCAAAAGGCTTATTGTAGAGGCTTATGGGGACGTGCGACTTGGGAGAGTTATTCTCTGACTCTGATCTATGAAAAGAGAGGAAGTTATTATGCCTTGAAGTGCCCAAACTGCTAGTTTATTGTATAACCCAAGGCCCTACATTAAGTTAGAAGAGAAGTAATTGCAAATGAATGTTCATATGTGTTATTGCTTAACCTTCTCTTTCATGTTTCTGCTCCAATAAAAGGAGCTGTGGTACTTTCTTCTCTATTTCATTTTCTCTGGGCATGCAGTACGGTGGAGGCTGCTATGTACTACATGTTGGAATGATTAGCTGATCAGTTGGCTCTTCAGTGCAAGTACTTTCCATACCTCATGCATTCATCTTCAAATGCTTAGGATCACCAGGGATTCTATGGTTATTTGAGCTGCCAGGAAAGAACAAAATAAATGTGGATCATACAGGGACATTCTCACCCCCCACCTTTCCTTGGTTTTATGTTTTGGGTTTACCGTTCTTCATTTGGGCAATAGCAACTCAACTGGGATAATAAGGAGGCAGCTTAGTGTTTTAAAAAGAGCCTTGGGGCGCCTGGGTGGCGCAGTCGGTTAAGCGTCCGACTTCAGCCAGGTCACGATCTCGCGGTCCGTGAGTTCGAGCCCCGCATCAGGCTCTGGGCTGATGGCTCAGAGCCTGGAGCCTGTTTCCGATTCTGTGTCTCCCTCTCGCTCTGCCCCTCCCCCATTCATGCTCTGTCTCTCTCTGTCCCAAAAATAAATAAACGTTGAAAAAAAATTTAAAAAAAAATAAATAAAAAGAGCCTGGATTTTGTGACACACCAAAATTCAAGTTCCAGCTCTGCTGACTATTAGCCCTGTGACCTCAGGCTGGTTATTAATTTCTTTTGAGTCTCCATTTCCTTCTCATTAGCAAAACGGGGCTAAGAATAGCATTTGTCATGAATTGGGAGTAAGATACTGTGTGTAAAATGCATAACCCATAGTAGACTATTTAAAGAAGATTAATTCTGCCTCCTCCACCTCACTTCACCCTTTAAGTAAGGAAATAATTATTGTTTAATTGTTAATTTGACGAATGCACCATTAGAATTAAGACCTGAATTAGCAGGTCTAAGTGTTTCTATGTTTAATAACCACCGTGGCTAATTAACAATTCTTACTTACATTCCACTTAAAAATCAGGCCTACATGCTGTAGAAATCTTTCCAAAAAGGAGTGCTAAGTGTGGGAAGCAGCACATAGGAGCACAAATTAGATGCCTTAAAAGAATCAGACTTTGGACAAGCTTTTATACAAAAGAGATTATAAACATCTCAGAGATGGAGACGCAGAGGTCCAGTATTGTGATTACAGTGATCCTTTTGGAATCTCTCTCCTATATGAGATTTATGTGTATCTTACTCTTTCCCAATTATTCAGAACATAATTTTAGGAAACCACATATCCCTCTTTGCCCCTTATTATTCCCTGTAGTGGTCATAACTTGGTTCCAACCCATTGCAGTAGATAAATTTCGCAAGATCTGTAGAAGCCACTTTTAGGCAACAGGCTTGAGCAATGGAAACCTGAGTGAGGCAAAAGGGCCCACAGTGACCACTGGGTTGAACACAAATAGGCTTATTAGGCCACCACCTCAAAATATCTGTAAGCCCTAGCTGACCAGTGGGCTACTTACAACCAGGCACAGGTACCATAAAAGGACAATTTCATACACTCCCATACCTCCTCACTCCCCCACTTAATTACAGCCCCCCATCACTGTCTCCTTGCAGTCTCTCCTTTGCTATCCTGCCTGCTGCTCGTTTGCAATGTATCCAATAAACTCGCATCTCCTTTGTTCTGCTTTGCATAAATTCTTTCACCTCCTATGCTTCCAGCCTCTACCTGATTGGGTCACCCCACAAAATCTAGGCAGGGCATCTTAAAATTCCATTTATTATTCACAGATGAGTAAGTTGGATTGATTAGCACTAGATTGCCAAGAGCATATGCTGTACTGATGGCAGGTCAGTAGCTAAACTAAACTAAAAACTGGGGCTCACTGTCTAGAAATGGAAGAAAATATTTTAAATTTTTATGATTTTCATACTTTGGCGAATACCCAACTTTTAGGAAAATGCATTTAGTGTTCCACTGAGCAACTGAGAGATGACCTCAGGTAACACAGAACTGTGTGTGGTACACATATGCACATACACATGTACAGATATGTGGTCTAAGGTCTCCAGAAGGGCAGGTAATGGGCTAGCACAGCCAGGGCTTAACAATGTCCAAAATGTGTTTTCCATGGAGTGAGTCAGATGACTTTTTAAAGGGTTGAATTAGATCCACCCAACAAAATATTTTACCAAACCAGAGTTTGACTCAGCAAATATTCTCACACAGAATGGAGTTTCCTGTTGCTCAAAGGGAGGTTGATGTGTTACTTTAGAAATTCCTTTTCCCATGCGTGGTGTCTGGAATTGTCAATGTGCTGCATCTCTGTGATAAATAATGTGGCAGACAAAAGGACAGGGCTTGCCCAATTTTCTGAGGTGTTAAGGATAAGTGCTTTATGATGGGGTGATTACAAGAAGACAGGATGTGAAAAGCTATCATTGCTCTGGGCCTGGAGGACACCCCTTAATACCCAATCAGGCTGACTCACATTTCAGTGGTGAGAAAATATTTAAGGTAATATGTATTGGACCTAGAAATGCATTCACAAAGTGAAATTTTACAAATCTGTAGAAAAAATAAAACTTCTTTAAAAAATATAAGGCTCTACCCAATTCTTAGATTCCGTAAATCATCGAACATCCCCCCAGCCCCCCAGAAATAAGTTGAAGAATATCCTTTTGGCTTCCTGAATATCAAGAGTTTTAAAGACCACAACTCATTAGAATTTTTTCCATATTGATCCAGAATCTTCTGATTTTAAAACAAAACACAAAACTAAACAACTAAGTAAAAATCCCTGGTTTGAATGCAAATTAACTCTCTCTCTCTCTCTCTCTCTTCTAATAGCTTCAGTCTCTCCAGTGACTCTTAGCATATTTCCTGAGTATTTCAGCTCTTTGGGGCTTCTCTTTCTCTCCTACCAATAAGTTCTTAGAAACTAAGAAACATTTAAAAAGTAATTTCTTACTGAGACTAGCTTCATGTGATCATGTAGTAGGAAAGAAAAAAACAGTAAATATTATTAAATGTGCATATTGCGATGAGGTAAAGCCATTTTGGGATATGCAGCAGAGACTTGAGTCTACAGAAATCCTATTTTAATTATATTCCATCAAGGTCCTGGAGTTTGGTCATTGAGTGGCCTGGATAACAAAGGATTACTATGTTCTGTGCACTGCAAGTTATGGGAAAGATCATAAATTATCTTGATGACTCATTTCCTCCAGCCACTCTAGCACTTCCAATATGGGGAAACTTTCTGCCACTTTTCTTTAAACTTGTGAGATATAAATGGGAAAAAAAGAACCTGAAATTAAGGTTGTTCAATAATTACTAAATAACATATAACACTTGAGTTTTCTTAAAACCATTTTAATAACCAATTGATCCCAAAGGCCATGCTTAGGGTGACTCAGTATTCTCAATGTCATTTTGTAGGGGAGTGGCTAGTGACACCAGGAGGTTATTTCATCTAAGTCACACAGGATGTTCCCCATGTATGTGCTGAGTATGCGAGAGTATGTAACAAAGGTCCCCTGTTCTTAAGACACAGATTGAAAGAGAAAGAAAGGAAGAGTATCTTTAATTCCTGCATGATCATATTCTCAGAAATGCAATTCAAAACCCTAAAAGGTTATGCCATTTCTAAATCCTCTATGCCGAAACCGAATTCACCCACGGTTATTTTTTATTCAGGTACGCATTCATGAGTGAAGACAAATAGCTTTATTTGTTCTTTAGCTTCTTACCTATTTGGATGAATTTTTAGATGGTTTTCTTTACTTATTTAGGATAGTCCTAAACAAAAGAAATGTTGAGTAAATATTTCTGAGTTATCATCTGAAATTTGCCTATGGATGGATTACTGCTCTGCAGCTGCCAATTGCTTCATTTCCTTGTCTTTGTTCTCATTCCAGGATCCTTTGGCATCTGTTTCATTTCATTGTTCTCTCATTTTTCATTTTTTTTCATGTAGCCTAGCTAATTAACTGCAGCATTGTAAGTATCAAGGATATGAATTCTGTACAATGCTTTGAAATAGATTTCATATGATATTATATATTTATGGGTAAAATTTTTCATTCTATGCATTTTCTCCTTATCCTTCCCTTTGAAGATGAGATCATTATAAGGAACCTAAAGTGTGGCTCGCTCTTCTCACTAATAAATGTTTCCAAGAATTTTACATCTCTTATGGCTGAAACACTGGACGTTATAGATATGTTTTTCATTAAAAAATCTACTTTTTATTGTTGGTGTGCATTTCCTGTTTTCCATTTTTTCAATTCCCACACCTTGCTTCGGGACTCCCCCTCCATGATGGATTTCCAGAGGGACCTGTTAACAGGGCAATAACCACAAACTCCCCTTCAGCTACTGCCTGTCAGCGCTCCCACCCAAGTGGTATGAGGTCTCCATGTGGTTCCCTTTGTCTTTTCTTTTCTTTCCTCTTTATGACCCAGAACCCCTTTCATACATGGGGACATCTTCAGTCCTCAAATGGACCTCCAGGGAGCTTAAAATTTGCCTAGTGCCAATAAGATTCAGCAAAATTCAAGGGCAACAAAATTTATATATACTATTCTCTTTGAATTTGGAAGCCAAAGAAATATTTTCTGCTCTTGCTAGAAATACACTGAAGATCCTCCTTGGAACCGTCAGATGCTGTGTGAACTACATGGAGTGTCGGGTAACAAATTACCTTCTGGGAGTTAAGTCTAAGGACTCTGGACTGCCTTTCAGGTCACTGTCTTTGTCAGAGGCAAATTTAAAATTTAACAGATAAGGGTTGATGTGTGAATTTTGTAACAAGCTAAGTAATGATACTTAGGGGTATTAGCACCGCTTCAAATTCTGACTCCTTTAGCTCCTGACTCCTGTCCATTCTTCCTTTTTCTGTGACTTGATCTCAGTCTGTCCAAGTATCTCTTTTTCTTTCTCTCTCTTTCTCTCACTCTCTCTCTCTCAGTAGACTTTAAATAATTAAGAACATGGTGTAACATGAAAACCCATTCTCTTCCATAGATTTTTCTTCATCGTTTTGTGGTAGGTCTTTAGGAAAGTAAAGAGTAAACAGAGCCAACTTAAATGGTAACTTATGATCTTCATAGTCAGGATATGATTTATATTTTATATATCCTTAAAGACAAAAATCAGCTCATTCCCAACTACCAGTTCCAGCTCTCTTGAGTCATGAAATTGACCAGAGAGAAGATGAACTCTGAGGAGAATCTCGTAGTCATTAAGGTTTGTCCCATCAGATAAACGTGCTATGTTTAAAGCTCAGCCCAGGTTCTCAAATGACAAAACATAAGAACTGATGAAGTTGAAAACAATTTTTTGATTATCCACCCAAAATTATAGTAACCTCTGAGAATTACAATCTGTACTTACCATGGCATTTTAAATAGCTCAGGAACATCTTTATTCATTACTGTATTGATACATTTTTCTCATAAGGTGATTTTTCTGAGGGAAAAAATTATTTTTTGAAATACTCTGAAATAGTTATAATAGGCTTAAAAATCTATAATGGTTTGTCAAGAGAAATAGGTTACTAATAATGTAGGATTGAAAAGTGCACTAACAGAAGGCAGAGTTAGAAAATACTTTAAAAATGTGAACTGCGCAATAATGCAGAGTAAAGAGATCCTTATAATTAAACATATTCTAGTCAAAAACAAATGACCATCAGGCATGGATGCTACACAGTATATTTACACACTGGTTAACTGTCTACTCATTTTATTTAACACTAGCTGATGAAGTTTCCAAATTCCTTGCCATTTGCACTTTCTGCACAATCCATGTCACTCTTAAAATGCATTAGATTAAAATGCAATCTAATATTGCAGACATGTTCTAGCTACAGTAGAATACAAAATGTCTGATGTACAAATGACCTTTTATTAACATAGTCTAAAATTATGTTAGATTTTTAAATAGACAAACCATATTGCCAATTCTTAGTAAACTTAGAAGCTTAGTCTCTTTTATCTTGTTTTTGCATAAGTGACTTTTAAATTCTGAATGTAAGTTTTCATATTTATTGCTGATGAATTTTGTATTATTGATTTTGATGTCAAGGTGGTTTTTCACCTTCAATTATCTTATTATGTTCAGTATTTCTTGCAGCTTTGTGTCATTGCAAAATATAAAAAAAAGACATTTTCTTCATCTTCCAGATTGGTAATAGAGGTTTAATAGAAGTGAATCTAGTGACATTCTAATGGAGTCTTCCCATAGGAAATTTGAATCACTCCTCTCCATAAAGCAAATTCTCTGAACATAGCATACAATGTTTAAAGAAAATGTTTTTCCTTTAATCCTTGAAAATAGCTCTTTACTTGTCTTTGAAAAAGAGCATGAAAAATAGTGAAATACAAGTGACATGAGGATTTGCTAGCGGGTGGTTTTTAAGTTATCTTAGGCTAAAAAATGTAAGAACTCAAATAGGGACCTCCTACCTGCTATGGGTTAATCAATAACCTTTGGTTTTGCAAAAACATCTGTGACTGTTAAGAGTGAATTGAAATACATTAGAAATGGCATTACCGGGTGACGGTAAGGCTGCAAACCAGAGGTTACTGGCTCCTGCTTCTCCGGGCAATAGGCGCGCCGTTTGCTCACTTTGAAAGCCTTTCACATCTGGCGGGTGCTGAATGAATCTACTGTCAAACCGCGGCTGCTGTGGTACCTGGTTTCTTACGAATTAATTACATGTTCAGAACAGAGGACTTAGGGGTGTCTGGGGACTCGTGGCGGAGTTCACACAGCCTCTTTTAAACAAAGGAGGCTCTGTCTTAACTTATCCTCATGCTCTTAACGAGGAAGTGAATTTGATCATGGGCCACATTAGGGATCCCTTATTTAACAGAGCCAGTGGTGATTGGATCAACGTTTTTCTAAATAGCATCTTGTGTGTTAGCCATAAAGGAGGTTAGCTTTGTTCTATTTGGCTTTCAAATATGGTTCTTATCATTGACTAGCCTGAGAGAAAAGAAAATGGCACAACTGTATTTCCAGGGAAGTATGCGTGTGTGTGTGTGTGTGTGTGTGTGTGTGTGTGTGTGTGTGTGTTGTTAGCCACAAGAAGTGGGAGAAAACCAGAAGTATTCACAGGACAGGAAAACTGGAGGCAAACTAGCTAGTATCAGAGGGTAAGGACTGTATTTGCTTGCTGTTTTTACCTCTGGCCAGGAATTTACATTTGAGACACTGGAGGAGGTTTGTGCAATCCGAAAGGACAACCAGAGCCTCTGTGATCACAGAGGTTGCAATCCAGAACCTGAGTTTCAGAAATCTAGGATTTTCAAAATGATTCACACTATGTTTAAAAACCACTTTTCTTGGGGCGCCTCGGTGGCGCAGTCGGTTGAGCGTCCGACTTCGACCAGGTCACGACCTCGCGGTCCGTGAGTTCGAGCCCCGCGTCGGGCTCTGGGCTGATGGCTCGGAGCCTGGAGCCTGTTTCCGGTTCTGTGTCTCCCTCTCTCTCTGCCCCTCCCCCGTTCATGCTCTGTCTCTCTCTGTCCCGAAAATAAATAAACGTTGGAAAAAAAAAATAAAAATAAAAACCACTTTTCTTGAGGAACAATGGCTTTTTGGTCAAGCCCCTTTCTATAATCAACTTAAAGTAGCAGAAACACAAAAGAAAGTCAACCCTACTACTGGATTGTGGAGACAGATCTGGGACTCAGAATTGAGATGGTGCTGCTTTTCCACTACCATCAGCGTGGGCTGTGGTCCATCTAGTAAATTTATATCCATGTTCATGCTACGCAAGGTGTTAACAAGAGCAGAAGAGAAGACACTAAAAAGATGGTGAAGCAAGTACATGAAGCAGGTAGGAATAAATAACTATATCAACTATATACAACATATAGTTGATCAACATGTCAACTATAAACAGCTGGCTAAGTGAGGCCATTAAGTTCAAAAGGCACTCAAGAGTCAACCAGTAGCTCTTCAATTCCCAAGACTGGATTAGAGAAGTATCCCTGCTGTCCACTCATCAGCCGCCACAAACTCTTTTCAGAGGAGAAAAAACATCCAGAGGCAGAGAATTAGTAGGAAGGAAGCCATGGAGAGTGTAAAATGCTAGAAGGATACCTTACATATTGAAGCTGCTTTCTTTAGTAAACTTAGTTGTGGTAGCTAAGTTCTTTCTAGAAGTAAACGTGTCGTGTGCACTTTGAACCAGGACAATGGGAGGGAGGAAATTTACTCAGACTCTGCTGCTTTTTCTACACTCTTCTTTCTGGATGAAGCTGATGAACAAACAAACAGAAACCTCTAACTCCTCAAAGATCTTCTGTGAATCCTCATAGCCATGTGTGGGTGAGAAAATTAATACTCGATAATAAAAACGACGTGTGGGAGTGGGTTTGTTCCCTGGTCTATTTTGTACGTGATGCTGTGCTGGTGGTACATGTCGATGTCCACACACAAGGAGACCAGCTAAAGGATGGAGGTGATAAATTAAAAGGCTTTTCCCATTACCAGAGTCTAGAATTCTTAATTGACTTAGAAGTGGAACAAGTCTAAGCAACTGGGAAAAACAAAGAAAATCAATCTAAAACAAATGGGAGGAGTGGCTCTTATACGTAATTATTACTTTTTAATTCTGCATTGTTTCCTAAGTAACTAAACAAGTTCACTTCAGCAGCTAAGCACACTGCTTAGTGTCCAGTTCTCTTGGGGTCATGCTATTTCAATCATCTAGTCTGCTGAGATTTCCCTTTGCCAAAAGACCAGAGGGATCCTTGAAAGCAATTTTGGATCACACCCAAAAATCTAGAGGATGTGGCATTTTCGTTTCAACTGCAAAGCAAACCACATTACAAGGAACTGAGAAAAGCGGTACATAAGGGACTCAAGAGAGTGGGCCAATTTGTGAAATGGAATATATTCTTTCTCCTTATAAGCACAAAACTGGCATCCACAGATCGAAGTGGGATTTAGAATAAAACAAGAGGAAAAATATTTGTGCAATATTTTTTTTGGATTGGTCAAAATGTAAACTCTTCAGAAAAATAAAGACAAAAGACAAGTATTAGTAAAGCGGAACGTTGGTAGTAAAGTTGTTGATTGTCTTGGGGCTGCTCTAAGGTCCCATGAGAGCTGGAAATGTACATTGGATTTTAGCCTGATTTACTCTCCTCTTTTTGGTCCACAGGGAGGAAAACTATTTGGCATCTGTTCCAATTCAGTGTTGGAAACAACACTTTCAAACACCATTTTTATGTGTTCATGTACTTGCTACTGTGAAAAACAACTTTAGAAGACACAGTCCTTAATTTTATGAATTTTATTATGGTTTACTGTAATAATAATGTTGGGGTCTTAGGGGGATTGATACCTAGCTTCCATCTCCTTCCTACCTGAATTCTCGACCAGAATTGGGAGATAAATCCAAGAGTTTGACAGAGGTCAAATTACCGCTTTTGCTACTGATAAACTGGACAATGTGAGTTTAGATCTACAGCTAAAAGGGCTTGTAATAGTATATTCCAGAATTAACCAGACATGCCCATCATTTCCTGAGAAAACTGGGCATCTGCCGGGCTGCCCAGAAGTGGCAAGCCCCAGAAGCCTAGTGGAGCACAGACCAGGTAATGTGATGAGCCGATCCAGAAGGGCTCTGAGGCCCCTGGGTCTAGTCTCTCCTTCCCTGGGCAGGAGTAAGGGACGGGCAGAGAGAGGCCAGAAGTGTTCATCCTAAATTCCTCCACATGAAATTATGATGCCTGAAGGAAAGAAGGCCTCACAACAGGAATAATAATCCTATTTCTATAGTAATTTCATATTCCTATTGATTATCACCATTTGTAGAGGGAAGGTCATAGCAGCTAAAAAAGCCTGACTTTTGAGAGGAAAACAGAAATGGCACTTTATGTACATAAAACAGAGTTACTTCTTTTCAAGGCCCTTTTTTCAACTCACTAATTTTTTTTCTAATAATTGACCATTTTTGCATTCTTGTGTTAGGTCCTGACCATATTCCTTTTCTTGCTGCGATTACCTTAAAATTCATAAAAAGTTTCTTGAGTTTTATTTTCAGAATTTGACATTGCAGTTTACAGTGGTAATATGTTTGATAACATTTGCAATCTCTATACCTAGATCTCCTCTAACTCACAAGGAAGGCAGTTTGTCATATTCATGATGTTCTTTTTAAATTTAGGAGCTCCGTTTCCTTTTGTTGTCTTTCCCATATGAAGCATAAAGAACCCAGAATATGGAAGATTTTTTTTCTTTTTTTGGAAGTGGGATTCAAATGTTTGGTTGTCCATACAAAAACAAAAACAAAAACAAAACAAAAACAAACAAGGACTCAGGGCTGCCACTGGGTGCCACTGGGCTGCCACCTCTGCCACCATGGGAAAGGCTATAGCAGGAGGGGGACAATGCGGCATCATGGAAAAAAGCAGAGCCCAGAGACAGAGGGAGGACCCTGGCAACACCATCCTCATTTCTAGATCCAGCAAAGAATTAATCCAGCTGCCTTCTTGACTTTATACTTTCGGGAGCCAAGAAATGACCTTTAGGTGAATTTATAAGTGACCTTAAGTGAATATGAGTTATTTCCTGTCATTTGCAACCCAGAAAGTCCTGGACAATGCAAGCCTTATTCCTTTCCTGCTCCCTCACCCCCTGTATATCCAAGATTAGTCTGTAAACTTTATCAAGACTTTAGCAAAGGTTGCAAGTTAATAGAAAAGAATTATAACACAGAGACACAGAAATAGCTGCCTACCTATAGGATTGACCCTGCACAGTCCCGACTCCTCCTGAGGAAAACCCTGCATGATGCTTCCATGCCAGGCCATAGGCCCTTCCCTGGCCAGCTATAAGCTTTCCTCTCATCTTAGTTCTTGGTGTGTCTCTTCAGCTGATGTCCTTTTTCTCTCATCAAGGAACTCCTGAGATCATCTGTTTCAGTCTAAGACTCAGAGAACCTTCTTATCCTAGGCTTTCCTCAAGACTAAAGTTGGTCTGCTTACCATTTCTTTATTTGCTGTTCCTGCATCCACTTCTTAGCATAACTGACAGTTGTGAATATCTACTTCCCTCAGCGGATACTCATCACTACACCCACAAGGGATGTGGCTGGGGATGTCAACAACCACACTGAAACAGAAGAATCCAGCATCAATAGGAGAATTACCCATTTGGTAGCAGATGGAATCCCTTCCTCACATTTACTTCCCAGTTATAAAAAGAAAAGGTAGTCTCTTTCTTGTTACAATACAATATTGGTTGAATTTTGACAAATTTCATCTAGGAACACTTCCTCCTTAATGAGGTAAAGAGGAATGGCAGACAAAATCGGTAGTAGATGAAAGGGACAGAAATAGGTTTTGAAGAATCAGAAAAATTAGCTGTGTGGCATCATCTTGAGTTCACTTCTGAAGTCAGTGGCTTCTGGAGGAAGGACTTCAGAAGAAATGGATGCCCAGTAGTTAGGAGAAAGTGGCATATACATTTTAAGTTGGGAAAAATACAGTCCTGATCAGATGATGACAAACCTTATCCAGGAATGCCCCCTCCAGCACGAAGTAGAGATTGTGCTATGTACTCCTACCTTGTGGGCTTTCAGTCATAATTTTCTGTGAGCAACTACTTAGGTCAAAATAGCTACCTCCACAGGAGAAAGCAACAGTGTGCTGCTCCGGAATGATACAATCTCTATTTGGAAAATAATTCTCCAAAGAAAACAGGGTTCAGAAATGGAGCTTTGTGGAGAGAACATGTCACTTGTTTCTATGCATTCAAATGCATACCCAGCTATGCATTCAAATTATCTGATTTTTTTTTTTTTTTACTAAGTCAGTTTCCTGGGTCCTATCTCAGCCCTGTTAAATTTTTTTTATAATGGGGATGGAGATATGAATATTAATAAATCTTCCTGGATGATTCAGATGCTGTGTTTGGGGACCTTTTTCTTCTACCAGCTGTCTTGGTAAAAAGGAAACTTCTCCCACACATGCCCTCATAGTAGGAGCTCTGGGAACAGAAGGTCTACTTTTTGCTTTAATATCTTGTTCTGTAACTGTCTTCCCTACATAGCTGGTCTCTGAGATATCTGCCAAATCCTTTCAATATACATTTACACTCTTATTTTTATCTTAAAATTTTTAATAATACCTATATATTATGTAAAAAGAAAACAACAACAACAGAGCATAATGCAGAACAGCACTACGTTAGGTTGACTAGAAACTGCCTCACCTGATCTAGTAGGACTGATCTAGTAGGACTTAGAAAAGTACCAGTCTCAGAACCCAGGGTGGGAAAGAGTTTATGCATGGTTTTAAGCTATCTCAGCTGAAATGTATAATGTGAACAATGGGTGAGAGAATAGGAAGCCAAAAAGACCATTCAATTCAATCCAAAAGAAAATCCCTCTGAGATTCATAAAGACAACCATACTTGGTATTGATTCAATAATACTTGTACTAGTGTCCAAAAGGAATACCTAAGAATTTCTAAGATTTTAACATCTTGCATCTTCAAAACCACTTGTGGATATTCTATATTAGTGATCCAAAAACAAAGATATCTTTGGCTAAATGTAATATTAATCATAAAAGACAGAAGTATGCTTTGAATCAAGACTAACACAAGTAAAAGAATATCTCCATCAAAAAGACATTGTTTGACCAAGATTGATCCTCTTCTATCCAAAATGTCAACAGACTGGAGACATAGTTTGTCCATTAGGGTATGAATATACTACAACACAACACAAAGAGCACTCAGTTACTTCGAGTACATTTTGGACAAAAACCAAAAAATTTCCCTCAAGCCCTTTGTACCGTATTTTAAAAATTAAAATAAAATGTGACCTTATTTAAACTTGCACATGGCATAGAAATTATATTATTTAAGAGTTTATTGGTATGCAAAAAGAAAAATCAGGGTATCTGGTTAAAGTAAAAACTCAGATGAATTAGAAGCTGGAAACAGGAATAACAGTAGTATCTATAATTAATGAGTGTGTGTGTGTGTGTGTGTGTGTGTGTTCAAATTTGTGTCACAACAACAATCTCATCTTCCTGGGAATACTGTTTTTTCTAGATCATTTGAAAATTTCTTGAGTGCTAGCTACATAACCAAATGAGAACATTGCTGGAATACCAAGGGCAGCTTGGATGGCTATTATAGTTTTTTGCATTATAACTATGGTGGCTTTTAAAGCGTTGACTTGGCCAGGATGAACTACATTCCCCAGAATTGCCTTTCCTGTACATTTCTCATTAGGATGGACCACATGAGAAATTTTTTCTATGGGATTTGCTCCCCCTTCCCTGGATCCTCCTTCAGCTTCTCTGCTTCTCAAGCCAGGTGTCTAGGCTTAGTTCCATGACAAAAGGCCCTTGGCTTCTGATGGCCCAAACCATCAAGGTCACAGACAATGAGAAATAACATGGGTTCCAGTGTGTTCTCATATACTCAAGCTTGTGCTTGTGACTTCCACCTTGTTCTTTCTCTTCCCAATTTTACATCTATCTTTCCTTCCTTGCTACGTGCCCTGAACACTTCAGGATCTAGCATCAAAAGCAAGGACAATGGTGATATAGAGATTGCCTAACCAGCTCTCAAAATAGTGCAAGGTCAAATTGCTATAATAGTGCAAGGTCAGATTGCTATAAAAATCAATCTTTATCTCTAATTTTTTTTTTTAATTTGAGAGAGAGAGAGAGAGAGAGAGAGAGAGAGAGAGAGCACGAGTCTGGGAAAGGCATAGAGGGACAGAGATAGTCTTAAGCAGGCTCCACACTCAGCACGGAGCCCGACATGGGGCTTGATCCCATGACTCTGGGATCATGATCTGAGCTGAAATCAAGAGATGGATGCTCAACCGACTAAGCCACCCAGGCACCCCAGTCTATCTCAATTTCTAAGTATAGATTCTATAATACTATTTTCTATTATCTAATTATATATACTATATCTGTTTGTCTATCTATGTCATCTACCTATCAATATACCTTAGTGGTTCTACCTCTCTGACTGAATGCTGGGTGACATAAGAAGGGCTATAGTTCACCTATAACTCCCCAGGGCAAGGCAGACATGTTTCTCTCTCACACACACACACATACACACACACACACACACACACACACACACACACTTTTGAGAAGGCCTTTAGTAGAGATAAAGATTTTGAGAACTTACATGCTTCCTACACTCCCTTACCTTACTGAGTGAGAAATGGGGAGCATGCATTATTTTTACACGTTTTTCCATTCTCCCCAGAGTCTACAAACTAACTTCAGAAAATGAACAATAATTTTGCTGCCATTTTATTCTTTCAAGAGAGGAAGGAAAGAAAACAGCATATGTGACTATTCCCATGCTCTCTGCACCTAGTTAATTGGCTGGGGTGTGATACCTGTGAGGAAGGTTATTTCAAATCCTAGGCTGAACCTCTAACAATGACCTCTGATTAGGTCATCCACTATCTTCTCTAGCCCTTGAACTTGAATTTCTCCAACTCCCTATTCAAGGCCTGTTTCTCAGCATCAATCCAGCTAAGGTCCAGGAATGGATTATAGTTCTTGGAATTTAGCCCAGATGCACAACTTATTCTGGCTCATTCCTCTTTTCTTTTGTATGTATGCTATTCAGACAGGCTCAAAAATATCTCATTTATTATTTTAAGAGAATCATCCTTTTTCTTATTTTAACTGGTAACCTATTATCAACCAAACAACAAACATCTTTTGAGAGCCTAATTAAGTACCTGTAGGAGAGCACTAAGATACATGTTATGTTTATATTATGTATATTTATATTTGCAATAAGATTTGCTTTAAATATGGTAAGGGTTTATCTAATTTAATAAAAAATCTATTTTGGAGTCATACAGTCTCATAGATTGTTCTCTATATCCAAAACTACTTCTCAGCAATAATAGAATAATCTTTAATGTAATTCCAATGAGGTAGCATATGGATCTCTCTCTTTAGGACAGTGAGAGATTATATATTATATACTTCTGGAAAATAAAATATTAAATGTATAATATCTATCTTCTTTCCTTAGTAGCTTTGGAGAATAGTCAGGATCTTCAGGGATTTTCAGGCTTTTTCACTCCTGAAAGAATTTTCTGGATGATTTACTTTTCTGAATCAAAGAAAGAAGTAGTAGTAGCCACAATGAGGTAGTGCAGAGGGAGATTTCATGCTTCCTGGCAATGTGGCTTCCAAGTTATACCTTCTTCTAAATGGTCTTGCGACTGGCCAAAGGTCAGCCAATGCCTAGTTGTTACCTATTGTAGAATCCCATAACAGGCATCATATTCTTTATTGCTGTTCCAGAAAGAATGTAAAGAGAATGCCAGTTTTTCAGAATATCTATTAATTGGAAGTGATATGATTATTGTATAAATAATTTCAGGGGCGCCTGGGTGGCGCAGTCGGTTAAGCGTCCGACTTCAGCCAGGTCACGATCTCGCGGTCCGTGAGTTCGAGCCCCGCGTCAGGCTCTGGGCTGATGGCTCGGAGCCTGGAGCCTGTTTCCCATTCTGTGTCTCCCTCTCTCTCTGCCCCTCCCCCGTTCATGCTCTGTCTCTCTCTGTCCCAAAAATAAATAAACGTTGAAAAAAAATTAAAAAAAATAATAAATAATTTCAGTAATTTCATTTAGTCACGGGGATAACAAAGAATCTGAAGGTAGAAAGTCTATTGTAAGTAGGGCAGCTTCACGCTGTCGGTAGGAACTCAGGATGCTTCTTTTTTTATTCAGCCATATTTCCTGTTCTCTTCTTATGGTTATAAGATGGCTCCATTTCCACCACTCTATTCAGTACCTTAGTCCCCACTCTATCAGCCATTAAGACTACATTGTGGGCAGGAAATAGGAAGAAGGAAGAAGAACAAGGCACTGACCAAGTGTGCCAGCGGAGTCAGCCTGGTACAGAGAATTCAAATTTCACTGGCTAGAGATGTGTCATGTGTGCATCCCTAGCAACAAGAGAGCTAGAAAATGTAATTTTGCTACTTCTTCCCCTCCCTCCAGAAAAAGATAGGTCCTAATAAAAGGAGAACAGATATGAGGTTGTGAATTCCTAGTCTCTACTACAATAAGCCATCCAGAATGAAGCTTTTCTCCCCTCTTTCTCAAAAGTCAAACTATGCTCCTCTAGGAATTACACCAAGAACGTAATTGGAGAAGCAAACAAAATTTTTTATTTCAACATTGTTTCTAATAGTAAATCTTGATTGGTTAGTAAATTGTTGTACATTCAATTATTTTTTGTTTAAAAAAAGATGCTTTTTTTTTTGAGACAGGGAGAGAAAGATAGAGATAGAGATAGAGAGACAGGGAGAGAGAGAGTGCATGGGAGAGGGGCAGAGATGGAGAGAGAAAATCCCAAGCCTCCAATCTGTCAGTACACAGCCTGACACAGGGCTCGATATAATGAACCAGGAGATTATGACCTGAGCTGAAACCAAGAATTGGACACAACCGACTGAGTCTCCCAGGTGCGCCTATTTTTTTAAAATGATATTCCAATGGTTTTATATATATATATATATGTATGGAATGTATATATATATATGAAATGTATATATATAAATATATATGGAATGTATATACATTTTGCATACATATATATATGTATGCAAAGGAAAACTAAATGTTAATTAGCCATGTTTATCTTTTCTTAGTAATAATAAGGATACTTTGTATTTTACATTGTTCATTTTTCAGTGCATTGTTATTTTTTCTCATTTTGAAATAAGCATGTATTACTTTTCTTATGGAAAAATTTAATATAGCTTATACCAACTTAGAAAAAAGTAGATTTTTAAAATTGATTTCTTCATCAGGTTATCACTAGTACTAGCCATAGGAATAAGAAAGAGTGGGATATTTTTGAGAAGGAGGCACTTTGGGATAAATGTAATTTCTGGACAAGAACACATTTTTCTAGAGTTGCTTTTCTGTTTCATTTTCCCTTTCTCCTTTTGCCCTATTCTCAGATTAAAAATCGTATATAGATTGAGTGTGCACTGCTTTCAGCTGCAGTTCCATTACCCCACTTTGTCACTCCAACAATTACAGGGCAGCCATTTTCCGTAAGTCTCAAGTATATATGGCCTTATGCTCCAAAAATTATTAAAAACTATTGTTTTGAGATGTAAAGCAATTTACAGATAATCTGGCTCAATTCTTTCATTAAACTTTTAAGATATGACACATTTTTCAAAAATGTTTAAACATTCAGGAAAGTACAGAAAATAATATAATGCTATGTACTACTGTCCTACTACTGACTGCTATAATACTCATGTTTGACAAATGTTAACATTATGCGTCACATTTTTTTTGACAAGAAAAGAAAGCAGATACAACAGAAGACCCCAAATTGCAGGCCTCCTCCTCATGTCTTAGACATAAGCATTATCTGAAATCTGTGTGTATCGTATAAATATTTGTGTGTGTGTGTGTGTGTCCTTTTATTGGGATTTCTCATTTCTGTCACTCCACTTAGATATAATTAAATGTCTGTTTGAACTTGTTTTTATCACCTAAGTAGATACAATAACCTTTAACTGTGAAGATCTTTCTCCTTTTTTCCCATCACCCACCACATATTTCCTTCCATCTCCCACACACATAAAGCCATGACCAATCCAGCGATACCATGATATTCTTACGAATTACTGGATTGCAAATTATGCACGAGTTCATCAAATATAAAATGAGGTGCATACACTAGGTATGCAACCAGAGACTAATTCTCATTCTCTAGGAAAACTAATCTGGTTTTCTACCTATGGCACATTTATGCTTTTGCATAAGCAAAGTTAGCTTATCTTTTTTCACAATATCTGAAAATAATTTTCTTTTTTTTTCCCTAATCCACAGCTCTATGACATCATCTCTCCATGATCTTTCTTTACCCCATTCTAAACATGGAGGCCTTGGGGCGCCTGGGTGGTGCAGTCGGTTAAGCATCCGACTTCAGCCAGGTCACGATCTCGAGGTCCGTGAGTTCGAGCCCCGCGTCAGGCTCTGGGCTGATGGCTCAGAGCCTGGAGCCTGTTTCCGATTCTGTGTCTCCCTCTCTCTCTGCCCCTCCCCCGTTCATGCTCTGTCTCTCTCTATCCCAAAAATAAATAAACGTTGAAAAAAAAAATTAAACATGGAGGCCTTACCTTCTTACCAGCAAGAAGTGTTCTAAATAACACCCCTACCCAGTGAGTTTCCCAAAAGTAAAACAAGTATTTCTAGCCTTGGATGAAAAGAGAAATATTCAGCCATTTAAGTGAGTCATGCTTTTTAAAACATTGAGAGTTTAAAACTGAAAATCACAATAGAAGACACTATTTCAAAACTTCTATGGTTCTTGGTCTGACATTAGATTCTCTACATTCACTTCTTTATAAACCTTCAATTCTAACGTCAAATTTTCACAGCAAGGGAAAACAAATGAAGGAGGTGGGTTATAAGAAATAGCTTTTGGGAACCAGACACCCATGTTTGTTTTCTATCATCCAATATGAGTCAAGAAACTTAGAATCATCAGTGATTGAGCAATTTATTTTTAATGGTAGTAAAAATGAATTATAAATGTGAAATGTATTCTCTTCTCATAAAGACTTATTATCTTCTGAGCTCATCTGAAAGAGTAGTAGTTCAATTTTGCAATGTTTACATGATGTACCTAATTTTGAAAGAAAACAATCTGTTTTGGTCAAATTTTCTTGTGGTGACTTAGATTTGGAAAGGATGGATTTTGCATCTAGGATATGGAAAGACTCCTGTTGTGGCAACAAGAAACAAACCATAAAATGTGTTTAATGGATCATTCCCAATCACCATTTTTAGAAGATCATAGCTCTCTGTAGAATGGTGGTTGCTTGGCTATGCTTTTGAATCACTTGGGGAACTTTTTTTTTTTAACGTTTTATTTATTTTTGAGACAGAGAGAGACAGAGCATGAACGGGGGAGGGGCAGAGAGAGAGGGAGACACAGAATTGGAAGCAGGCTCCAGGCTCTAAGCCATCAGCCCAGAGCCCGACGCAGGGCTCGAACTCACGGACTCACGGACCGTGAGATCGTGACCTGAGCTGAAGTCGGATGCTTAACCGACTGAGCCACCCAGGCGCCCCAGTGAACTTTTAAGAAACCCAAATGCCTTGGTTCAATAATCTTAGAGATTTTTAAGTAATTGAGCTGATGTTCTGGTGGCACTCTCATGTGCCACTGAGGCTGAGAACCTCTCCTCCAGAATAGGCTGTTAAAACCTCCTCATCATGTTCAAGCCACTCAACTGGGAAGTTTTAAGGTATTTCATGATTCAAGCCACTGTATTTGTCTCAATTACCTGAAAGAATAGATGCATTCTTGGGAACAGTGTGGGAGATGAACTCTGAACTTTAAAGCCAGAAATTCACAGAGCCAAGTTTATGCAACTCTAAATATTAACAGCCAACCTAAATTCTTAATTCATTACTCCTCTTTCTTTCTTTTTTTTCTTTCTTTCTTTCCTCTCTCTCTCTCTCTCTCTCTCTCTCTCTCTCTCTCTCTCACACACACACACACACACACACACACACTTGATAAAGAAGTGAAATTGAACTCCCACATTAGAAAGAGAGAAGAAAGATTAGTTAAGGCACAAAGAGATAGAAATATCTTGAAACACAGTGTCTCTCATCTTTCCATTCAGCTTCCTCTGGAGGTAGATGTATTCATGTCCTTCTGTACCTCAGCTTCAGGTACCAGGGGCAGCTGGTGCAGGAAAGAACCATGATCATAACAGCCCCTGTAGCACCTGAGAAACCCCCTCAGCAGTAAGAACCTTAGAATGTCCAGGATCATATCCCAGAGCTCTTGCTCTTGGTGGACTCACCTGGCTTCCCTGGGTGCAATGGAGGGAAAGCTGTTTTCTGGAATAAGCCCCATGCCTAAGATTAGACTGGCCCTGGTGTCAATTGAGAAACTCTCTGAATCCCACAAGAAGATATCACGCCATTTTAGTTCACCTGAATTAAAACAGAAAAAGTGAAAGAAAGGTGACAGAAAACCTCAGGTAAAACAGGATGCTTTTTGAAATTGATATTATGGAAGCTTGGAAGTTCTTCCAATACTCTTCTTCCCTCAAAGCCTCAATAATCAACATCCTAGTTATAAAGGTATCCATAAGGCAAACTGACTTTGGATGGTAGATGTGGATTATACACATTCCTTCTACCACTAGTCTTCCGAAACCAAAATACTCTAATGCAAAAGATCTTGCAAAAAAAAAAAACCCAGAAGTTGGCATTTTTCTAATTCCATAACTGATGTTCCTAACTAAATTCTTCTGAAATTAGCATAATTATGAATAATAGTCAAGTTGTAAGCCAGCATGCTGTTTTTCAAGGCCTGAAAAGAAACTCTTATCTCTCTTTGCATTAACAAGCATAAAATGAGAATTGATATGCTTCTTTTTTTTCTAATATAGCCATTTAATACACAACAAATTATTATCAAGCATCTGTGTGTCAAAAACAGTACTAACTCCAGGGATTACAATGATGAGTAATATTTGATTCTTACGAGAAACAGACCAGTGGGAGAAACTGACAGACACCACTAGCTATGTAGTAGGCATAACTGAAAACGTGTGCAAACTCAAGACTCGGAAGTGACATAAGAAGAAAACAGGTGTGTGTGTGTGTGTGTGTGTGTGTGTGTGAGAAAGAGAGAGAGAGACAGAGAGAGAGAGAGAGAGAGAGCAAGAGAGAGACAGAATATACCCAAGTGATTAAGAAATTGGGAGAGAATGCTTGCAATGAGATCTATTTATTTTTCTTATTCCATAAGAAATCTTAGCAAATCTTACTTTTGTTTTAAGACCTACAAGTTGCCCTAAAAATTGGAAGTCTAACCACCAGCTTTATGCTCACTTCGTCAGGCTCCACAGACAGCTACTGGGACGTGCTAACAATCTCCTGTTATGAGCATCTATTAGGTCTGATGTTAGAAGTCTCAACATAGACATTACTGATTAATTTTCTGTCTACTGGTAAATATATCTCGATGATAACACACATACATAACAGTGCATGACCTTATATATTCTCAAAACACTCTGCCCCACCTTTCTCTAATGTCTAGTTCTTAATCACTGGTTTTAACCAGGTTCCTCAGATGTCTGACTACAAAAAGGACAAAAACTTCAAAACGATTCAGTATCTATCTAGGGTAAAGATGTAGTTTTCAAACACTTTAAAGCTACAGAACTTCTTTCTTTAAGCAAAATCTTAGGAGGGAGATAAATATACAAAGCAGATTAAAGCAAGACTGCAGATTTAAAGGCAAGAGGTAGCTTAAAGCTCCATGTGTGGATTCCTCCCCAGTTCTCTGTTCTCCAGCTGCTGTTTCCTGTCCCTCCCCAGCTCCTACCTCAGGCTCTCCACAGAAGCCCTCAGGTTCCTCAAGGCACAGCTGGCAGACTACTCTTCTAAGGAGAACAGATATTTCAAGCAACACATGCAGTCACGTCTTTTTGGTTGAACTTGACTGGAGTGGAGTTTCAGGCACGAATCCAAATTCCCTAAAGCTGCCGAGCTTTTGTTCTGTCACAAACCAGGCACAGACTTTGGCATGTCACTGAAACATTATGAATCGTTTCTCACCTCTACCATGATGTCCATAAAAATTGTTTTAACACTTTTTAAAAAAAAACCTTGCAAAATTAATTTGCAATAAGCACCATTCAAATATAAAGGGTTCTGAAAATCTGTAGAATTTTCCCTTGATTTATCTGGGGCACAATGCAAACAACTTTAGATCCAGAAAGGTCTGTATTTCAATCTTGGTTCTGCAGTTTACCATATATGTGACTTTGACTGAGTCATTTCATTCTCCTAGACTCTTAGTTTCCTCATTTTCAAAAAATGGAGGTAGTAATAGGAAATAGGGTTTTTGTAAAAGATAAATAACAGTAAGGAGTCCCCACCTAGCCCAATGCTCGGTCCGTGATAGGCATCAGATAAATGCTCATCGGATCCAAATGCCTTTATTTAAAAAAAAAAAAGCCACATCATTTCTCTTTAGTATGGATTTTACATCATAGCACTGCACTGTAGCAAATATATTACCAATTGTCTCACCTGAAAAATGGTGCTATATAAATGCAAATTTACTTCCCACAATCACACATACTCATCAGTATATGCCTCCCCACATCTTTCTTTCTTAAAAGCTATCACATCTACTTCTTTGCTCTGTATAGCAACTCCCTTTAGAATTTAATGGGTAAAATTATTCATTTCTCAGCTTTCTTTTTTTTGTTGTTGTTAGGACAAGCTCAATTTGATCAAAGGTAAGGGTGAAAATTTACAGTCAGATTAAAATGTAGAAATTATCATACCTTTAAAACAAGGAGAACATTTACTGCTTTTTCTCTTAAATCATTATTTTTATAATATATATTTGTATATTTTCTATTGTATATGATATTTCTATTTTTCTATATCTTATTGACAGTAGACTATCCTGGGAAGGCAAAGGCAAAGGAACACAGAAACCAAAGAAAGACCACCCTGCTATCTAGCTCTTCCTTTATTTGTTTGATGACTATTTTTGAAATCTTGAAATATGTGAAATATGTATCTTGCCAAATCTTTATATGTTTTGTCACTTCCAATAAGAAATTAGATCTCACATCTGTTTCTGTTTTGAGAATACATCACTTTTTTTTTTTTTTTAACAGACTTGAAAATCAGAACATGAAGGGATCAGAAATCTGCGTAGAGAATTTGAGTCTGTGGTTGGGAGAAGGGGGCAGGCTGGGAGCTCAGTGGATTTACAGTAGGTTCTTCCTCTGGTAGAGGTTTAACCAATTCCAGCCACCTCTCACTGCCCCATTCAGGGCATTTTTTATCGTAAGAGCAACTGGGGCTATCTCACCTGAAAAACTCACTGACTCTTGCACACCAGAAGGAACTTATTTAACAAGTTGCTACCTCATGCCACTAAAATAGGGTGATAATAATTCTATTCAATTAAAATCAATTAAAACTTTATTCAAAGTTTTCTTTATTAGTTCTGCTTGGGAGAAGAGAGAATTCTTATTCCAGCCCATTTAGTTAGTGAGGCTGAACTGAACAGGCAAAACATAGAGTTGGTGTAATGCATAGTTTCTGGAGAACAGCTCCAGCAGTCAGAACAAACCTAGAATGGGGAAACAGCACATTAGATGCCACACAATCCACCAGCAACAACAATTGCTGTATCCATCTATAAAGGTAGAGTCAATTGACAATGCTAATAACATGTAGAAAATAAGTGTATTTCCATGGCAGGGACTTTGTTATACAATTATAGTTTTTGCAATGATGTTCAGTGGAATAGTCATCACCTAAAAGGATACATATCCTTTCTGTATTCTTTCTTGGAGGAGGTGGTAAAGTAGGTAGGCATCAGAATCATCTGTGGCCTTCAAAAGCAAAACTTCCTGAAGTCTGTCTTCTCTCCAGGGAAGTGGGGGATGTAGGAGTGAAATGTGCTTTTGGTTATCACTCCCCAAGTGATGATAATGGTAACTTTACTCCTGTCCTACCCACCTCCCTGAGACTGTTTCATTGAGCACTGCAGAGTATCTACACTATCGTGCTTGGCTCTTTTTAGTATCAGGACGTAGAGTATTCTCTTTCCAATATCTCTCTTTTAGAAAAAAGCAGAATAAGATGATTCACCATGGTTTGTTTAGGTTGTATTTCTTTTTCAAAGGTAAAAAGAAACTGCTACCCACTGGTTGTTTTCATTGTTGGCTTATTTATGCCTCACTGTATCCTAAGTAAGCAGTTAAGACCAGAGAGAATTGCTTTATCAGTTCCAAATGCCCAGAAGAGACTCTCACACTTGGATTTGGTCATGTATCCATTCTGATGCAATTGCACAATTGCAGTTGAAAGGGGAGAGGTTCAGCCCTGTGGGCTTCACTACTCAGAGAAAGTGACAAGAGGTGCAGGGTGGGTAGACACCCCAAAACACTACCTCCTACTTGTTAAATTTTCTGCAGGCTCTACAGGGATCTGTAGGGCAGACCTAGTATTGATTTATACTCTATCTTCTTTCAGGAAGAATTTTAAATGGTGCAGAAAATGATCATATGAGCAGAAAAGGGCAATTAGGATTGTTTTTATAAGAGATTTTTATGAAATAATGATGAAATGTAAAGAGAAAAGAGATTATACTTTTAAGCTCCTAGGCAATTAGTTAATAGAATTATATGCCAAATTTACATGTGAGTTCCCTAGCAACAAGATAACACAGAAATATGATAGATTATAGAGTTCTCCTGTCCAGAAAAAGAAGTGATAAAAGGGAAGAATTATTTCCAGGCACTGAACTCTAGAAAGAATTCATAAATTAGGTGTTTACTTATGAAATATCATATGGAATAACTGAAAATAACTTCTATTATAGTTTTACAAATAATTCTTCAAATAGAGATTTCTATTTTGTCTTTCTATGAAAGCTGAAGGAATAAAATTAAACTTTAATTCACTAAACTTATGAGGGTGAAAGATTAATGTGGTTCTGTCTGTAAACACCTTTGGGAACTCCTGATTTTTATATCACAACTTGCTGTGGGGTCTTCACCAGGCCTGAGCTAATCTGGAAGGATAAACTGAGAAGTATGTAGTAATTTTCTAAACATAATATTACATCTTCCAATTACTTTTATTATAGAAGTGTGCAACCATCATAGGTTATTAAAAAAAAAATAAGAACTTCACATTGTCACAGTCCAGTGATCACCACTATAAATTCTTAGGCATATCTTTCCAGATGTTTCTGCAAGTATTAGTATTTTTTTTTCAGCCTGCTTTTTTTTTTTGTCCCAATCACCAGTCTCAACCTTCCCCTTCCAATAAATTTTTATCTTATCTACTACTAAGACCAAATAATCAATTGTCCCTAAAATAGCTTTATACTTGGTTGGTCCAAAGCCAGATCCAGGAAGATTCATTACACCTGGTTATTAAGGTCTCTTTCAGTCAAGCAGAATCTTTTTATTGTGACTTCAGTTTGGTGAAGGGCCAGAGCCAGTAGTCCTGTGGAGGGTAGGGGGTTGGGGGGATGCTGTCTCCCATTGGTTAGAAAGGCTCTAGCAGGTGGAACTGCATAAAATTCTAAATCCTGGATGGGTTGTTCTGGGCACTGTCAGAGGAGAATCTCCTCCTGTGATTTTGTGATTAGGATTGCAATCAGCAGAAAGGGGGTGCGGAGCTAGCAGTGGGCCAGGTCTGAAGCAGAAACTAGGTGGAGAGCTGTTTATTAGAGCATCTCTTAGAAAACATGCATCAGTGTTTGTGCTGACCAGGGTTTGGCTTTTAGCACTATCCTTTAAATGGAACAATTAGCCCATCTGGGTGACAGTCATATTGCTGTGATCCTGGGAAAGGAACGAACTCCCTGTGTTAATGTTTGCATTTTATAGTGGCCATTTCACAAGGGGGTAATTCATTCAAGAGTGGTAACATACACATCTCTGAATCTGCAGTATTTGAACAGTCCTTGGTACAGTTAGGGGCCAGACTTTGGGACTTGTTTGACATCCCTAACATATAACAAGTGTGACTATTCAGAACTGGCATAAGCAAGAAAAACCCTTTGTAAATGCTCTTCTCTGGGCTCCTTCAGTCATGCCTTTCTAGCAGGGTGAGGCATGGCTGGGGCTAAGGGGCATGCCCATCCAGGGCCCCACCGCCATTTCTAGATTAGGCTAAATATACATGAACCCTGGAATTCACTGTGCAAAGGGCTCCAAATGCTTTTCGAAGGGTCTGAGTTGACCTTTCTGCAGGTCTGAATTTCTGGGGGCTCTGCTTAATCCTAGAGTAATATGCAACCCTAGGCCTGGGGGCTGGTCATGGGATTATTATTTGCAGGAGTTGTAAATGGAGTTTGCACCAGAGGGTTAAGGTGTCCACATGTGAACTCAGGAGATGCCTTGAGATTTGGGATGGAGCTGAGGTTGAAAGAAAGGTAGGACTGTCTGCAGGGAGTAGGAAGGGGAGAGCAGGGCCTAAACCAGCTTTCCTCAGACTGCCACATTCTGTCTGGAAACTTTGAGGAGTCTAAGAGTGCTGAGTTCTAACCTGGCCTTCCAGATTGTTATCAAGGGGTATTTTTCAAGGTACGAGTCAGGAACATCTTACTTAACAGTATTTTCTCTTAGTGTGTAATGTTTAAGTATTTAAACAAGTGGACTAGGGCCTTCAAGTGTACTCTTGCCCCAGGTTTACAATCACTGGGGGTGAGCCTGTAGCTACTTCTTGCTAACGGAAGTGTTCCTTTATCATTGTTTATTTTTTTCTACAAGTCCTTAAAATCAACTAACCTCTAGAGCCCACTGTTCTGAGTGAGTGGAGCATGAGCCTCAGAAGTCAACCAAATTCATGGGAATCCTTCACAGCTCCTATGTTCCTCTCCAAGACTCTCATTATGGGGCCATAAGTGGATCAAGCTTCAGTCTGAGAAACAGTTCACGGATTATCCAGGCCCCTCACTGCTTCTCCTTTTGTTCAACTTTAAAACATTCTATTACCCTTTCCCACCTCCACTGGTATAGTATCGGGAGAAATAAAAAGAAAATGGCTACTAATTTCACTGAGTTAATATCCCTTGTAATGAACATATGTATTGGAAATATAAAAAATGTTATTTTGGTTTTTTTAATTGCCACTATTAAGGATGTATTTCACTGGTTTTGCTCTCTGTTAAAGCTATAGCCAAAAGTTGACTAAAGACTGATTTTAAGAGAAACAACAAAGAGCTAACACACATCAAAATGAATATTTAGGAAATCATACACTAGAGAAATGCTTTTGCAAAGGAGAAGGGGGAAAATGAACACTTCTATCTTGTCAGCTATGCTATTATTGAAAGAGAAATGAAATAGCCTTACTTTCATAAGCTACATTTGTTATTTTTTTTTCTTTCCAACCCGAATTACACATCTCAGCCATATCAGAGACACTTCATGCAATAATTTTGTAAGGAAAAAAGATCACGTGCCAGCAAAATTCAATCCTTGGTTTGAAATGTATTTATGCATTATAAGTGAGGTCAGAACAGAATGATTCAGAGAATGGAGGGAAAGTTTCCTTTGAAGTATTTTGAGAATAAGAGAAGCCCCAGTGCCCAGATGGAAGTGCCATTTGCTTTGTATTTTTCATTTTTCTCTCTCCTCTGACAAACTAGTGCAGTGATCCTCAGACCTATATCTCAGAGGAAGGCCCATAAGTGAAAACATCCGAACCTTGGGAACCTGATCTCCGTTACCAATTCTACATTTCCAAAAGGGCATTTAAATACATCATTGTTTGTTCCCGGTGACTAGTTAATTGCATTTCGATTTCGTAATTGCAAACAGACCCTAGTCTCTCAGCTTTTGTATAAGCATGACAATCTTTAATATGATGGAACCAGAGTTATGCTCACAAATTCCCAAAGAGGTTCATATTAGATTCTCAGATGATTTTTCTGCTCTTCTATTGTTAATGTTAGATCTGGATTTTTTTTCTTTAACTTACAACAATAGTCATTATTGATTCAATGCTGATTTGGTCTACTGGGAAATTGCTCAAAGATGGTGGCAGAAAAGACCACAAAAATGCTCATATTATCACATTTCACACTATAGATTATTTACATTTTCATGCGTTCCAGATCCAGAGAAAGAAAGGATACCTAAAAGAAATGGAAACATTTTCTTTTAAAAAAATGTTTATTTATTTTGAGAGAGAGAGAGAGAGAGAGAGAGAGAGCAGGAGAGCACGAGGGAAAAGGGCAGAGAGAGAGAATCCCAAACAGGCTCCCCACTGTCAGCACAGAGCCAGATGGGGGGTTTGAACTCACGACTGTGACCTCATGACCTGAGTGGAAATCAAGAGTCAGATGCTTAACTGGCTGAGCCACCAAGGTGCCCCAGAAACATTTTTTTTTGACTTGGAAAGAAAGGGGAATTATAAGCTGTCTTTGAGAACTCTACTTTCTGGTCATCATGTTTGTACCATCTCTAAAGTGAGATACAGATTATTAGTTAAATTAGTAGGATTCTGAGCAACATGAAACTGACAATAAAAAGTGAAGGAGCTCTACATAGGCAGTAAAAACAATAAGCTGCTAACAATAACATGCAACAAAATGGACAAATCTCAGAGACATACATTCAGCAAAGAAGCTAGACATAGTAGCCTACATACCATTATATATAGTTCAAGAACAGGGAAAGCTAATCAATGCTGTTGAAGTCAGAACAGTGGTTATCTCAGGGATAAGGTCTGGACATGTGTGGGAAAGAGCATGAAGGAAACTTCTGGGGTATGGAAATGTTCTATAATTTGACTGAGGTAGTTTTCCAGGTCTGTACATGATAAAGACATCAAGCTATATAATTCTAAAATTCGTCCATTTTATACACTCTACCGTACATATGTTTAACTTCAATTAAAAAATGAAGACCGCAAGAGAGCTAGCTTCACTTACTCTCCTCTGCGTAGTTCCTGTTCTATTTTCTTTGATTTAGCTTCCCTCAGCTCTTTTTGTCTCATCTCTTTTTCTTTGTATCTTAAAGAGGTGTTGGGAGATTGAAGAATCATTTGAGTTTGTGAGAAAACAAATTGGATTCAAACATTATTGAATTTGAACCCAAACCAAATTCAAAATATCCTTGAGAGTAAAAGTTTAGGGGGTGCCTGGGTGGCTCAGTCGGTTAAGCATCAGACTTTGGCTCAGGTCATGATCTCGGGGTTCATGAGTTCAGGCCTCACGTCAGGCTCTGTGCTGACAGCTAGGAGCCTGGAGCCTGCTTCGGATTCTGTGTCTCCCACTCTCTCTTCCCTCCCCTGCTCATTCTCTGTCTCTGTCTCTCTCTGTCTCTCAAAAATAAGTAAACATTAAAAAAAAAAGAATAAAAGTTTACATAATAAAATTAGCTAACATTTGTTTATCACTTCATAGTTTACAAAGCCTTCCCATATTCATTATCTCATTTGATCATGAAACACTATAAAATACATACTCAGGCTTTCATTTTATAAATTAAAAAAAGCCAAACTCAGAAAATTAAAATGGCTTGACAAAGTTCACAGTCAGTAAGTGGTAGAACCTTTATTTAAAATAGAATGGGGCGCCTGGGTGGCGCAGTCGGTTAAGCGTCCGACTTCAGCCAGGTCACGATCTCGCGGTCCGTGAGTTCGAGCCCCGCGTCAGGCTCTGGGCGGATGGCTCGGAGCCTGGAGCCTGTTTCCGATTCTGTGTCTCCCTCTCTCTCTGCCCCTCCCCCCGTTCATGCTCTGTCTCTCTCTGTCCCAAAAATAAATAAACGTTGAAAAAAAATTTTTTTTAAAAAAATAAAATAGATTTATGACTCTAATTCAAGAGATCCATGAACTTGGACAAGAAAACCAATTTATATCTCCATTTTATAACTTCTAACTAAGAATTTCTTTCCATTTTAAATGTATGCAACAAACCTCAGTAGTATTCATGATACCTGTGACTATTACTGTCTTAGTCGGCTTGGTCTGTCATAACAAAATACTATAGACTGGATGGTTTAAACAATAGACGTTTATTTCTCCCAGTTCTGGGGGCTAGAAAGTCCAAGATCAAGGTACTCGCAGATTCAGTATCTGGTAAGCGCCATTTTTGACTCACAGATGGTTGCCTTCTTTCTGTGTCTTCACATGGCAGAGAAAGAGAAGAGAGAGAGCTCCAGTCTCTCTTCCTTTTCTTATAAGGCCACTAATCCCAACATGGGGACTCCTCCCTCCTGACCTCATCTACCTACCTCCTTAATTACCTACCTCCTCCAAATACCATCACATTAGAGAACAGGGATTCAGTATTTGAATGGGGGAAGGATACAATAGTTCATAAGAGTCACTGATAGAAATAACAAATACTTTCATATCACCTTACAGTTGAAAAAGGTATCTTGAGTGCTCATTTACATACATAACTATTTTATAATCCCTGCTAGATTACACGTGATTGAAGCCTTCTTACCTATAGATGCTCATAGGCACTATCTAGGAACTACTTTGTGATTTAGTCATCATGATGAATTTGAGGGTTCCCACTCTGGCGACCCAGACATCTTGGTTATTTTCCAGTACTTCATACCTCTAATTGTTGGTGGTCAACAGTTGAAAGGAGGTGAATTAAAGACCACCCCATACATGATGTTCTTATTCTAGACTACACACTGTGCTTTTAAAATATAACATTTAACTTTAACTCTCATATATTTGGGATGCCTGGGTGGCTCAGTCGGTTAAGCATCTGACTTCTGCTCAGGTCATGATCTCACAGCTCATGAGTTTGAGCCCCACATTCGGCTCTGCACTGACAGCTCAGAGCCTGGAGCCTGTTTCACATTCTGTGTCTCCCTCTCTCTCTGCCCCTCTCCCACTCACACTCTTGTCTTTCTCTCTCCTTCAAAAAATAAATAAACATTAAAAAAGAAAAAGATTTTAACTTTAACTCTCATATATTTTAAATATATTGTCTAATTATGTAGTGCATTAATAAAGGAATATATACAATATAGTATTATATTTAAAAACATTCTGATAGCTATATTCCTTATAACTAGTTTTGCTTTGTAGTAATATGAATTTTATTTTATGAATTAAAAACACTTTTCTCAGAAGGTATCCATAGGTTTCTCTAGTCTGCCATTAAGAATCTCTGCTTCAGGCTTGTACTTTTTCCATTATGTGATCACTTTATAATGTTTAAGAATAACAAAAACAAATTTAGGAAAACTATGCTTAAAAAGAAGTAAAAACTCATCATCTATATCACTCATTTTTTTCAGCTATTGCTTAAAAACTAGGTGAACTGTTTCAACTTTTTTCTTCTAGATCCCTGCAATGTAAGGATCCACTCAAGCCAAGCATATTCCATATTGCAAGTTCCCTCCACAGTAATTGGAGGTGTAACCATTAACTTGTCTAAATTTTATGTGTCTAAGTTTCTAATGTTAGTGAAGGTAACTAAACAAAAGTGGGGTGCTATGCCTTCATTCAAACTAGTTCCTTTGCAAGCTAAATGGTGTTATTAGTCCTGTGCTGCTTCTTTCTAGAAATGTCAAAGCAGTAGTTTATTTATTAGCCTAGGACTATGAACACTGTGTACAAAGAGTCTTGGAATCTATACTGATGATACCATCACAGATCAGTGTTTTAGCAGCACACTGCAGAAGCATGTGATAAGAACATGTGTCACCCCTTACCAATTCTTAAGTATTAGTTTAACAAATAATAATAATACTGTAATTATGCTGTGTCTTTTAACGTAAGGAAGGCACAGCTCTATTTTTTAAATGAATCAAATGCTATTACTCCAATTATGTATATGATGGAAATGAAAACAAAACTGGTTAATTTGTTTGAAGAAAAATGCCTAAAAACACCTGAAAATAAAGATAATAGAACCAGCAGCAGGTGCCCAACTGCCTAATTGCACATTTCATTTCTTTCTCTCCACTTTATTGAATAAGCAATTACAAGTTTTGAGCACTTTTAAATGATTAAAATGCATTTACACTGAAATACTGCCTTAAAAATAAAAAGTGTATTTCAAGTGTATTTCACAAGTGTATTTTCAAATCTAGCATTTAATTATTTTATTTCTCATGTCAGTTAACTGTGGTGGTTTAAAGTGTAGAGTTTGAAGCCTTACTAAATTTTAGCTCATGTATATCTAGCTATGTGAAACGGAACAAGTTTCCTAACATCTCTGGGTCTCATTTTTCTTATAGATTATTTTTAAATTTATCTATCCACCTATCTATCTATCTATTTATTTATTTTTAAAATCTATTTATTTTTTAGAGTTTTTTAATGTTTATTTTTGAGAGAGAGAGCGAGCGAGAGCATGAGAGTATGCACGAGCAGGGGAGGGACAGAGAAAGAGGGAGACACAGAATCCGAAGCAGGCTCCAGGCTCCAAGCTGTCAGTGCAGAGCTCTACATAGGGCTCCAACTCACAAAGCATGAGATCATGACCTGAGCCGAAGTCAGATACTTAACCGACTGAGCAACGCAGGCACCCCTCTTTTTAAAGTTAAATTCCAGTGTAGTTAACATACAGTGTTATATTAGTTTCAGGTGTACACTATACTGATTTAACAATTCCACACATTACTCAGTGCTCATCAAGATAAGTATGCTCTTAATGCCCTCTCATTTTAATTAAAGATAACATTAGTACTTCTGTCTTACAACATCGGGCATAGTAAACACTCGACATTGTTAATTATTGTCAACCACTCAAATTTTTAAAAAATAGATGCAAATAAAAATTGATTTTGGTTCCACATAGAAAGTGAAATTTTATAAGGGGTCTTTTTATATATTTTTTTGGAATTCATACTTCTAAACAAAGATCCAGCTGGTTAATATTAACATTAGGTTCGGGGCGCCTGGGTGGCGCAGTCGGTTAAGCGTCCGACTTCAGCCAGGTCACGATCTCGCGGTCCGTGGGTTCGAGCCCCGCATCGGGCTCTGGGCTGATGGCTCAGAGCCTGGAGCCTGTTTCCGATTCTGTGTCTCCCTCTCTCTCTGCCCCTCCCCTGTTCATGCTCTGTCTCTCTGTGTCCCAAAAATAAATAAAAAACGTTGAAAAAAAATTAAAAAAAATATTAACATTAGGTTCTTAACGCACTGAATGAAATACCTAAAATATGTGATTTCTACAAGGGAAGACACATTTACATGTCTTTGAAAACTTGATCATTTCCCACTATTCAACATAAATCTTAAAGGGACAAATAACAAAAATATAGGATCCATTCTGTCTATATGTAAGAAATCATTTGGTCATCTTGGATATCACAAGTATAATCACCTTTCCCATTGAAATGTTCTTCTATGGCCACAAAAATGTCCTATCATGACCAACCACAAATACTCAGCAGCATATAACAATAATCATCGACAATAATCACCCCACAACTGGGGTCTGTGGCTAAGCATCTCTGTGATCTAGGCAAGGTTCATTTGCACGACTAGGGGTTGGCTAGCTAATTGCTGATCTGGGAAATGGCTGTGGCTAAGATGTCTGGGATGATTCAGTTCTGCTCCACATGGATCTTATTCAGGTTAGCTCACATGTGTCATTGTCGTGGTATCGATGGCAAAGGACAGGAGCATGAACAGAAATGCATGAACATCTTTCCAAGTCTCTGCCTGGTTATATATTCTAAATCCTACCAGCCAAAGTGAGCCACACGGCTGATCTCTGTATCAAGAGGCCAGGAATTATATTACACCACCAGATGACAACAGCTGAAAAGTCACAAGGCAAAGGACATGGACTTAGGGAAGGGTGAAGAGCTGAGACCATTACTGCTATCAGTCTACCACACCCATGTTCATGTATATCATTGCTACAGAGTCTCCTAGGTTAACATAACTGACAACTCAGATCACTAACTTTCATGCATCATAACTATTAATGTATGCATGCTTGCCCTTTGAATGCCCCCTTGTACCACCTTCTCCCTTGCGTGAATTTATCAATTTCTCTCACACATTGTCTTACCCAAATTACTGTTTCCATTTCTCCTCTTCTTCTAGAATAAACATTGCCAAATAAAAAATATATACACTTTTCTTTATATTATAGCGTGACTATGTTGACTGCAACTGAAACATTTAAACTTTGCACATCAAATTTCAGTGCATCTAAAACCCAGATTTATTATGAGTATCTAAAGGCAAATACATTTTCTGTTGGTTTTTACTAGGATGAAAGACTCATGATTGATGGTTTATAATAGTCTCTCTTAGTCACGATTGTCTCTCATATTTATATTCTGCTATAAATTCTTCAGATCTGCCTAGTACCACAGCTGACTTCACCATGTCTCTCATGCGTAATGGCCTGGCTAGCAACACCTTCACTTGTAAATAATATATGAACGATAAAAATCCTTGTCTTCACGGCAGCACTTTCCGTCGACATGGATTTTCAAAAGTGGGTCAAGACTTTCCCCCATTCTGTGAACCTTACATCATGTTCTTTCATACTTGGCATTTATGACATTCCTAGTGACTTTCTAATGAAGATGACTACAGGAAAACCCTGAAGGAGGCACTTGATAAATTCTTTCTGATATTGAAATATGAGGCTAGTTTTGAGATTGGTTCCTTCTCCCGCCAATAATCTTTTTTTCCTCTTTTCTTGGGACAGTAGAAATCATTTCTATCTTTTATTCTTAGTCTGTGGTATATCATTAGCCTGTCAGATCTCACTAAATATATGTTTGTCTGCCTCCAAGAAACATCCTGCAGAGTAAGAATGTTGATAGTAAACGACAAGTTTTCCAGAAATATCAAATGTATACACTCACATTACAGACCTATAGTAAAAAGTGGAGTGTCAGACACTGGTTTAATTTAAAATGATACAAACTAAGGACAAGGAACAAAATATGACCTTGGATAGCCTTTGTTCTTTTTTCCCTTCTCCATCTCTTCTGCTTTGCTCTCACTACCGTCCCCAGTGAGTCATTAGTATTTTATGCATCACTGCCAGGAGAAAGCATGTCAGAGGTTTGTACCCACTCTCTTCCTTGTGAAACTGTTTTTGTTTCTGTTTCCTCACATAGGTTCTGGTTCCTCCACTCCTCCACTGTACTATACACTCCAATTCTTAGTTTCCTATGCTCTTGAAAGAACTCTTTGGCCTTTTTTTTTTTTTTTCTTTCTTTCCTTTCATTTTTCAGGCTGTAATGGAAAGCAGACATATTGGCTTATGTAAGGTTAGGTCTAACCCTCTCTGTTTCAGAGAAATTTAATTGAAAGTTTCACTCTGGGCTAGAAAAATGGAAACAAAAATCATTTTGTGTGTATCTAATTTATATGTTCGGCCTTTGTTTAATTTTCCTCATATTTAGTTTTGTTGTAAAATGGTCTCCCTGCTATAGGAAATGTTACAGACAGATAGTGACCTCTTTTGCCTTAACAAAAAAGACTTTTCAATAACTCAAAATGAAAGGAAAAGATGGCAACCGTAAGAGGGGAGCTAATGGCTAAGAGGTATTACCAGTGATGTGCTTTTGTAGCCTGAAGGACTGAGTGCTTTAGCCCAGAACACTGATTCCTCTAATAAATAATAAGGGTGTATATGAAATTTGAAAATGAGATAGGACACTCATGCTCAATTGCATGGTGACAACAGAACTATCAAAATGTGGACAGGAGTATAAAATAAGTACAAAACTTCTTTTCAAATTATTATTTGTTACCCTATATTATTATTATTCATATTATACATCCCCATAGTCTGCCCTGATAATTTCATATTTGCCTGCCCAGCCTTATTCTTTTTTGAAGTAAAAAAGAGGCAATCTGGGATATTTAAGATAAAATATTAAGATAAACCTGGGGTTTTCAGAATAAAAAAACAAAAATTAGTATAATTCTAACAACCAAAGATAATCACAATTAGTATTTTAGTTATTTTTTTTGGACTTTACTCGTCTAACTATATGACTCATGAGAGCACCTAAAACTCAGCATAACCAAAATTGAACTTAGTCCATAAGGAGTTCTGATTAAATGTCAGGCATTATGTTAAAAAACAAAAACTAAAACAAAACACTGAGTTTGTGTCCTATGGCAAAGTAATAGGCAAATAGATTAAAAAGAAATCTATCTGTAACTGTTATCTTTCCGCCCAGACTTCTCTTCATTTTGGGAGAGACTCAAGAAACTTTCTTTTTTTCTCATCCTCCTCATCTGATTGTTCTAGTTCAATGAATTATTATCTCCTTAGCAGCCTCCACATCTGATCCTCTTTGTATCCCCATCCCCTCTATCTTCATTCAAACCTTATTGGCTCTTGCCTAAACTATTACAGTAATCTCCTAAACATGCTCCATACCTACAAAGTGTGCTTCCTAAAATCCAAATCTGGTTTTATTGCTTTCCTTCCTCTCTATCAGGTTTTGTTTTGTTTCATTTTGTTTCAATTAGAAAATACTACAATTCTAGCACTTCTTAATTCTTTGATTACATGACACAGGTAAAACCTAACATCTCTGCTATGGTTTTACTACTCAATAAAAAAAGGACAGGACAAAGGCTTGGGAATGTAAAGGATAATTTTTTTTTTTTTGGTAGCTTCATCTTTTATGATATTCTTGGTCCACAATATTCTTCCTGGGCACATTATCTAAGAAAACTGTGAAGTTTCAGATAAGATAGTAATAAATGAAATAATACATTAATATACTATGCTATACTATAATATAATGTAATTAATATAGAAGAAAGAAACATGTAATTTAGAATAAATAAGAAGGAAAGGTAACAAGGAATCAAATAAAAAAGTAAGCCTTAAGACCCAGGTAGGTAAAACAATGTAGGTAGAACAATGGTGAGGTTTTAGACTAAGAAAATAATCTATGTTATGAAGAAACAGGTGGATTAACCATAACTTTTATAAAATGAAGGCTTAAAATCACATATAATAAACATTCCTGAGTGCAATATTTTTTTTTCTCACCTAAAATGTGTTATTTTCTAAAATATGCAGCGTAGCCTTGTAGGGATATCTACATATTCTCACTTAAACAATAACAAATCTTTGCAAACCTGAAAGAAAAAGAATATGGGACTGGCTTATCCAATTCAAAGGAGGGGGTGACTAAGTGGAGCCAGACCAACATGGGTTCAAATCTTGACTGTGCTGCTTATAGCTTGTAAGAGTGAGTTAGCTACTTGATTACTGAGTGCCAGTGTCTTCATACGGAAAATGGGATCGGTAATATCTATCTTACAGGAATGCTAAAAGATCTGGAAATGCTACATGGCATATGTTTGACACAATTGCTTAGCAGTTTTCTCAATAAATGGTATGTATTGTTAGGATTACTGGAGTCATTGAAAACTGTAGAATCAAGGCAAAGTAATCACATACCAAATCCAAAGCAATCATATGGTTTGGCCTAAATTATATTATGACTAAAGAAAAGATATGTTATCAGAGAATTCTAAGTAGAAATTACAATGTTATGAAAAGCTTAAATTAATTATTAAAGCTTTCACCTAGTGTATGTTCTTTAGAGAGGAAATGTAATCTTCAGCATTTATTCTGTTACATGTTACCACTTTTACACTGCATTGTTTGTAAAAGTAGGTTGCTGAGAGAAGCCCAGGGAGAAATGCGTAGAGTATCTGTTTCATTGGAGAATAGGCTAAACACTGTATTTGAAAGACCTCTGCTAAAGTGTTGAAAGCATGGACTCCAGTGATTCATGCTTGGCATGGTAGCTTAGGTCACTTAGAGGTGTTTTGCAACCTGTGTTTTGGCAGAACTGTAACTTCCAGCTTCATTCAAAGCCCCAGAGAAAAAATATATCCTAACCAAACAATTAAAAAAAAAAAAAAAGAGGAGAAAACATCTCTCCAAGTAAACACTGAATGAACAGACCAGTGTTTGCGAGGAACTCACTGACTTGTGGCTCATCCAGAAAGTGTGTCAGAACACCAGGTATTTTGTTTCCAAAACATGCTGTACTGGCATGTACCTTTAATAAAAATCACGGAGCAGCCAGCATGCATTCCAGGTGAAGGACAACATGTGCACAGAACCATCAATTTTGTTTCAAACTGGCTAGAAGAGAAGAAGTTTGACTTGATAGGTTCTTTTAGTAGGTTAATTCCCCAAAAGTCTCTTAGCCTTTCCTTGCTTAGGAAGTGAATGCTGTCTGGAAACAAAACCCAGCATTTTTTATAGCCAGTGCACAGCTCTAGCCCAGGGGGGCCTGTGCCGGCCAAGACTAGCAGTGTTTTCAGTATGCGTGTACCTTCCAGGGGCTTTACTCAACACACAATTGAAACTTGAAGGCACTTTGGAGAAAAAATAGAACTAGGCTACTTGAGACCCCCATTTTTCTAAATTTTAATATTTACAAGATTATTTAGAGCATATGAGTACACGATCATCTGTAAAAACATAATCCCAGAAAATATTACTTGACTTTTGTTTCATTTTCCCCTTGTTTCTTTTACTAGGTGTGTGCAGATAAAAATTAGCAAATGTATCGAGATCTTTTGTCAATGATATTTAGCATTTTGCTGCTAAGATTCAATAAATGATTATTCCCAATGATCTATCCTATACCAAATTACTGATAAAAGTGACAATAAAATTTTATACATAAAACTGTATTTCACAATGAAGTATCCCTCTAACAATAATATACATTCATTAATCAGCCTGTTTTTGTACAACTCTCCATTTCAGGCCATAGTTCCCCACATTGTCCAATTATCCAATGGGACGTTTTGAGAGATCTTTAAAGTACATCTTAATGAAATCCTGATACACAGGGTTATAGCATTTCTGAATCTGGTAGACAATAACTCTGTGAGAGGAAGCTAGTCCAATTTGATGTATTTTTAGTAAACTCAGTCTGGGTTCTTATGATCTCTGGTTTCTCTTCCATCTGTTCTAGAACTTATCCTAATGCCTTTAAAAAAAAAACAGCTTTGTTGAGAAATACTTTACATACTACAAAGTTCACCTTTCTTAAAGTATACAAGTCAAAGGTTATTAGTGTATTTATAGAGTTTTACAACCATCATTGCAATCTAACTGTAGAACATGTTCATCACCCCAGAAAGAAATCTTGTACCCATTAGCAGTTACTTCCCATCCCTCCTACCCAATTCCTACCCCCTTCCCTGTAGTCCCAGGCAACTACTTTCCTTTTTATGTATTTGCCTATTCTGGACATTTCCTATGTGGTTTATACAATGTGTTCTCTTGTGACTGACTTCTTTCATTTTATATAATATTTTGAGGATGTTCCATGTGGTAGCATGTATCAGTATTTCATTCATTTATATTGCTAAATAATATTCATTGTATGTAAACACCACATTTAATTCATCCATTTATCAGATGATGGACATCTTGATTATTTCCACTCTTAGCTACTATGAACTTCTGTGTACAAGTTTGTGAGAGGACGCGTTTTCATCTCTTTTGCCAAAATACTTAAAAGTGAAATTGCTGTGTCATATCTTAATTCTGTATTTTACATTTTGAGGAAATGCCAAACTGTTTTCCAAAGTGGCTGAACCATTTTACATTCCCACAACCAATAAATGAATTTCAGTTTCTCAACATCCTCACCAACATTCGTTACTGTCTTTTTTATTATAGCCACTCTAGCGGGTGTGACGTATCATCCCATGGTTTTGGTTGGCATTTCCTTAATGACTAATGATGTTCAGCATCTTTTCATGTGCTAATTAGCCACCTCCTTTGGATTAATGCCTGTTCAAATCCTATGCACATTTAAAAAAACTGATTGTCTTATTACTGTTAAGTTTTAAGAGTCCTTTACGTATTCTAACTACAAGTCTCTAACAGAGCTAGGATTTGTAAACATCTTCCCCCATCCTGTGGACGGTCTTTTCACTTTCTTGGTGGTATCCTTTGGAGCACAAAAACTTTTAATTTTGATGAAGTCCAGTTTATTAATCTTTTATCACTTGTGGTTTTGGTTTTCTATCCTAAGGAACCATTGACTAACTCAAGATCATGAAGATTTACTCCTGTGTTTTCTTCTAACAGTTTTGTATTTTTAACCTTTACATTCATGATCCACTTGGAGTTAACTTTTGTGTATGGTGTGATGAATAAATTTTTTGTTTTGTTTTGTTTTGTTTTGCATATAGAGATCTCATTGTGTCAGCATCATTTGTTGAAAGGATTTATTCCTCATTGAATTGTCTAGACCCCTCTGTCTAAAACAATTGGACCACAAATGTAAGAATTTATTTTAATGCCCTTTTTATCTAATTCTAGTATAATAGAATGGTAAGAAACTATATCAATTTCATCATATATTTGGGGGGAATTGCATTTTTTTGTCTTTTTATTGAAAATAGCACATAGTTACCCTATAATTACATACCACTTTCAAATGTCTCCGTCTTATTTACATTTAGAGTCTAAGGATTCTTTTGAATCGTTATGGCCTTACCATATATTCTTTTCACAACCCACACTCATGATCATGTCCTCTTGTTACTTTTAGGCTTGGCTGTTAATAAAATTTCAATATGTATCCTCAAGTTTTTTGACAAGTAGAGGATATGAGATATATTGGTCACACCAAACACTTTGAGCTTTGAAAATTCTATAGTCTATTCCAGAAAACGTGACCATTCTTACCACTCACAACTGCATTCTTTTACAATACGTATTCTTTTCATTCCAGTGCTAGATCATACTTGTTTTTAAGATAATTTGTGTAACAGTGAAAAAAAGGAAAAATTTGGTTTCATATCCAACCACAAGTGTCAAATGCAAAGAACTTAGTGGAAGATTATGTGGTAGCTAATCATCACTAATGCATTTGTAGGTGTAATCTATATTGGGTCTAGTGGGTGGCTAGAGGGTGTACTTTGTCTTTGGTGTATTAGACACTTCCCATTTTCCAAAATGTTAATGTGCTAAAAAGAAAAGGGTGACTTAGAATCAAGGAAATACAATAATATCTCTTAGAATCTTGTCACTCAAAGTTTGCGGAATATATTTTTCTCTTGTTGTAAAACAGCAGATTTACACACACATATCCTTAGTCTTCTAGCAGTTCTCTGTATTCCAAGATTCTAAGATTGCTGCCACTTTTCTTTGAACGTTCTCTTTGTACCTTGTGATTGAATTCATTCAAGACTGTAGGTAGACTTCTTTACAGCTGTTATTTTGTATATATACTGGCTTATTTCCCCTTATCCATATTCATCTCACCATTTTCCATCTCAAGATGATTCTCCTTGATGGAAAACCAAAACAGAATGTAGAATTCAGCTTTTTGTATCTCCAAAATTGCACCATTGTCCTTGGGCAGCAGGCATGTTTTTCCTTTGCTTTTATAGCTTCAAAACGTAATCTAATGCAAGTTTGTTTTCTTTTTTATTCCATCAACATTTTTACAAAAGATTCCCTGACATAATTCTAATAAGACTATGACACTCATTTGCACTTGCCTTTAAAGGAGAAACTATATGGGGCGCCTGGGTGGCGCAGTCGGTTAAGCGTCCGACTTCCGCGAGTTCGAGCCCCGCGTCAGGCTCTGGGCTGATGGCTCGGAGCCTGGAGCCTGTTTCCGATTCTGTGTCTCCCTCTCTCTCTGCCCCTGCCCCGTTCGTGCTCTGTCTCTCTCTGTCCCAAAAATAAATAAAAACGCTGAAAAAAAATTTTTTTTAAAAATAAATAAAAAATAAAGGAGAAACTATATGTGAAATATGTGTACGGTGCCTGGGATATGGTCAGATATAGTAGTAGTCCTTATTGTCCGGATTGTCATCATGATTGTCATTATTAACTGCTATAACTTTTCCTTTTGGAACTGGCTCCTTTAAAACTTGAAATATTTATGCAAATTGAATGCCTTTTTAAAATAGTACAAACCTCTAATAACTGAAGAACCTCTTGACTCTAACCTTCAACACTAATTCATCACCATAAATTGCCTGTCTCTGTTCCCAGAGAAAACCAGGTTTCTAACAAAGTCTTTGAAAGAGCAATACTATATTTTCAGCAAACAGGAGGAACAAATTAAAAATTGGCTTCCATTCTTAAAGCTTTAAGTGAGTGCACCCTGTTGCCTTCAAAAGACTTTATATAAGATACTTAGACTGGAAAGTTAATCTCACAGGTGTGCACACTGGGTCTACTCAAGCTTTGACAAAGAGGTGGGGAGAGGGGTAAGGGGGGGATCCTGAAAAACTATCAGGTTTAATGCCTAGTCAGAATTGTGGAACCACAGTAAACAAACACAAACTCAAGGCTAAAAAGCAATGATTAAAAGATTCTGGCCAAAAAATGATCCATCACTTTTTTTTTTTCTCCTTAGCTTGCTTCCTTGATCTTCACCATTTTATGAGGTTGCTTTATAAGTAAAAAATACTGGGGTACCTGGGTGACTCAGTCAGTTAAGCGTCCAACTCTTGATTTTGGTTCAGGTCACAATCTCATGGTTCGTGGGACTGAGTCCTGTGTCCAGCTCTGTGCTAACAGTGTGAAACCTGCTTGGGAATCTCTCTTTCTCCCTCTCTCTGCCCCTCCCCTGCTCATACTGTCTTCTCTCTCTCTCAAAATAAATAAGTAAACATTTAAAAAATATAGGTTTTGGGGCACCTGGGTGGCTCAGTCAGTTAAGCAGCTGACTTTGGCTCAGGTCATCATCTCATGGTTCGCAGGCTCAAGCCCCGCATCGGGCTCTGTGCTGACACCTCAGAGCCTGGAGCCTGCTTCAGATTCTGTGTCTCCCTCACTCTCTGTCCCTACCCTGCTCAGGCTATATCTGTCTCTCTCTCTCTCAAAAATAAACATTAAATTTTTTTAAATACAAAAATAAAAAATACAAGTTTTATTGCTATTGATTTGTAAGTGCTTCCACGTTTATAAATTTCTGATTGTATTCTTTAATGATGATGATAATATTAATAACAATACTAATTATATATACTCATCTTAAGGCAACCTTTTGTACAAACGCTTTTGGACTCTCTTAGGTAATGACAACCACTTCCTCCTTTGTGCTCTCATTGCAACTGTACACGTGTCCATCCTGGCTGCACAGGATAAACACCTCACTGTTTATTTATAGCACCAACCCCCTACTGCTAGATATTAGCTTTTTGTAGTGACAACAGTACGGGAGGATATATGGTATATCTCAATAAATATTTGTAGAATGACTCCAGGAATAAATTATTTCCCCAGGAGTTTACTACTTCTGCATCATTTGCTGTATCTAATTGATACTAAATTTTTCATATAAGAAACTAAAATTTTACACTATCAGGTGTGGATATTTTACAACTCAGATCAGTATTGGTGTAGCAGTTACATCCACTCTTAACCTTGACTTTTTCTATCCCATCAGTACAATAACACTCAGGTAAGTGCTGGTATAGCCCAGGGAATAATTCTCTTTCCCCAGCAATCTGTCTTTGTTACCTACGTTCAGAGTAAGGCTCTGAAAATTTAAAAACTAAGACACATGGAAGAGCTATTGTAGTCAACCTACAATTAATTAGCAATTCATAGCATAATTACTAGAGATACATGGTAGGATATGTCAGAGTGCCAGCATTTCTTTTATTTTTTTTAAGTTTAGTTATTTATCCTGAGAGGGACAGAGACGGCGTGAGTGGGGAGGGGCAGAGAGAGATGGAGACAGAGAGAATCCCAGGCAGGCTTCCTGCTGCCCCCACAGAGCCCAACGTGGGGTTTGAACTCATGAAACGGCAAGATCATGACCTGAGATGAAACCAAGAGTGGGATGTTTAACTGAGCCACTAAGGCGCCCTGCCAATATTTCAAATCTTGAAATATCTGACTTGAAGAAATGCTAATAATTCTCTCTAAATCTAGCAGATAATGCTTGCAGGTCTGAACTATTCATATCAGGACTTTTATGAGTGGTGAATTAAGAAAGAAGAGAAATATAAAGTTAATACAGCAAATTCTTTGAACATAGCAGGTAACCAAGTCACGTATCTCTATGCATACAAAATTGTAACTGTATTACTTTCTTGGTGAAATGAATCTTTTGTCATTATACAGTAACTTTTTATTATTCATGTTTTAGTGTCTTAAAAATGCTTTTGTTTGACATTAATTTTACATTAGATTTCTTTTGATTAGTGTTTGTCTGGTGTATTCTTTTCCATACCTTAATTTTAGCCTTTTTGTGTTCTTGCCCTTTAAGTGTATCTCTTTCAAACATTGTAGGCAGACTATTTTTGAAGCCAATATGATAATATCAATCTTTTAAGCACAGTGTTTGGCCTGTTTGTATATAATTTGAATGCTGACCTGTTTGTTATTATTTCTACTATCTCATGTTGTATTTATACTTTGTCCTATTTTTCTTGCCAATTTTTCTACCCTTTTTGGATTGTTTCTGCTATTTTACTTTCATTTTTCCTCTTTTACTATTTTAAGTCATATACAACCTTTGGTACCCCTTAACATTATCACTATCTTTCCTTTATAGATCATTTTTTCTTTTCTCTCCGACTGCTTTCAAAATCTTTAGTTTGGTTTAAGTGTCCTCCAGTTTCACAACAATGAGTGTAGACATGGATTTTTTTTTTTTAATTTTTTTTTCAACGTTTATTTATTTTTGGGACAGAGAGAGACAGAGCATGAACGGGGGAGGGGCAGAGAGAGAGGGAGACACAGAATCGGAAACAGGCTCCAGGCTCTGAGCCATCAGCCCAGAGCCTGATGCGGGGCTCGAACTCACGGACCGCGAGATCGTGACCTGGCTGAAGTCGGACGCTTAACCGACTGCGCCACCCAGGCGCCCCTCTAGACATGGATTTTTTAAGAAATTTATCCTCCTTGGGATTTGTTGAGAATCCTGATTTTTGGATTGATGTTTCTCTTGGGCTGTGAAACCTTAGCCATTTATCTCTAATCTTGGCTCCCATTGTTTTCTCTTTTCATAACTGTAATTAGATATCTTTAGACATTCTCATTCCATCACACTTCCTATGTTTAACTCATTTTCATATTTTCCCTCAATGTCTCTCTCTCTGATGTATGTGCTGGACGATTTTCTCAGATCTATCTTCCAGTTTCTTAATTCTTCCTTCAGTTGTATTTAGTTTATTATTTAACCTGTCCATTAAACTTTTTTTTTCATTTCTGGAAGTTCTTCTTTGGCCTGATTTTATAGTCTTTTAGTTTTACTCTTATTTCTTTATATGTTTGAAGGTAATCACTTTATGCTTCTTCCATATTTCCAAAATTTGAAGTCCAAAGAGGTTTAATTCCTGTGCTTATTTCTGCTATCTTTGAGTTTGTTCTGTTGCTTATAATTTGGGTTGTGTGCTCTTAGGTTGGTGATAATCCTAAATTGAAGAGGCATTCCTTCAGAGAAGTTTTGTATTTGTTTCTTGCACAGACTCTGAAACATTTAGAGTCACTTTAATTTCCTATTATGAGTTTCCTCAACTGCACAGGTAGCCCAAATTTTAAACTCCATACTCATGTAATGGTTAGCCTAGGTTACAAATTCTCAGGGGAAAATTCTTTTTTCTGCTATAAAGACAAATTAATTTGTTTTCTCCCTTTTCAAAATGGCATAAATTTTTATTGCCTACTCTGCAGCATTCTTGATACAATCCTCACCTTGCACAGATGACTACATGTTTCTGTCTGGTATGTAGCTGTTAAATCCATGACCCTATGTTTCTGGTGCTGACAAACTCTCTAGCATTAGGACAGGTTTTCGGTTCCATTTTCATTTTTGGTGAATGGAGTCAGCTTTTTGCTGAAGAATGGTGTCAGGAGCAGTGTTCCTGACTTGGGAATACAAATGCATCTGCATCCCTGGAAAGTAACTAAAGATTGAGATGTTTCTGCTCTTCACTGCCCTATCAGTAATAGACAGCAGTGGCTCTGGTGCAAAATAAGTCCTCAATAAATACTTTTTAAAGTTTTTATTTTAATTCCAGTTAGTTAGCATATTATATTAGTTTCAGGTGTACAATATAGTGATTCAACACTTCCATACATCACCTGGTGCTCATCATGACAAGTGCACTCCTTAATCCCCATCACTTATTTAACCCATCCCCCACCCACCTTCCCTTTGGTAACCACCAATTTGTTCTCTATAGTTAAGAGTCTGCTTCTTGGTTTGTCTCTTTCTCTCTCTCATTTTTCTTTTTGCTCATTTGTTTTGTTTCTTAAATTCCACACATGACTGAAATCAAATGGTGTTTGTCTTTCTCTGACTTATTTCACTTAGCATTATACGCTATAGCTCCATCCACATAGTTGTAAATGGCAGTATTTCATTCTTTTTATGGCTGAGCAATATTCCCCCCCTCATATATATATATATATATATATATATATATATTGTTTATGTGTGTGTGTGTATATATATATATATATATATATATATATATAATATTCTTTATGTATTCATCAATCAGTGGACACTTGGGCTGTTTCCATAATTTGGATATTGTAAATAATGCTGCTTTAAACATCAGGGTGCATGTATCCATTCGAATTAGGGTTTTTTTTTTTTATTTTTTACATAAATACTCAGTACTGCAAGTGTTGGGTCATAGTGTAGTTCTATTTTTAACTTCCTGAGGAAACTCCATTCTGTTTTCCACTTTGGCTGCACCAGTATGCCTTCCCAGCAACAGTGCATAAGTGTTCCCCTTTCTCCACATCCTCACCAACACCTGTTATTTCTGGTGTTGTTGATTTTAGTCATCTTGACAGGTGTGAGGTGATATCTCATGGTAGTTTTGATTTGCATTTCCCTGATGATAAGTGATGTTGAGCATCTTCTCATGTGTCTCTTGGCCATCTGCATGTCTTCTTTGGAAAAATGTCTAATCATATCTGTATATTTTTTAAATGCATTATTTGTTTTTGGGTATTGAGTTTTGGAAGTTCTTTATATATTGTGGATACTAACCCTTTATTAGATATGTCATTTGAAAATATCTTCTCCCACTCTGTGGGTTGCGTTTTAGTTTTGTTCATTATTTCCTTCACTGTGCAGAAGCTTTTTACTTTGATATCACCAAAACAGTTTGTTTTCTGTTTTTGTTTCCCTTGCCTCAGGAGACATATCCAGAAAGAAGTTGCTATGGCCAATGTCAGAGAAGTTACTGCTTGTGTACTCTTCTAGAGCTTTTATGGTTTCAAGTATCACTTTCAGGTCTTTAATCCATTTTGAATTTATTTTTGTGTAGGATGTAAGAAAGTGGTCTAGTTTCATTCTTTTACACGTTGCTGTCCAGTTTTCCCAAAACCATTTGTTGAAGAAATTGTCTTTTTACCACTGGGTATTATTCCCTGTTTTATCTAATACTAATTAACCAAGTAAATTTGGATTCATTTTTCTGAATTTTCTATTTTGTTCTATTGATCTTTGTGTCTATTTTTGTGCCAATACCATGCTGTTTTGATTACTACAGCTTTGGAATATAACTTGCAGTCTGGAATGGTGATGCCTCCAGCTTTGCTTTTCTTCTTCTAGGTTGCTTTGTGATTCTTTGGTGGTTCTACACAAATTTTAGAATTTTTTGTTCTATTTCTGTGAAAAATGCTGTTGGAAAAAAAAATGCTGTTGGTATTTTGATAGGGATTGCATTAAATGTGTAGATTCCTCTGGGTACTATAGACATTTTAACAATATTCATTCTTCTAATCCATGAGCATGGAATGTCTTTCCATTTCTTTGTGTTTTCTTCAATTTCTTTCATCAGTGTTTTATAGTTTTCAGAGTACAGGTCTTTTACCTCTCTGGTTAGGTTTATTCCTAGGTATCTTATTTTTGGTGCAATTGCAAATGGGATTATTTTCTTAATTTCTCTTTTTGCTGCTTCATTATTGGTGTATAGAAATGCAACAGATTTTTGAACATTGATTTTGTATCTTGTGACTTTACTGAATTCATGTACCATTTCTAGCAGTTTTGGGATGCATTCTTTTGAGTTTTCTATATATAGTGACACATCATATGCAAATAGTAAAAGTTTTACTTCTTCCTTACTGACTTGGATGCCTTTTATTTCTTTTTGTTGTCTGATTGCTGTGTCCATAAGCACTTTTTGAAGGAATAGATGGATAACTCTACAACCAAAGTTTATCTTGAACACTTACTCTCTGTGCCTGTTTTTTCTTCTTATCTGGGTGCATATTTTTTTTCCTTCAAGTATGGCATTCAAACATCCAGGCTTCTTCATATAAAATTCCTGGTATGTAGATTGTTTCTTCTTCGCCTTATCATTTATGTAGGCTAGGAGGCTACAGCAGAGATAATTATCTCCCTGAACATTCTGAGCTTTTTGAGCTAGCTGTCAAGGAACAGTCTTACTTCTAGGTTTGCCCACAACCGAGCTCTTTTGTCTTTATTTAAAGAATCATTGGTGAGGCTTTTCAGGACTGTAACACTTATTTGTAAAGAAATTTTTATCCTGCTTGATGTCTAAAGAAGCTTGCTTGGGCACTCAGCTCCATTTTTTTTTCATTGGTGTAGAGTTCTTAGTATTTGGAAGGTTTGCTTTATAATTTGGGGTTTCAGGTTGTGTCTATTTCCTTGTTTTATTAAACATGGAACACTTTTCCCTCCAGTTTTCACTAATTTATTATTCACAACTGAGTTTGAGAAAGCATGGGAGTGTTAACCCATGGAGTTCGCTTCTTTTGAAGTTCAATTTACCCATGTATGTCCCTCTCTTTTTTTTTTTTTTAATTTTTTTTTTCAACGTTTATTTATTTTTGGGACAGAGAGAGACAGAACATGAACGGGGGAGGGGCAGAGAGAGAGGGAGACACAGAATCGGAAACAGGCTCCAGGCTCTGAGCCATCAGCCCAGAGCCCGACGCGGGGCTCGAACTCACGGACCGCGAGATCGTGACCTGGCTGAAGTCGGACGCTTACCCGACTGCGCCACCCAGGCGCCCCTGTCCCTCTCTTTTTGTCATTGTTAACATCATATTTTCACTGCCAGAAAACACTGCATATTTTTCAACATTCAGCTGAGACTTTTCTCCATAACCACATCTCATCCTGCTATCTTAAGGGTTTTTTTTTTTTAATTTTATTTTTTAAAATTTACATCCAAATTAGTTAGCATATAGTGAGACAATGATTTCAGGAGTAGATTCCTTAATGCCCCTTACCCATTTAGCCCATCCCCCCGCCCACAACCCCTCCAGTAATCCTCAGTTTGTTCTCCATATTTATGAGTCTCTTCTGATTTGTCCCCCTCCCTGTTTTTATATTATTTTTGCTTCCCTTCCCTTATGTTCATCTGTTTTGTCTCTTAAATTCCTCATATGAGTGAAGTCGTTATTAACTTTAAGTTAGGAACAAGAAGATCATCTGCTGCTTTTCTCCCCGTAATCTGTGCATCAACACATAATATTTCAGTGATTGAGCTCTGGGAAAAACTATACAAAAATGAATCCATGATTATAGTAATGCCTAATGGGCAGCCTAATTGCCTAGATATCTAAGTTGAATTCCTTTATATTATTGATTTATATGCAATAGAGTTTCCAAGTGGTGACAGATTTAAATAATACATAATTTCATAAATTTCCATTCCATTCCATTCTAATACATTCCAAAAGAATGTACTATAACATGGCAGATCTATAGTTTATGTTTCCATGTTCTAAACAGGATCAAATTTGTTTTGCTTTGATGAGATGTAATTCATCAATTTTGCTTTCATGGCTCATGCTTTGGTGTCAACGTAAACTAGTTTCAATGGAAACTAGTTAATTAGGCCCTAAGTATCAAACTTATGATCTTTGTTTTATTAAGATTCTGTTTCTACCTAAATGAGCCAGTCAACAATGGGCTCAAGTTCCTATTCCATAATAATGTGCTCTAACACTCTATTTACGTTCACATATACTTCAGTAAGTATAATGCTTCCAATAACAAAACATATATAAAATATTTTAAGTTTTAAAAAAGCAGTGTGTGATTGTTTTCCACCATGTATAGTTTTTTTCTCTCTTATATCTGTTAGAGTATAAATAAGATAACCAACAAAATGAAAAAAAAGAAGCATAAATATTTTGCTCCCAGTATCTCTTCTAAAAGTGTGATAAATCTATGTTCTTTTTACTTTAAATACATGGTATTTATTTATTTATTTATTTATTTATTTATTTATTTATTTTAAATCAGGGGTTGGGTTCCCAGATAATGTTTATTTTGTGATGAGGCTTTATAACATATTTCAGGGTTTTGCTCAAGAGTTTCCTCCTCAGTGAAGCTTTTTATAGTTGCACCATTCAAAATTATATCCACGCTGTGCTCCTTCGCCTCTCTCCTGCTTTATTTTTATTATTTTTTCTTTCTGGAAAGCTTATTATCATCTGAAAGACGAAAAGTGTCAGTGTTTTTGTTTGTGGATTCTCTCTGTACGAGGTACAGAAGCAGCAGTTGGGTCCGTTTTCATCCCTGCCGTATCCCCAGCATCCACAGCAGGGCTGGTACCCCATAGGTCCTCAATAAGTGTCTTTGGAATGAAGAGGTTACATGGTATACATCAAATATCATACCATAAAATGGCTTTTAAAATGTAAAAACCATACGTAACAATGAGTGGGCATTGCCGTGGGCCAAGTCCTGGGTTGAACACTTCAGGCACCATTAAGATCTCACTGAATCCTCATGATGCAGATGAAGGAACGGAGGCTCGGGCTACATCAGATATTTAGCCTACATCAGATATTACTTTAATACTATCTTTAAGTCAAAATCTAGAAGATTTTATTTATTTTTAAGTGTAACCAAACTACTTTGGGAAAAGAAACAAATCTTGCCAAACTAACATACTTTCCAAGTGTAGAAAGTAGCTTGTAGGGTTACCATGATTCAAAGTTTCTGAAATCTCTAATGGCATTATCTATTGTTGGAAGTGGAATTTTCTTCCCTTTCTAGATAATGTCCAGATAATTATCTGGACATTATGTCACTTTTGTACACTGAATATACAATCAGTTCCACTATAGTGCTTGTTCTGAAAAATGAAAATTTGTTTCAAAGCAACCAATATATTAGGAAATAATTTGAGAATAACACAGACTTTATGTTTCTTTATGTGTAATTTTGACTGCAAGAAACAGTAGGTAAAGAAATAAAATTGCTCCTAAGCTCAACAACCAGATAGGTAGCAATATACAAAACAAAATACAGACATGTACACATCTCAGTTTTTAAACATCTACCAGCTTCCTCGGTTCCTTGCATGTATTATGAGCCACACCCATACATCATGTGTTACAACTTTTCCTCTCATGTCAATTAACATTCCTTCCTCCACTTCACGGTAACTCACAAGCTGCATCCCTTGCAAAGCCCATTTCCACTAACTATCTTCGGGTCTTTATCAGGGCAAAGAGTCATATTTAGCATGGTATTTATGGGTTCTTTAACCATTTAACAGTGTAAACTGTGCTACTAGCTTTATAAAGTTCTTATTTTTTTTAATACGTCACTGAGTAAAATTTAGAGTGATAGGACCCCCAGCCCATTTTTCACTTAACCCCTATAGGTATTTTGTAAATTAAACTTTTTTGTTTTGAGATAATTGTAGATTCTTACAACATGCTGTTGTAAGAAATAATACTGACTTATCCAATGTATACTTTGCCCAAACATCCCCCTAGCCCATAACACCTTGTAAAACTATAGTACAATATCACAACTAAGATATTGTCATTGAGATACTCAAGATATAGAATGATTCTAACACCACCGGGATCCTTCCTGTTATTGTTTTTAAGCTATTCCCATTTGCCTCTTGGTTCCTCTTCTCCATCTTTAACCCCTGGCAACTACTAATCTGTTTTTCATTTCTACAGTTTCGACACTTCAAGGATTTTATATAATGGAATGTATGGTGTGTAACCTTCTAGGGATTGGCATTTTCACTCAGCATAATTGCCTGGAGAGCCATTAGAGTTATTGCATGTATCAATAGTTTGTTACTTTTTATTGCTGAGAGCATTCTGTGGTATGGTATACCACAGTTCATCTATTCAGGGTTGAAGAGCATCTAGGTTGTTCCCAATTTGGGGCTATGACAAATAAAACTGCCATGACACCCATATATAAGTATTCGTGTGAACATAAGTTTTGGTTTCTCTGGGATAAATTCCCAGGAGTGCAAATTCTGGACATTTTGGAAGTTGCATGCTTAGTTTAAGAAATTGTCAGACTGGCTGTACTATTTTACATTCCCACCAGCACTGTATGAATGACCCCATTTCTCCACATCCTCACTGGCATTTGATATTGTCATTATTTTTTATTTTAGCCATTCTCACAGGTATGTGGTGATAACTTATTGTGATTTTAATTTGCATTTTTCTAATGACTAATGTTGTTGAATATCTTTTTATGTGCTTTTTTACCATCTGTGTACCCCCTTCAGTAAAATGTCTCCTCATGCTTTTTCCTTATTTCCTCATTGGATTGACTTGTTTCCTTTTTTACCGTTATGATTTTAGAGTTCTTTGCATATTCTAGATACTAATCCTTTGTAAGCTATATGGATAGAGAATTTCCCCACCACCCAGTCTATAGCTTATTTTTCCATGTTCTAAACAGGATCAAAAGTTTTTACTTTGATGAGGTTTAATTCATTAATTTTGCTTTCAAGGCTCATGCTTTGGTGTCAAGGCCCTATGGTTTCTGTTAAAACAATTCTTCATAGTGTGTGGTTTTTAGACATGCACATGTCACATTATAGCAGAACTGACTGTACTTTGGAGAAACAGAATAAAAAATATTAGGGTAGCACACTTTTCATCTTAAAATAAGCTGCTGTTGGTTCAATGAAATTCTGAAAGCCCAATTAAATTCTGGGGTTCCAACTAAAACAATTTGGAAAATCCGACTTTAGGTCTGGTTTTGTGTTGCACTAAGTTCACCAGAGATATGGCAATTATCGCCTTAATTCAACAATACTGCTTAACTCAGGGGAATAGATCTCCACAAGTTTAAATGTGGAGATTCATTCGGTTCACAACAGCACACAGTGTTTAGCCACTAGTCCCAATGGTTAGTAGGAAAATATCTGTCAATGAATTTAGTACTCTTGTTAAAAGATCTTTTTATCTCACGGATTTTCAATTAAGCAAGACCTCTATTACAACAAAAAGCTGAATGTTTTCCAGTCAGCCCCTCAGGAAAGATACCATTTTGGCTCTGAAAGCCATTATGAAAATTTGACCTTTTTACCTTTTCCTGACCAGGGCTTTTCCAGATGCAAATTTAATGGTTTAAACGCTGAATGCTATCGGCCTCATAAAGCATGAAACCTCCTCTCATCAAAGCAGCCATCATAATTTAACTGGTGAGGCTGCCACCGTGCAGTGGGCTCCAGCCGTGTTCCTGCCAGAGAAGCCATCAAATCAGTCCCGCTCTTTCTTCAGCTTTCAGGGGTACTGAGAATTGACCTCGAGTTAGGTCTCTTCCATGTAGAGGAAGGGGAGGGAGGAAAATAAATTATTACATAAAACAAAGACTTCATTATTTGGTACATATGTTATGGTTTACCCCCATTTCATCCTCTGAACAAGGGATTGTCTGCCTTCAACTTTTCCAGGGCTCTTAAAATCCCTCTTTATAGTCTGTGCAGTCAACTTAATGAGGACCATTTGAGGAGCATAAGCGAAATGATGTCATTTGGTCTCTCTCTCTCTCTCTCTCTCTCTCTCTCTCTCTCTCTCTCTCCTTTCCCCTCTCTAACTACAGGACTTGATCCACCCTGAGTGGGATGTAATATGTACACAGTCTCAGAATTATTAAGATGAAAGCTTTGACTTGCTTCAGAGCACCAAACTAATTCCCGTCTCTTCTACCATTCAGGACCATCCTTCTAGATTCACCCAGAATTCACTGAACACCAATGTGCCAGGCATTATGCTAGACGTTTTCATTTCATAGAGGTTCATCTTACCCTCATGGCAATCTGCAATGCTAACTTATGCAGCTCTGGAAGATTAGTTTTAGACTTGCCTCATTATATTACACCCAGTGGACTACTAGAGCCGGGGTGTGCTGGCTTGTAAGAACTGATGGTTAAATTTTCCGGAATTTTGTGAGCACTTATTCAATACAGCCATTATTAATACTTATATTAAACAAACTTACAAATAAATACATTGTATTTAAAGCAAAGCTAACAAATACTCCTCAAATTCATCACTTCCTAGTTACTTTACTAGTATCTGTGCCCCTGAGGTTGTTTATGGTTATTGTGTGTGTGGTAAAAATACTCTTGAATGCTGTGCGACTGAGCATCAACCACCAGTTCCACTTACTGTGATGTGATGATGGTAACCTGAAATCAGCACTGGTGGGAGTATTTACACTATGGCAATCAACAAATGCTACAGATCAGGGGTTTTGCCTTGCAGAGAGGTGGTTGTTAATAATTTACCAACACACCAACTACATTTTTCCATGGTTTATATGTTGTACTATGAAAAAATACTTTATTGACTGCAAGTTTTGTGGATAACTGTTCACCAAAATAAATTACCTGCATGACAAAAAGCCTCTCTGTGTCTTGAACTCTGGAAGAAATCAGAACCATATTTAAATTAAATGCATTCTTTTGTAGTAGAAGAAAAAGACCTCCACTTAGGGACTTGAGCCATGTACATCATACAAATCCACACCTGTCTGAGCACAGTGGGTGAGGCCTCAAAGACAATGTTGGCATGAGAAAATTAAGAACCCCATATGAACTAACATATCCTAAGGAGAGAAAAATGTGATTCATGCAAGTAGGGACCAGCGGCAGTTGTATGAGCACAGGTGGAATGTATACTGGCCTCCAGCTCTTTCCTCCACCTGAGGTTTTGTGCCAAAGTTCTGTGCAATGATGCCTCTTAAAGACAGAAAGCAACATCACGAGAAAATATGCCATTTCACTAAGATCACTATATGATACTGGCAGCATGAGGCAGACCAGCTTTGTGGCCATGTAATAGCGTAGCATGAGCTAGGGTAGAGAATTCTTCTTCACTTCCGCAAGACGCTAAGCCAAGATTTAGGCAACCCGACACAAGATACAAAGCAGGAAAGTTCACAATGGCTTGTCTAGTCTGTCTGGTCTACATCTGGAGTTGATTAGAAGTCCTAGAGGACCCACTGCATCATGGAGAATCAGATGGGGTCCAAAGAGTTCAACATCGCTATAAGAGACAAATGGGAGAGGACAAAAGTGAGAAAGCAAGAGTACTTATGAGATAGCTGAACAGCATACCCAAGTGTGTGCTGGAGAAAATGGAAGACTCCACCTAGTGGCCTGGGTATTGTTCACATGACCACATGTAGGCCCAAAGGACTTCTTGAACTAACTGGGAGAAATTTAAGAGCGCTAAGGCCCCACTTTTTTCAATATAGGAACCGAGTCAGAAAATACTACCCTTTCACTGTCATTCAGATCTAGTTTTCCTCAGGTTAGTGGGCTGGACTGGGACCAAACTTGTTTCTCATCAGTAGTTCCAATGTCTTATCCATGTTCTAAGATGGGAGGGCTTAAATTCTAAGTGAGAATTTATATTAATGGAATTCTAAGTGAGAAGTATCTGGTACATTCTCTTTGACATTTTCATCATAAAGCATCTCTCTTGATGAGTTAATAAAACAAAGTGTAACAAACTGCAGGTCCTCTGGTTTTGACGGACTGCTATTAAAATATTTAGATTTTAGTCCCAGCTCTGCCCTCTGTCACTGAGTGACCTTTTTCAAGTCACCAAACCTCTGTGTCCCTCCGCTCACCACCAACAATTGGAAGATTCTAACATCCTAGGATTCTAGGGCCAATCCAAAGGAAACCATACCCACAAAGAAAGGTGTTTCCAATTATTCAAATGGCCAAATAGTCAATCACCAGATAATCTTCTTTGGGGAGAAATCTTCATAGAAATCTTTGAAAAACATCTGGCCTAGAGGACAGTGTTAACGACTCTTTTATGTTTTAATGTACCAGGTCTCCTTTTCCATTTGCTACACTGCAGAGAAGACTAATGCCACAGAAACCTCCCCAGTGACTCTCCAAGGTATTTCCATAAAAATGTTTCATACCTTTCAGACTGTACATTTCATGTATGTATGGGAAATACATGTCTGTCTCACAGCTCAGGTCTGAAGTCTTCAAGTACACTTACCCCACTTCATGATTTAGAATAAATCAGGCATAGACTGAGCATTATTTGCATCTTTTCAAGATTCTTTGTCCACTAAGCTTGGTTAAAAATAAGTAAATAGCTTCTAGGTGTGCTTAATTGCTTATTATTTTTAATGTAAAGGAAAGAACTTACCATGGAAGTAATTTTCAGATAAGTTAACATTCAACTGCTGAACCAGGATAAGAAAAACTCCCAGAAAGCTACTACTAATAATAAAGGCATTTTTCTTTTTTTTTTTTTAATTTTTTTTTAATGTTTATTTATTTTTGAGAGAGACAGAGACAGAATGCAAGTGGGTTGGGTCAGAGAGAGAGGGAGACACAGAATCTGAAACAGGCTCCAGGCTCTGAGCTGTCAGCACAGAGCCCGACGTGGGGCTCGAACTCACAAGCTGCGAGATCATTACCTGAGCTGAAGTCGGATGCTCAACTGACTGAGCCACCCAGGCGCCCCAATAAAGGCATTTTTCACAAATTGCTACAAAGTAAACAAATAAGGGGTCTGGTACTCCTCTCAAGAGAAAAGCAACTTGTAACAAAAACAAAAAATTGAAGGTAAGTAGCTGTATGGGTCTCCCTCTCCGACCAAGACACTGGGTGGGGCTCATGGGTTGAGCAGTTGCTTGTCTTACCAAGTTGCGTATAGAAATTCTTTACTGATAACTAAATGAGAGAAAGAGATTGTAGTAGAGTACAGGAGAAAAGAGCATATTTATCTTGAGAAAAGCAACAATTTGTAATCCTTAGAGACTGACTACACACCTAACTCAGCCATTCCAAAATACACACTGCTTTGGGCATAGCTGCTTAATACTATGCCATCCATGGCCTCTCTATTTAATCTGGGTGACATTGGCATTCAATCATTTGCTGAGAGAAAATCATGCTGTATGGCCCTTGATGGAAATTAGAGAGGTAAGGGGAACACTTTTCCCTAGGTCTCAGAGTTTTAATTTTTTTTTTTTAACGTTTATTTATTTTTGAGACAGAGAGACACAGAGCATGAACGGGGGAGGGTCAGAGAAAGGGAGACACAGAATCTGAAACAGGCTCCAGGCTTTGGGCTGTCAGCACAGAGCCCGACATGGCACTAGAACCCACGGACCGCGAGATCATGACCTGAGCCGAAGTCAGACACTCAACCGACTGAGCCGCCCAGGCGCCCCCTTTTTTTTTTTTATTATTTTTTTTTCCTTAGGTCTCAGAGGTTTGATTGTGGATTATCAAAATTTATGGTGAGTAACAGAATGAAAACTGGTCCAGGAGTCCAGAAACCTAAGTTCTGGACATATATATCTGCCTACTGTTGGGCTGTGGTTCCTTTGGCAAGTCACCTAACCATTCAGAGTTAGACTAAATAATAATCATGTTCCCTTAAAGTAATCCATATTTTAGAATTCTTGCAAGAAACCATGAATATATTCTGTAGATAAATCATTTTTAAGTCTCTCACTGAGTGAGTGTTAATACTTGGACATTTTGGAATACATACATGCTCTGAGGGCAACTGAAATTAGTGTGATTACCCCACATTCCGTATTAGGAACCTCTGAATTGTTAAAATGGCTGATGGGCAATGAATCTAGAACCCATTTAGTTAGAGAGAAGGAAAAAAAATACAGCTCCACAGTCGTCTCAAAAAAAATCCTGATTCTTTAATCTCCTCATTCCAGTTTGATTTGAAAAGATAACAGAATGCACAACACAGAATATCAATATGTTATGGGGAGGGGAGAAAATAGAAGTTAAGGATGGGAATTTGTATGGGGTCAACTTGTAGTCCTCTACAAATGATTTAGACCTATTCTGTCTAATATTGTGGGCACTAGCCATGTGACTGTTGAGCATTTGAAATAGGCCAGTACAAATTGACATGATCTTTAAGTGTGAATGCACACTGATATTTGAACACTTATTATTAAAAGATCAATGTAAAATATCTAAATGATTTTATGTTAATTACATGTTGAAGTGATTATATTTTGGATAAAATATTTTATATTAATTTTACTTTTTCCTTTTTAAAATGTGCTTATTAGAAAACATAAGATTGTATATGTGGTTCCAACTGTATTTCTGATGGACATTGCTGGTTCAGAGATTGTGCTGAACTTTTATGAACCCTGAAAGATTTCTGTTTCTCAGTGCATAGCCAAGAACCCAAGATTAAGATTGGAGGGTAGAGCTGGGAGTAGAGGAAAGAGGGAGGCAGACTGGAAGGTAAAGAATTTAGCACTGTGCCCAGAACTATAGGTTTGTCATTTTTGTTGTTTTCCAAACATTTTCTCTCTCTTATTAGATTTCCTTTTTTTCTTTTTGAATTCAAGATATCGTGATTTATAGACAGGAGTAGGTCTTCATCTCTTTCTCTTATGTAATTCCAGAGGAAGGAAACTAGCAAATCATGGAAGACCCACAGGGACTACGAGCACAAAGTGAGCTTCAGAAACTGACAGGTCCTGATGACTATGGCAGACACTGGGAGTTACCTAACAATTTCCATACCTCCTTACAGCAGTACCAAGTTTGGGTCAGGTATTTAACCTACTGGGCTGTTTACTTTTCAGTATTCATTTGTCTAAGGTATCTATTCACAGAGGAGAAAATATGAATTATTAATAAACATATGACAAGATGCTTAAGAGCAGAAATAGTGAGAGATATTTAAGACAAAATGAGATGCATTTCAAATTCATCAAATTAAAGTTATTTAAAGGCTGATAACAGTAAATGTGAGCAAGGATATACAGCCATGGATGATGTCATGAACTGCTGGTAGACACATACATTGGTACAACATAGTAGGATAATCCAGCAATATATAGTGTATCATCGTGAATACACTTCAAGCTAGCAACTCCTCTTCTGAAATATTTACCCTGGACACATGGAGAAGAATGTTTATACAGCAGTATTTGCAGTACTCTAATCAGTATAAAAATGTAGTATATTATGTAATGGAACATGATATAGCAATTAAAATAATTAACTGAGATTTCATGTATTAATATTTATATATCTCCTCAGTATAGTTGTGATTGAAGAAAACAGTTGGAGACTGACACTTACATGCAATACCATTTATATAAGGTTTGAAGATAATATATTTACTGATATAGGTCTAGTATGTATCTGATATATATATATATATATACACACACACACACACACACACACACATATATGTATACACACACACACACATATATGAGATAACAAATTCAGAATAATTCTTACCTCTAAAGAGACCTCTCCATCAGGAAAAGATATAAAGAACTTTCACTTTATATGTAATGTTTTATTTCCTTCGGGGGGGGGGGGGACAAATGTGATACAATTGGCTAAATAGGGACAAGCTATTCCTAACTTCTGTTTAGCTAAATCAGAAGTATTCACCAATTTCTCAATCATGCATTCATTCATTTATCTATTCATGTAACAAACAAATTGTGTTTGAGTACCTACTCTGTGCTAAGTACTGGGGATGTAAAGAAGGAGAAGAGTACTGGTGAGGGATTTAGAGCGGCAGTTGGGGGCATAAAACACAGGCATTTGGTTCTGCCTGGCACAGTGGTTGGGGAGGAGCTTAGAGAAGCCTCCCTAAAGGATCAGTCCCCATAGCTGAGCTTCAGTAATAAAGAGTTAGAGAAGAAAGGGAACACAAGCAATGAGCCTGGACACTTAGGGAAAATGGGCAAGAGAGCAGAAATCCCTGTTTGAGCAGAGACTTAGGGATAACAGCAGCACTGTTTCTGATCAGAGACTACATCTAGTTTGGTATGGCTGAGATAGGAAAGACTGGATTGGAAATGGAGGTAGGAGACAGGCAGGTGAACAATGAGGCTGTACGTGGGAGAAGTACAGATTGCTTGGGGCCTTATGGGCCATGTAAGGATCTGTTCTTCACTCACTAGGCAATGGAAGGTCAGTGACATGTTTCATCAGGGAGGGTGCATGATCAGACTTAGATTTCATTGTGACAGGTCAGAGAATAAACTGGAAAGGGAGGGCAACCCAAAGCAGCCAACCAAGTTTAGAAGTAGTCAGCTCTGAATGACAACCTGAACTGGGGCACTGGCAATGTAGGGGATAAAAGGGCATGGGCTCAAGGAACATTTTAGATGAATTAGTATTTGGAAATGAATGGATGTTAGTGCATGATGACAGAGTCAGGGTGACTACTAAGTTTCTCTAAATAAATCCCTGTCGTGCACAGATAGCACTTTAGGAAGTCAAACATAATCACATACTGAACCAATCTGGCCTCAGAATCAAGTGTTTCAGCCTCTGTACCACATCTCTGCCTTTACACAAAGATGATGCATTACAAAGGGCCATCAGTATCCCTGGAATCTGTTACTTCTGCCTCAATCCTTTTTTCAAACATGAGGGTAAGTGTAAAACCATATGTGCATGCTAAGACTTCCTTTCTACAGCTGGGATTTATGGGATTTATGGAATTTTCTGAATATATCTGATGTCGTGTAAGGGAAAAGAATCCCAAGATATGGGGTGAATGAAGACCATTAAATATAAATGGCAGAGAAGTTTAATGAACAGGGTTGCTCAAAGTGTCCTTAGCATACTCTACTTGAAAACCTTCCCCAGTTCTCTTTCAGAAAAACTAAAGAGTGGTAAGTAATTTTAGAAGGACCATAATAAATTACAAATAGTAAGATATTACATAAATAAGATATATGAATTTCCAACATGTGTGTTTGTCTGTTTGATTGGTTCCTTACCAAAAAAAAAAAAAAAAAAAAAAAAAAGAAGGGGGAGATATTAACTCGGAAAATATTTAAATGCAATATCCAAATCAAACGTGAACATTTGGTGACTGCTCTCCTTTGGAGATATTTTAGTTTATTTATCTAAGGTTTGAATGTAAAGTTTCATCAGCCTCTCAGAGTTGTTAAAGGTTTTTGCCTTTAGAATCTGTGCTCCATAAAACCCTCCAATCACTCTCTACCAGAGACATAATATTATACAGAGCAGCCTTGTGTTGATTTTTTTCCAACCATCATACACTTTGGGCCAAGAACCACACACTAGGAAAAGCAAACCTCCCCAATGCATCACCAGACTATTATTTTTTAATGTTCCACATTATATGAAAGAGAAAAATGTCTTCATTGTGACTGAATGCATATAGGAACAAAATTTGAAGCCTTCTGAACAGACAAACATCAAGCAAATTCTAGTATGACCAGGAGGAGTCTTAAAGAAGAGACTGAAGCCAGCCCACCCCCACAACTCTGCTTGGCCTTTGATTCTCTTTCCCACTCCTTTACAGTAAGAGCAATGAATATGGCCTCTTCTGGCTTGAAAGCTGAAATTGGAACTGTTTTGTCTGCAATGGAGTGACCTGTGGAAATGTGGATCCGTCTGTTGGAAAGACAGCACTCTTGAAAATGTGAAGGTTTTATAAGCTAAGATGATGAAGGAGACCCTAGTCAAAATCAACTGATGAATCTCCAAGAGTCAAAACAGCAAGAAGTGCTTGAATATTGGGTATTTACAGTTCTCTCCCTAAGAACTAACAGTCTTCACACCTGGGAAAAAACTTGGACCAAACTATGAATGTACGTGTCTACAGTGTTCAAACCACCCAAGGCACTTTTCACTGGCTAGCATATTTTGCCACCTAATAAAATCAGGTACTCGGAAGTTACATATTTGCTTTGCCACCTCTTAGTTTACCTACTCCTGATTTGTAATAATCCACTAAAATAATAGGGATAATGATGAAACATTTGGAGAGCTGAGGTTTTCTCTCCTGTCTCTGCGTAGACTATTTTTTCACGGGCCTCTGTGTTTCAGTATCTTTGTGTGTTTCTAAAATTCACTACAATTAAGCTGTCTCTCACCACAGCACCTGTGCCAACACTAGCATTGGCTTTGATTCTCCCTACCTCTGTCTGGGAGCAGGGCCCAATGGAGGAGAGCAGTTTGTTCACTAGAGACCCGGTGGAGTTCTAGACTGGCACACTGCTGTTCTGGGCTTATTGCAAATGGCACTGTCAAAGTGCCATTGACCCTGAACTCAGGGTCAGAAATCCCTGTGCATAAAAAGCAGCAGGTGGAGAACTGAGACTGACCTAGAGCCTCATATCTCTTACCAAACAAACACACAAGAAAGAGGAACTCACAAATTCCTCTCAATCCACTTTATCTGTGCTACCTCATCTGCAGAGACAGCTCTTCAATTCTATACTTAAAAAGTTAGATATAGGTGTGAGAAAGGGTAGAAACAAGATGAATATTCAATTCATGAGGAAACTAAGTCTTTGTTTTGTCCTGCAACTAGGAGACCTTGAGCAACCAACTGGGGCTTAGACAATGCAGTGAATGGCTCAGGGCTCTCTGGGGCACCACTTGTCACTGACTTGTCAAGTGCCCCTGACTTTTCCCTGGGCACCTATACAACCCTCATGGTTCGCTGTCAGCATGCTTCATGGTCAGAATTCATATTTACACATTGCATCACTGGAGCATGCCAGAAATAGATGTTTTGCACCTGTCTTTTCCTTTTTGGTGCCTCTCTGGCAAATGTCATTCATTTTTCTCATCTCTCAGGTCCCTGTTTGTCTAACCAAGTAGACAAGCTGATCAGACCCCTAGTTCATAGCTGACAATAGCTTAGAATATTAGTCTTCTTCAGAGACACTTGTACTAGAAAACCTTCACTTATTACCCTTTTCAAAGAAAGTGACCCCTGGTGAACGTTGGGAGGTGGGGGGGAAGGGGCAGAATATCAGCATAAGACTGGTTCTGATAGGTATATTTAGAGTGTCCTACACTAGCAGAATCGAAAGAAGTCAAAGTTGATTTGAAGCAAGAGCTAGAATGGGGGACTAGACCATTAACCTTTCACCTTCATAGAATGACCTCTCCTTCTTACAGTCTGTGTCATCTTGTGGCTGTCATCTACTCAGCTCCCAGCCTCAAGTCTCCAGTTATGGAATACACTGTCCCAGAGTCATGGTTCTCTTCTCCACTCCAAGCCCTTCTGTCATCCTGGATGACTTCCACAATCATATGTTGGGCAGGGGGCACCTCCATCAACCCCACCCACAGAGCTTCTTACTTCCTCAAACCAACAATCTTCACCTCTACTCCACCCCAACTTCCCATTCTCATGAGCACTTCCCAGGCTGCCTTCATCACTGAGGAGTCCTTCATCCAGAAATGCCTGAGCAAAGCCTGAGGCCCTCGCAATCTCACCCTCCTGATTCCCATGTAACAGCTCTTCCATTTGAGGCCTTCAAAGCCTCTTACTTTCCCTTCTCCTAGACCATAACCCTCCTCACAGATTTGTCTCCTTCTCTACTCTCAGAGGCCTCATAGCATTACTCCAACTAAATCCTCACTGAGGAGGGGTGGGGAGGGGGTGCCTGGATGGCTCAGTTGGTTATGCAACTAGAATCCTCAGGGTCCTTCTACGACCTGCCCTCCATTTTGGCTCAATCTCCTTATTTACCTCTTAGTTTCTATACACAGAATGCTAAGTATTATTGTATAAGTACACACACACACACACACACACACACACACACACACTCACAAACATACACAAATACAGAATGAATTCATGAGAAATGCACTGTCTGAATTAACTTCAGTCCAGCAGGCTGCAGTCCTTCTACAGGGTCCTGGCCAGCTTCCTCTACCATTTCTTGAAGTTGCTATCCCAATCATAACCATGTTTTCTAGCCCCTAGCCGTCATCTCTCTGCTATCCACGTTCTTTGTCCCATCTCTTCTCATCCTTTTCAAAACCAGGACTTTCCATCTTCACTATTTTCTTCCCCATAGTCCATAAGCAGATTTTTCGCTATATTTTATATTTTTAAAATGTTCTTCCCACTGTATGTCAGCCTCTAGTTATTTCCCTCATCTCTCTCCTACCCTTTATAGCCAAGATCCTCAACAGAATAGTGTAATATATCAACTTACTCGCATGCCAGTCACTCTTCAAGCCACTGTCATCTGACCTGTCCACATGACACCACTGAAAGAGCTCTGAAAAAAATAAGTAAAACCTTTACATTTCACTTTGCAGCATTTGATAACATCAGCTTTTCCTTCTTCTTAGACCCTCTTGTCCACTAATGTCTCTGGCTCCTTCTTCCAGTATTCTTTACCAGTTCCTCTTTTGCTGTCCAACTCTTAAATGATTTTTTTTTTCCTAATGAACCAGCAAGGATCCAATTCCATCACTTCCTGGCTGTGTGACCTTGAAGGGATTTCTTAAACCACCCCAAGCCTTGATTTGCTCTGCTGTAAAATGAGAATAATAGTACCTACCTCCAAGGATTATTTCGAAGGTTAAGTTAATTAGCACACAGAATGTGCTTACAATAGCTTCTGGCAAATAGCAAGCACTCAATAAATGCCAGCTATTGTTGTTGTGCTTATTGTGATGATGTACTTGGCACTTTCCCCACCCCATAGCTCATATAGGAAGGTCTCACTTCCACTTCTCCTACAAATATTTGCATCTGATGATTCCTCTCAAACTCAATATGTTAAACACTGAACTTGTTACATTTCCTCCAAAAAATTTACTCCTCCTCTACTAGTGGAAATGTCTATGAATGACATAATTATCATTTATTCATTCTTTCAACAAATATTTATTAGGTGTCTGCTTTCTAACCAGGCACTGATCTCTTTGCTGGGGATAGAGAGATGAAGGCAAAGTCCCTGCTCTCGTAGGTAATAAATAAGCAAACACACAAATGTTCTCTCAGGGAGTAAGGAGGTCTATGAAGAAAATACAGCAAGGGGCAGAAATTGACTTGGCAAAGGTGGAAGACACTTTTTTTAATAGAAAGGACGGCTAAGGGTATCCTCCTGGAAGAAATTACTTTTGATCAGAGAGGTGCCCAACCCAGGGCACGAATGGATAAGTAAATTCTGACATTCTTGTCTTCTTAACTGTCAGGTCAGCGCTCCAATCTCCTTCCCTCTTGCTGCTGTTTCAGGCCCCCATTTCTCCCATTGTCAGTTATTCCCAGAATTCCAAGCTTCTAGAATATTTGGTTTTTTTGCACAATGAAACCATGATTCTTTCCTTAGGTGATACATATTAGCATGTTCCAAAGTACATTTCATGGAAAATTCCCCTGGGATCTATAGCCAGATAACTCTGAGAAATATTGGGTTAAAGTTAAACAGGTTTCTTTACAGCAGAACTAATCAGACTATTTAATAAGCTAAGACACATTATGAATTTCTAAGGTGGGATAATAGTGGCCAATGGAAATCACCATTTCCCAAAAGTATTGTACCATAGAACCCTTTTTTAAGGTGCAACTCATAGGACTAGTGTTCCCTAGGACAAACTTTGGAAAAGGCTTATCAAATGTATATTATGCATCTACCTTACTAATGTAGACCAGTCCTTAAGAAAAATTTGCACCATTCACCTAGTAAACTCTGATTATTTTATCAATATTTTTGCTGAAAATCCACAATCTAGTTAATTTGATTTCTTCCTGAAGACTATAAATCCATACCCCAGAGTGCTGTCAATAGCAGGTTTCCCATATCTGTCTCTTATCTAATGTGGCCTTTAAAGGTGCTAATCCTTTTCTAATCCGGTTCTCCCTGGAAATATCACATCATTAGAGTGTTAACAGAGCTGTCTATTCTGAGTAGACACAATTCTCAGTCATAATTTGTGAAATATTTCAGTCAAACCCTCAGAATTTAAGTAATTAGATACCGATAATTACGAACATCTATCGGACATTTTGTTCATTACTTTATCAAATGATCACAGCAACCCGATGAAATAAACAGTATTACTGCTCCCATTTTATAAGTAAGCAAACTGAGAGAGCCTAAGTAACACACAAGTAGGAAGTGACTAAGCTGAGGTTTGAATCTGGTTCCAGAGACTGTGCTCTTGCTCACTGCACTGGACTGTTGTGCGAAGGAAAAGCTAATGAGATTTGTAGGAATGCATCTAAATGTAGACAGCTTCTGGCACAGTCTCCATTTCCTGAATCTCTGCCACGTAGGTATTGATTGGGGCCAGTGAACAGTCTCTAACATACTGGTACTAAGGTTTTTCTCATCCCTCAGGAAGAAGCTGAGCAAAGCTTATTAATATAATGTTGGAGGAGGCCTAGTGCAACTGCATGTTTTCATCCAACACTCTCAACTGCCTCGTCCCATGTTTAGAGTTTGGCTGGACTCAGAGCACACTGAGCCAAGCTTTCTTCTCTTTAATTGCTAAACCCATGTTTATTTGAAAGCAGACTTAATCCATGTATTTCTGATTATCCATCAGAACTCATCAAAATGAGGCCCTGAAAAAAGCCTGTTTGATGTTCAAAAAATAATCTGAAGGCATTGCTCTTATGAACAGGAAGCTGGACTTTGCCAAGAGTGAACTGCCTCCCCATTCTGAAAGACCAGTTTGGTCTGATATTTTATGGGACATTTAAACTTCTTCACTGTAGACTTGGCCCAAACTTCATCCCTTTCTTTTTTCTAGCCCACAAACCATGCTTTTAGTTATTTACCGTGTGATGGTGATTTCTGTCATCAGGGATGAGAACACTGCTAAAAATATACTGTGTAACTAGTAGCAATAAAAACATGTTATTTCCTTCATATGCCAATCCATGGTTTCCACTTTCATGATAGATCATTGTTCTTTGAAGTTCTTTTACTTCTCTTGCTTAATACTATATTTTCATCATGGTTAAAGCTATCAACTAGTTAATTAACAAATATGAATATAATAAAGTATTAAACTTGTAGGATATTTTTAATAGTAAAGAAAAATCTACTAAATTCAACAGTGTTTTCAACTTGCATACACACACACATGACAGAAGTATATTTATCCCTGGACCTCTATTTTTTTCCATATAAAAAATAACTACACGATCCTACTTTTTGAAATACAACCTTAAAATCCTCTGATTCAGTCAAAAATATTCTAAGGTATTAATATAAAGTAATGACACATAAGCCACATTTGAAAGTTGCTCTCACGTATAACACTTCAAAATTTTTCTATAGATAAAATGTACAGAATGGCTTCAATACACTTACAAGATAGGTTTGGGAATAAGAAGTTTTATATAAATCTCTTGCAAGGCTACAGCCTTCATAAATATCATGTAAATTTCTGTTTATTCTTTCTTCATTAAGAAATTAACATCAAATGCTCTGGAGTACAGTATTGCATTTGTTCCTTTAGCCAGTAGGACCTGTTTGGTAGTTTAATTTAATTTAAGGAACATGAGAGTAGATAGAAGATAGTGCAGGTGTATTCATTTTCTTTCTTCACAGAATAAATGTTTCTTTTAGTTCAGTCATCTGTTCCATGGCATGGGAAGGAACTTAATTCTCTCTAACATCTGGATATCTTTATCCTGATGAAAACTACAATTAACTTTCTAACCCAAACTCCCACTTTCACAGAGACCCAGTGTGCCTATGTGCTTTCTGGTGGTACCCAGTGCTTTGCAGTCCCTGGTGAAGCAGGAGGCCCAAGCTCAGAAGGGGAAGAAAGGAACCCACCCAGTGGATGTCCTCATTCAGTGACATCCTAAGTGCCCTTGTGTCTCAGAGGTCTCCAAGTCACAAGGACATAGGTCTGGTGCAGCAAGGATAATAAGAATTAGGCAGAACATTTCTTGCCTGGGCTTCCTTACTCATCAGGGAAAACAAGGCTCCCAAACCATAGAGAACACTCACGAGAGCATAAGGTGAAGTTGGAGAGGTGAGCTGAGCTCCAAAGTGCCTAGGTGGAAGCACCTGGGGAATGGGAACAGGAAGGACAAGGAGCGCCAATCCAAAGGTCTGCAATCAAAACAACAATGCCCTCCAAGTTGAGCTGTGGGGATATGCAGCAGGGCTCTGACTTTAAGACAAAAAACAAGACACATGAATCCCTCTCCGGGCCCTTTTTGTCAAAGAATAGGCAGAAAACTACCTTACAAGGTCATCAGTTTTTTGTTTGTATGTTTGTTTGTTTGTTTGTTTGTTTGTTTGTTTTTGAGATGGAGAGAGAGACAGAGCATGAGAATGGGAGGGGCAGAGAGAGACGGAGACACAGAATCAGAAGAGGGCTCCAGGTTCTGAGCTGTCAGCGCAGAGCCCCACGCGGGGCTCAAACCCACGAACTGTGAGATCATCACCTGAGCCGCAGTCAGACAGCTAACCTACGAACAACCCAGGTTCCCCTTCTTTTTTTTAAGATACCTTTTTTTTTTCAGTTATTAAAGTACCATGCTTGTTACAGAAAAGCCTGTACATATAGATGTAAGATGTAAAGAATGAATTAAAAATAGCTCCTAATCTCACTGATAGAGACAAACACGGTAATTTTTTGGAGTATTTTCCTCCACCCTTTCTTTTCCATGCATTTATTTGACCAAAGTGGCATTATGCTCTATATAGAGTTTGGAAACCTGCTTTTTCACTTACCATAATAGGAGCATTTCCCCCAAATCATTAAATGGTCTTCAAAACATGATTTAGGATGGCAGCATAGTCATTTTCTCTAATGGACCAATGTTGAAATGTTTTTGGCTAGACAAGATCATAGGCCTTTTCTAAAAGGCACAAGTAGTTCTCAGATTTTGTTTTATGTATTACATTTTCCATTTTCCATTAGGATTTTTCATACAGTGGGGTGTTAGTACAAGGGCTGGTTCAGCTGGTTCCTGGAGAAGCAAGAGAAGCAGATGTGTAGCCTTCTGGAGATTACAGATCTGAGCTCACCAACTGTGGAATCCATACGCAAGTCACTGTACCCTAAAGTAAGAAATAGTAAATGCCAGGCCTCGCCATTTCTCCTCCTCTAATAAGTTTCTGAATTTCTACTTTCTTTTTAGGATGTTATGGAATACTGGCATGTAATGACAAAGTGAAGCAATAAATAAAAGAGCAATCTGAGAATTCACAAGAATTGCATGTATGCTGCTATGTAAAGATGATGACAAACCTGGATTAAAATGATGAATAAATATTCACCATGCAAAGATTAAACAGAGTTTCTATACTGGAAATGTGAAAGGGAAAAGATAAGAATATAAGACAAGACATCGTGGGGGAGATGAAAAAATATAAGGATCATATTGGCCAAATTAAATTTAATGTATGCACTCATGGATGGTAAAACCATATATTAAAAAGAAATCCAGGGAATAATTAACACAATATTGACAGAGAGGTTACCTATTGGGAGGTAGGAGCTTATAATAAAGGAGAATCCCACAAAGGGTTTTAAGTGCTGGCAGTGTTTGATTTCTTGACCTGAGAGGCTTCACTGGCATGGTAAATAATCTGTAAAGAAGCTTATGTTTATGTACCTTTCTGTAGGATAAATTAATGAGACAAAATTTAACCAATTGTCAGAGCTACTTGGAAGAGTATGTTTGTGTTTGGGCTAATGGAGAATAATTGTTCAACAGGGTAGTATACAAAGGAGAAACAGCCTTTTATTTAAAGGGAAAAAATGGAAAAAGAATTCACATGTGGGAATTGGGGCTGGGAAGGACAGAGAGATGCTCCTAGTTTGCAAACACTTATATAGGTAGCAAAATTGTACAAAATTCTTAAGATTGAGTAAATTAAACTCCTGGCAAAGGTCTTTAAGAATGATACAAGATGTACATACAGCATGATGACTATAATTAATAATATTGTATTGCATACCTGAAATTTGCTAAGATAGTACCAATCTTAAGTGTTCTCACCGTGCACGCACATGCGCACACACACAGCAACTATGTGAGGTGAACGGTGTGTCAGTTAACCAAATTGTGGTAAATATTTCACAATGCATACATAGATCAAATCACCATGGTGTACATTTTAAAGGTGCAAACATTTGTGAATTCTATCTCAACAAAGCTGAGAAAAGAAAGAGGCATTCAAGAAATGAGAAAGGGTCACAACAATGAAGAAGTACTGAGTATATGTGTGTGTGTGCATGTGTGTGTGCATAAATATAAAGTCAGCAGTTAATTACTATTGCTCAATCGAATCATTAGTCATAATCATTAATCATCAGCCAAAGTCTGGGAAGGAGAAAATCTGGGTTGCAGTTTACTAGATCACCATGTGATATTTTGCCAGTAATCGAATTTAAAAAATAAAAAGGTAGTATGGTATAGTAGTTAAGCTTTTGCCTTTGCACATGGATTTCTGAGATCAAATTCCACTTCCACATTCACAGATTTGTGTGACTCTGGGCAGGATTCTTAACCTGCTGGTGCCTCAATTTCTCACTGTCAAGTGGGGATTGTAGTCCCTACCTCACAGGATTGTCATAAGGATTAAATGAAATAATCCATGCTAGTTGCTCAGCACAGTGTCCATAAATGTTGGCTGTCATTATTATCCTTGTTACTAGTTAGTTTTATGAGTCTTAGCTCTAAAAGAAAGGCAATGTACTCAATAATGACTAGGGCCCCTTCCAATTAAAAAAATGACAGTATTCCATTCCTATGGCTGTGACTTCAATGTGTTAAACTTCCTTGGACTTCCAGGGAGCCAAGTGTGATCAGTAAAACTGTGTTGAAGTGCAAGGGGTTGAGGAAATATGAGGTGGAAATCACTCGCATGATTCTGAGTCCATGATGACATAGCCACCAAGAAGAACCAGAGATGGTTAAAGTTGACGTCCTTCCATGCTGATACCTCCACGACCTCCAACAAACTGACTGAACTAATCTTTCTCTCTTTTATTAAGTTTATTTAGTTTTGAGAGACAGAGAGAGACAGAGTGCAGGTGAGGGAGGGGCAGAGGGAGAGAGGGGGACACAGAATCTGAAGCAGGCTCCAGGCTCCGAGCTGTCAGCACACAGCCCGACGTGGGGCTCGAACTCACGGACTGCGAGATCATGACCTGAGCTGAAGTCAGATGCTTAACCGACTGAGCCATCCAGGTGCCCCTGAACTAATCTTTCAAAAAAATCTCTGAGAAAACAGAATGTTTGGTGTTCCCTTCACACAAAGGGTCTGCCAAATAATTCTTTACAAATATATCACTCAAGAAAAAGCAAGCATATATATTTTAATTTGCTTTAGTTTAATTAAAAGTACGGTCTGAATATTGACTTGGCTTATATTTGCTGGTGACTCACCTTAACCCCATTGTACTGGATGTCCCAGACCCTTTCAGCCACTGACTGCCCATAATACCCTGTAGTCATTACCATGATATTCTTTAAGGGCGGCTCATAGATTAAACTGGAGATATTTTTCTGTTCCCTACTCTGAAAATACTCTTGAATATTTTTGTGACAGTTATGGGTATCTTATGTCTTAAATCATCCAAAGCTAGGCTCTATTTGGATAGTTTTCCATCTACCTTTTAGGGTAGAACAGGAAGGAAAAAGTGTTTATATCTTTTCTTTAGTCACCCTGATGTTATCCATCTCTGACCCATCCCCTCCATCCAACAACACACAGAAAGCCTCTTACCATATCCTATGTCTGCAGTTCCTTTACAGGCCAAACTAGATCTATGAAGAGCATTAACTGATTTTGGGCTGATGCTCAGTAGGCCACATATAATACAGAACTATTTTTTAAAAATTATCATGTATATCTGATTTTTTTTGAAGGTCAAAAAATTGAATGTGTCAAATTTTGTGAATACCGTGTATATTCTTTTGTTACCCTCATAACAAGTGAAAAAGAAAAGAAATGTGATAAAGATATTCCAGAAAATATAATAAAGTGCATTTTCATGAGTATTTATGTGTCTTATGATTTTTCTAGAGTATATTACAAAGTTTTCTTCAAAAACAAAGAATTTTTAAATGGTAAAAAGTAATTTTTAAGTGAAGATCAATCATTTTTACTAAATCACTATTCTTCCAGGTAACTTTAAATTGAATCTTGATCATTATCCAAAACCAAAAATACTGTAATTTCATAAATGGAAATTCTTATGAAATACAATATATTCTATGAAAACAACTGCTTCAGTGAAAACATTTGTACAGGCTAATCCAGGGAGGTGCTACTGATATTTTTTGGTGTTGGACAGAGATATTGAAGGTTGTTAGGCAGGAGGTCGGTAGATCCTCGTAAAAATTCAAAAGATTCATAGTGAAGCCTAATAGGGTGAAATGGAACAATCCCATCAAAGGACAAGGGACAGGCAAAGACAATGAGAGTCCCAAAATAAAATCCCCATGAGAAAAGGCTGACCTTGCACCCAGTAGGAAGGTCAAAGTGGGATGGAAATCCCACAGTTGTGAACTACTGGCCCCTAGAACATATTCCAACACCCAAGAGGGAGCCAGCTTATACCCTGAGAAAGTGATTTTATGCTCCAAGAAAGAGCTACATCACTGTCCTGTCAGTATCATCTCCTTGAACCACCAGCACTGAGGAAAGAATTTACACAGTCTCAATGTCAACCACTGGAACAGAAAGCTCAGCCTTAGGCTGAGTACTCACTATTTAGTATTCAGTACATAGGGCTCAACAGGAGGCAGTGGTGCTTTTTAGTGTTAAAAGAAGTCTTAAGTGCATTTTATGGTGACAGATGGTAATTACACTTGTGATGAGCACAGCACAATGTATAGACTTGCGGAATCGCTATGTTGTACATCTGAAACTATGTAACATTGTGTGTCAACTATATTTCAATTTGAAAAAAAAAAAGGGCAGTCTTAGTGGTGGATAACTCCATAACCATCTTGGGTTTCAGGGTTTGACCTGAGGTCTTCTGCTTTAATAGCTCCTTCTGAAGCATCCATCTTTAGAGGCAAAGTTCATCAACCTCAGAGATTCACTGACTTAACTGAAGTTGGACCCAGTACCAAGGCAAGGGGGATTCTTTAAAAGACATGACTTAGCATTCTGATAGATATTTGGACACCCAGGGACAGGGTTTGAGAGGAAACCTCTATAAGGCCTGTTCACCTCCCACACAGGGAAAAGGGACCACAATGTTACATAACACTAAAAGAATACTTAAAGTAAAAACTATTGGTGAATTTACAACATATTTGGCATCACACTGGGAGTCATATTAAGTGAGACAGTTTTGTTGAAACTAGGTTTTAAAAAAATGTTTATTTTTTTATTGGTTTTTTAACATTTATTTACTTTTGAGACAGAGAGAGACAGAGCATGAATGGGGGAGGGTCAGAGAGAGGGAGACACAAAATCTGAAACAGGCTCCAGGCTCTGACCTGTCAGCACAGAGCCCGACGCGGGGCTTGAACTCACGGACCGCAAGATCATGACCTGAGCCGAAGTCGGCCGCTTAACCGACTGAGCCACCCTGGCGCCCCAAAAATGTTTATTTAGTTTAGAGACAGCATGAGCAGGAGAGTGGGAGAAAGAGAGAGAGAGAGAGAGAGAGAGAGAGAGAGAGAGAGAGGATCTGAAGCTGGCTCTGTGCTGATAGAAGAGAGGCTGAGACAGGGCTCGAACTCACAAACCATGAGATCATAACCTGAACTGAAGTCAGACACTTAACTGACCAAGCCACCGAGGCACCCACGAAACTAGTTTTTTTGTTTTTGTTTTTAATTTTTTTTTAACTTCCTGCCCTCAAGCCAACATAAACAGTATTCAGATTCTCGGTCCAAATATAAATACATGTTCTCACTTGAAATGAAAATTTAATCATAAACTTCTTGAGATTAAAACACTGATCAACCAGCAAGATTACATAAACATTTTAAGATTTTTTTTTAAGTTTATTTATTTACTTTGATAGAGCACAAGTGAGGGAGGGGCAGAGAAGAGGGACAGAGAGATTTCCAAGCAGGCTCCATGCTGTCAGAATCTCAGTAACTCTAAGATCATAACCTGAGCTAAAATCAAGAGTGGGACACTTAACCAATTGAGCGACCCAGGTGCCACACCCAGCGTGGAGCCCAGTTCAGGGCTTGAACTCACTACCCTGAGATCAAGACCTGAGCTGAGATAGAGTCAGACGCTTAACCGAATGAGCCACCTCGGTGCCCCTAGGTTTATTTTAAAATGCAGGATAAATATGTTTGTAGTGCAAAAAAATTTTTTTGACTAAAATTTAGTTTATTAAATCTGTATTAAATGTGGTTTTTCTATTACACTGCACCAAAAAATAATAATGTAAAAGGGAACTGTAATGGAATTTTAATCAATCACTGTTACAGTTCATCACTATGTTCTGCTGACACTAAAATACCTCTATTCCATGGTATCCCATATTTTGCTTTTTGACTTGTCACAAAAATAAATACAGTTAGATATTAGAATTTCATTTTACTTGAGTCTTTGAGTGTGCTTTCTAATTTCAAAATTCCTATTATATTTTCTCCAAAATGATTATCCATCTTCCTCTTAAACTCATGAATTCATTTCTTTCAAGGTCAACCTTGATTTCTGTTTTAAAATAAAATATTCCTCCTTCACATATTTTTAAAAAAACCAGAGACTGTCCCTGTATTACTGTCCAACATACACACATTTACGTCAAATCCCAGCTAGTGAGGACTCATAAGTTGGTAAAGTTATATAGAACGGCAGCTAGACAGGATGAGTTTGTGTAGTGCATTTAAAGATGCAAAACGGAGAAGAAGGGCTTATTCAGTTCCAGTCCATCAAGTTCATAATAAGCAATTAAATATCTGTAATTAAATCTCCATTTACTCACCAGACCAGAACAGCACGTTCAAATCCAGTCTTCAGGGTAAGTAATAAGCTTTATAAAAACTACATTCATTAATTCTGATCATAAAGAATGTAACAAAAACAATAAAAAATAAACGTGTGTTTAAGAGATCTGGTGGCATTTAAGGTCTAGACAGGCTTAACTGGACTTCAAAATTAATACACACCTGCAGAAATAAAATAAACAACACTAAAAATTAATATGCATTTATTTCAGTACTGGGTAAGGGTAGCAATTAATATGGGCAAAAAAGGAGTTTAAGAATGAAACACCTGTGGGTATTAAAAATAGTAACATGCCCCTTTACAATGATTTCTGTTGCTGTGAACAATATTTAAGACATGTGGAAGAGGGAGATTTATAATATAATAAAAATGTGATTGCTGGACTCGAATAGCATTCTTGGGTCTCAATAATACCCTTCTTCTATATTAGACAAATAGGATTATACAGTTTTCCATCAAAAATAATAAATACAAAATAAAAGTAATTTCTAATTCAAGATATATGACTATGAGAGTTACTGATTTAGGGTTTATTGCGCACTTTATGTTTTCAGAGATCAGAATTAGAAACACGGGGTCCAGAAAAAACGAAAACATCACTCCTGCTTTTCAGAAGCTAACATTTGGAGACCCGACATACTCAGAAGAAAGAGAGTAATCACAAAGATGTACACACACATCCATTTACAAGATGCTTTCCTCACATTATTTGACCAGCTCCACAATAATTTTATGATACAAGAGAAGAGTCATTATTGTTATCTGTGGGCTTTTGAGGTTAAAAAACTCCAGTTCTGTCATAAAATAATAATATAACTAAAGAATTAAACACTTTATTATATTAAATACTTCAGGTACTGATATAAGCAGCTGCCAGAAATATCTTAATCACACCTTACAACAATCCTATGAGACAGGAGTATAATGATATGTCCAATTTAGAAACAGGAAAAATAAAGATTATTAAATAAATTTCCCGATGACCCATAGCCAGTAAGTGAGAGAGAGCCAAGATAGAGGATTTGAACCTCCACCTGACTGATTCAGAACCCATAGCCTTAACCATTACATCAGCCCACCCTCCTCCATTTGCCTAGGTCTTTGAATTTGACTGGTTACTCAACATCTCTGAGACTCAGTTTCTCCAAGGATAGTATATGGCTAATAACATCTGTCTCTGGGGCTATTGTATGGATTAAATGGCATGACTTTTGATAAATTCTTGCCTCCAGTAAGTGTTGCATTAAAGGTGGGATTCTTTATCACCTTACTCCTAGAGTATTTGCCCAAGGTCACACAACTAGTGAATGGCCAATCTATGGCTCAGACCCATGTCCTCTGTCTCTCTGCTCTCAGACTGCCTTAAACCTCCTTCCAAAATGGCCAGCACTGTACTATATCCACAGTAGGCATTTTATTCTATTCATAAGTGGTAGTGCAGTTCCATTACTTACATGTCAAAAGTCCATGTTACATAATAGGTAAGAGCAAGCAGCTGGTGTTCCTCAACATTCCTTAGGCTCTCATCTGAAATGCTGGTTTCTCTCTAAGCTTCAGAACAATCAATGAGCATTCCATTTTTTTTTTTTCTCATTGTTTGGGGGTAAGGGGTAAGATGTGCTAACTAAAATAAAACAAAGTGTTCTACAAACAAAGGAAGTCATGGAGATTAGTTACATGTACATAGATTTGAAAACCATACTGCAAATATATCATTAAAACCATAAGGCAACCAGCTGACACAGTATTATATCTAAAGGAGCAATAAACTTTAATTTACTTATTCATTGGGGTCTGTCTTCTTTGGGTATTACTGTATTTTAACATTTTTTATTATCTGAAGCGAATTGTTTAGGAAAGTATCATTTAATTGTTAAGCTTGTAAAAGAACACAAAGATAGTCAAAGATAGCACCATCAGGTAGTAATTTACTGACCAGCCTCATGGGCTAACAGACATTAAGAGGCAGTGAGTTATGTTTTCAAATGCATGAGTTGTGTCTTGATGTCTGAAGACCAGATAATTCAGAATCTTAATAATTACTTGTAAGAATAATCACTTGTAATCACAATAATCACCTGCAATAATGTTAATAACAATAATATTGCAGGGTGACAATTCTTCCAGCTCCCGCAGTAATAGAAAGCCATCCTCCTTTGCTAAGGAACAATAGAAATCAGAGGTGAGAACTCACAGTGGATCTTTGAATTATTTATGAGCTCATACATGTCACTCGCATCTGTATGTTAAAAAAAAAAAAACAGGAACGTGTAATAGCTCATTAGTAATGCAAATTACAAAAAGGCAGACTTTATTCTGGCTTAGTGATGATTTTCGTAATTCAGTCCAAACAGCATTCTTACCAAGAGCTAACTGTCTCTCTTTGTATTCTTTACTATACTACTAGGACTTAGATTGCTTGGCCAGGTCAACATTTTGGGCATCTTTATTTCACTCATCTCTCATTTATACATTTTTATCAGCTCCTAATGCACACCAGCAACACTGATTAAATCACTGTCATAATGTGTCTGAGATGCAATTCGAGTGAATGTGCATCACCAGCACACCTACAATACAGTTGATTTAATAATATACACACAAAGGAGGGAGAACAATTTTTGAAAACCTACCGTAAAAATACATGAAAGAGAAAAAAATGAAGCGAATGTGTTTAAAATGTTAACCATAGGGAATTCTCTGTACTATTCTTGCAATTTTTCATTAAGTCTGAAATTAAGCCAAAATTAAAAATTAAAAGAAAAAAATTACCATGCAACTCAAATTTGCTATTCCATTTAATACGCGTAAGCCACAGAATGAGAGAAAGTGGTACATGAGACCCTGAGCTAGCCTCAGTTGACAGGACCCCCAAAGTATGAGCATCATGCCATGCTGAGTGTGGTTCTAGTGTTTTAATATATGTATTTTTGTGTAAAACAGCCTTCAAAAATTTTTGCATATGCATTTTTATTATATACTATGGATTAGTCATGTATGCATACAAATTATTTTCAACAGGATTGCAAAACCCTGTACACCATATTTCAAGGGTGATTTAAGATTTTCAGCAGTGATTTTGTCTGTGTGTGATTTTAGCCATACATTGTAACTTTAGGTTTTATCTCTAAGTACACTATAACTCTACTGAACTCTCACAAGTATAGAAAGAAGTTTCATCATTTGATAAGTTAAGATCTTGTCTTGATGGCTGCTCTATAATCATGAAAATCAAGATAATGAAAATTTGGTTCAGTAATCCTTTCTCCTCTCTGTGCTCTTTGCCCCCTTTTAGATCTCTGCTATCATTGGGAGGCTAAACCCTTACAGTGCCCTCCTGGCTCTGGTCACCAAATGGAAGCATCTGATAAACAAAATGTGCTATGTGTCCCAAGAATGTTTTATTTGGGGAAGGAAATGCTGTCTAGGAAAAGTAACAAACAAAAGGGAATCTGACAAATCTGAGTCTTTAGTGGAGAAGAAGTCCTCAGGCAGGAGCAGTTCCTGTAGATCCATGATTCTTAATTATGCTGACATACTTATTCCATTTATTTCTTGACCATTTTAATCTCTACCACCACTGAGTTCACGTTACATTTACTCTAATGTGCCAAGCCTATTATAGGGACTCAACACACATTATAACGGACAAATTTAGCTAAGGAGATTTTCTTTGTCAGAGTATGCATCTTTTAGAGATTGGTTGTTGTTGTAGCTGTTGTTTTGACTTTGAAATAAATGTGAAATGTAGTGAAAAGAGTCAAGGACTAAGAGTTGGAAGACCTGATACAAACCGTATGTTTGTTAAGTTACGAAATCTCTCTAAGCCTCATTTTCATAATCTGCAAGAGACATGAAGATCAGAGCCTTAATTACTTATAATCACAGTAACCACCTGTGATAAATAACTATGTGTTAATGACAGCATGCCCTACCTAGATCACAGGTTGGTAGTAAGGAACAAAAAAAAAGAATGTTTATGAAGGCACTTTATGTCTCTGAAGAGTGAGATAAATACAACACAGGAGACTAGCTGTGATGGTTCATTTTATGTATTAACTTGACTGGGCAAAAGGTGCCCAGATATTTGGCTAGACATTATTCTGTGTACATCTGTTGAGAATGTTTCTGGATGAGAGTAACATTTGGATGAGTAGATTGAATAAAGTAGATCACCTTCTCAATACAGGTGTGCCTCACCTCATCCATTCCATTGAAGGCTGAATGGGACAAAAACACTGAATAAGGGAGAATTTTCTTTCCCTCTCCCTTAACTGTCTGTAAGTTGGGACATTGGTTTTCTCCTGCCTTCAGACTTAGGATTGGACTGAAACTTGTATCATTGGCTTTCTTGTTTCTCAAGCCTTCAGACTCAAGCTAGAACTGTATCATCGGCTCTCCTAGGTCTCCAGCTTGCTGACTGCAGACCTTGGGACTTCTTAGCCCATATAATCAGTGGAGTCATTTCTCCTTATAATAAATCGTATATATATCCTATTGGTTCTGCTTCTCTGGACAACCCTGACACTCTAGCTATGAAAAATATTCATTCCTTACACCTATTAGTTGGGCAAAATAATGGATTGACTAGTGAACAGTTGTGTCAATCAACCAGTTTTGTCATTACAGCCACACTCAATGACTAGTCCGAAAATTCTGCATCTGTCTCCACCACATCTTAAAATTACTAAAAGGGCTGAAGATTCTGAGGTGGTATAGGACCATTTCAGCCAGAATAATGCTGAGTCTATTTCAGGGACAATCCACACCATGTAGTTTATCCTCTTGGTCTTTAGAGTGTTTCATACTTGCCCAAAGGAAGAAGGAATGAGATTTCATACTTTAAGAAATGAGAATTTACAGAACACTGTATTAGGCATGAACTGGCATTATGAATCCTATGTATCTTATTGTGATGATGTCTCAAAATTTTCTGCTCCTTTGGAAAAGGTTTCTGTATGTACCTGGACATTACCACCTTCTCACAGTGATACATGTTTTCCATGAACACAGATTGCAATAATCATATGCCATCCAGTATTTTTACAAGCTTTTTGTTGTTTTTATTGTCCTTAAATTTTATCTAAATTAAACATTTAAGATATTAAACACCCTAAGTCCAAAGTTAAATAAGGCAATTCCATCTGAGGCGCAATCTCCATGAATGATAATGAAATACTGCCACAATTTTAATCACTTGTACGACCCCATTTGTATAATGCATCATGTCAAACACAAAGGATTAAACGCTCACTGGAAGAGAAAAAAAAAGTCTAGGTTAGTCTGCCCTCTAGTGTTGCTTACTGGTTCCTAAAATAAACTAGAGAGACGCATCTTGGAAGCCAATTGTGCAATTCTGTCAGCATGGCAACTTGCCAGTCGCCAGCACCAGATTTTCACAGCTCTCCTCTTTGGGAGCTATGGATTCTTCTAGCATTAGGTCACATTTCTAACCTAGTTTTCAAGAGAAATACATACAAAGCCCCACCTTCTTCAACCTATACCTGCTTTAAGTCAATGGACAGCCTTGACCATGGTTTGTGCCATTTGCTACTATTTCAGGAGAACCGGGATGCAAATAAATAAAAAGGCAGCTCTCTGACTTCAGAAATGAGTGTATTAGGAGAAGCTTCTGAAATGGAGATATTTGGTCTGAGAACTGTTACTAGTGTGAGCTAATCTCTGAGGGACAACCTGGGCTATCTATATAACAAAACACTTTGTCATGGGCTGGCCCTTCTGAAAGTGAGTTTGCAGAGGTATAGATCCTATGCTGGACTCCAAGGTCCATGTTTGCAGTAAAGAAACATCTCTGTGTTCCCTGTTTTGTATCCTTCCTCGAATTCTGCTTTAGAGTTAGAAACTAAAGTGCTTTAGGGGATAGTTTTTAAAAAATCTGCAGTTTATACTCAACCACATAAACACTCCTTTGTTTTTTTAAATTTTTTTTTTCAACGTTTATTTATTTTTGGGACAGAGAGAGACAGAGCATGAATGGGGGAGGGGCAGAGAGGGAGGGAGACACAGAATCGGAAACAGGCTCCAGGCTCTGAGCCATCAGCCCAGAGCCCGACGCGGGGCTCGAACTCACGAACTGCGAGATCGTGACCTGGCTGAGGTCGGACGCTTAACCGACTGAGCCACCCAGGCGCCCCCACTCCTTTGTTTTTTAAGAGAAAGTCTAATTCTTGGAATTGGTGGACTTGCGTAGGTTTGAAAGCTTTGTTACACATCAATTTCAAAATTATTTCAAACAAATAACTGCAATGTTGAATTGCTTTCTTAAAAATAATTCAAGCCACCATGTACATATTTACCTGAAAAACTCAAATTTCCTGATTAATTACAATCTGGCCTGTACGTCCTTGCTCTTTCCACAGCCCCTTAGTTCATGCCCCAGAGATATTTAGCTAAGTAGTATCAGTTTGTTTCTAGGCACCCTTAATCGGTACCAATTTCAGGAAATACCAGTCCTGACCTTCACAGATAAAAAAAATAAAGCAAATATTCTTTTTACATATAAATTATACACACACAGAAACATTCTAAACCTACAAAACACAAAAATATCCTCCTATTTATATTTCTGTTGTCATAGTTAGCAGTTCAGTTAGGCTAACAATGAACCAAATGGCATTCCAGCCCCTGAGTCCTCTATCACAGACTCCGTGATTCATTGGTGCTGTAAGGGCTTCCTTAAGCCATAAATTTGGGTTCCTTCACAATGGAAGTGTAAATACAACTTTGATCTTTGATCTATTTTCAAATTTTTCATCCCTGACAGTAAGATAACCACAGACATGTAGGCTCTAAAAACATGTTTTAAGCTGAATGGAGAGCAAATGTGAAGTAGTGGACAGAACACTAGGAAATAAGAGACCTGATTCTAATTGTGATCCTGTCACCAGCTAGACTGTTAACTTGAACACGTCACTTTACTATTATGGAGACTTCTTTTGCTCATCTGTAATAGGTTTGGGCTAGACTTAGATGAAATCAGAGGTATTTAATCTTTCATCACCAAACTGCCTGTTCTGATTACATCTATGCCTTCATATGCACATGTGTTGCAATGTGTTTTAGACTAAAAATATAACAAATCTAAGTTTACCAATCAAGAGACAGTGTTAGCCAAATACCATGTTCGCGGTGACACTGGTTCTCAGTCTAATCCATACCCAGGACATGTTTGCCATTCGCTGTGCTGATTTTCCTGCTGGTTTTCTTTGCCTAAGTCTCTGAAAGATACTAGGAGCTTAATCACTGTCATAAAAAGAAGATGAAGGATTGAAGGCTTTCTGATTAGCATTTTGCATATTTTTTTCTGAGAATTTTAAGGGCACATAAAACTCACTTGTTCCCTATCAGCATTTCCCTTTACCCCCTTAGTTTGCTGACATGTGATTTTCAAGTCATTTTCTGAAATCTGAAACCTGTTAGAGATCGCAGATGCCAAGATCTGCATGACTGCTGTAGTTTTGGCAGAATCTGCTTTTTTAAGACAACAAAGGCAATAAATAGAAATCTGCTTTCCTCTGACTCTATTCTTTTCCAAAAGAAAAAAATGTCTTTGTAGATGCATGTCATTTAATAAGATTTCTAGACTGTCTTGGTTTAGACTGTTTTTGTTCTTAGCTTTGATTCACAATAACATTTGGGCTTTTCATCTTGAGAATTGCAAGCTTATCCCTGTTATCAGCTTTTACTAAGAGCATAGCTTCATATTCTTCTTAATGTCTATGATTATCTTTAATAAAAGTAATCATCTAAGTGCCAATGGTTGGCAGCAGTAAAAATATGTTTTTGCCAATACAATCAAGTATTTGACTAATATGAACCCTAACCCTGGCCAAGTCTCTCAGTCTCCACGCCATTTAAGTCAGCTTCTAAGGGACGGAGCTGGGGGTTGCTGACAAAAGAGGTACAGCCTTATAAATAAGGATAGGAAATGAAAAGGAGATATGACATCTGACTTAAGGCTTGGGGAAATGGAGACACATGAAACCGTCGAGATTGGGTATAACTCTGGTGGAGAGAAATGGGTGAGACAGAAGTGGGGCAGGAATATTAAAAGCAAATGTGAGATGAGAAAAGGACAGCCATGTTGAAGAACAGCCCAAAGTTCAGTTTTGTTATAGATGTGATTTGTGGTAACACGACAAGCTGCGAGACACAGTTGGAAAGGTGATCTGTAATTAGACTGGAGAGAGTGCAAGAGTGGCCTGGTCTGTCCTTCATCAGTGAACAATGGAGAGTGCCCTGGAGGGGGAAACGGGCCACACCACACCTATCCTGGGTATGAGACACCTTCCAAAATGATACTAATAGACCCAGCCAACTCCAGGAACCAGAGATGGACTTAGACATGCTTAGAGGAAGTCAGTCCAAAGCATAAAGTCCCTGAGATGTGCGTCCCAGAGCCCTGCTCTAAGAGCAGTAACTATGAGGGATGTTCTAAGGAATAAGCAATGGGTTCTAAAGAGTACACAGAAAGTTGAGAGAGAGAAGCATGGATGATGGCATCAATGTTCTGAGCCTGGAGACTGAACTTATCTGTAATGTCCTTTGTCAGGAGCTGCACTTTCCTTTATAACAGTATTTTAGGCCATTTTTACCTCTGAGAACTTTCAACAAAATAACATAAATGCAACTGCAGCAAAATTACTTAACCTTTCTGTGCCTCAAATTTGTATCTGCAAAATGGGAATAATAAGGCTTTACATGTTTACTAGAAGCATTGAGGGGTGCCTGGGTGGCTCAGTCAGTTAAGCACCTCTTTATTGACTTACAGTTCATGAGTTCAAGCCCCACATAGGACTCCACACTGGTGGTGTGGAGCCTGCTTGAGATTCTCTCCCTCCCTGTCTCTCTGCCCTTCTCTCTCTCTCAAAATAAATAAATAAACTTAAAAATGTTTAAAAAGCATTGAGTTAGTATTTGTAAATAACTTAGAACAGTGCCTGTCACAAAGTAAGTGCTATTTAAGTAGTTGTTAAATACACGTCTTGCTTTTACAGAGCCCTCCTTTACATATAAACAACATAAACAGCAGTTTATAAAGAAGGTTCCAAACAATGTTTATCAAAATATTAGAGTCACAATGTACAACGCAATTACCTTATTCTTCTGGAAGCTTCTTCTTCCTTCCCTTGGGAAGGAGGGCACAGGGAGATGAAATATTATTCTGCCTTAAGTCTCAGACTTCATGTAAATTTGTATCACATCTAATTAATATTTTACTGGATATCCAGGCTCAAATGCATACTATCTCGTACTTTCAAAGGGCCTCTGCTGTTACAACTCAAGTCTAGAGATCTGGTGTGTCGTTTGTGTCTGTAATGGGACAGACCATAGCATCGATTCCACTTTTCTATAAAGAGCACACCCACAGACATGTCTGTCCACCCTTGTTAGATGGTAAGCTCCTTGCAGCCTGGGGCTGTGTCATTTCCATCGTTCTATTCCTCAGCAGTGTTCAGCATTGTGTTTACACAAAGTACATGTTCTCTAGTTCTTCGCTGAACAAAACTGATTCAGGAAAAACACACAAATGACATGTGTGTACAAACATTTTCAAGTCGATGAACAACCAGTTTTCTTGTAAAAACCAGAAATGGTCCATGTGCAAGTATCTGGCCAAGACCTCCACTATGACGACATTTGAATCACCTGTTTTGTCTGAAGACTAAACTTTTAACCTCAGTCCCACATCACAGCCCAATGTAACGATGTAAATGAAGCCATGTGGTTGAGCAGGCCTAACAAATAGCAGTCCTATTTCTTCTGTTGCTTTAAACTCTTAAAAGTTTCACATGACTGCAGACTGTTAGAATTATTTGAAATATGTTTCCAAAGTCTTGCCTCTGCTCTCTTTGGAAATAAGTCATAACCAGCTGCAGTTCCTGCCACGTCATAGTATAGATGAAACACATTTAACTTTGTTGTCTATAAACACAGACAAATCTGAGCTCTGAATCCTGAGCAAGCATCTATAATATCAAAGGGAGTCAAAGCAGAAAAGTCTTCAGAAATCAGCTAGTACAGTTCCTTATTTTTCCTGATGAAGATCTATAAACAGAGGAGTATGGTAGCTAAGCTGTTTATCCGATAGTTCAGCAAATGCCAGTGCAAGGAATATGCAGATGACTGAGAAACTGAATTTTCAATTTAGATATTATATATGAGATTTTTCATCTCAGGATGAAAGTGTTAATATTAAACTTTGTAGGATTTTGTTTTTCAAAGCCCCTTTTTTATTGGTGCCTGCCACCTCATTTTCTCCTGGTTTTCCTCCAACTTTTGGCCCCCTTTTCTAAGTTTGTATCCTTTCCTTCTTGGTGTCTTATAAAGATAGATGATCCTAGGGATGTGTCTCTATCCTATCCTCCTTGTGTCCCACCTTCCCCTTTCTTGGTGAGCCTCCCACATCCATGGCTTCAACAACCACTGTACTTTGACATCTTTCAAATGCCTGTTTCCAACCCAACATTGCCCTCCTGAGACACAGACTCTTTTGTGTTAAAGAACATCTCCACTTGAATACTTTTCCAAAATGCCACATTCAGGATACAGAGAAAAGATCTTTAACTTGGCAGTGAAAATTCTCATAAATTGACCCTGGCCATTCTCTAGGCTCCTAACTCACCTCCCTTTTGCTGACCTCTACCTGACCATTCTTAACAAACCAACCTGCATTTCCTGAACATGAGGTGTCCTTATATGCCCTCATTCCTTTTATCTGGTACATCTTCTGCCTGGAAGCCTCTGTATCTGGTTAACTCCCACTCCACCTTCCAAGCACAGCTCAAAGGTCATCCCCTTGGAGCATCCAAAATCTGCATATGCAGGGCCTCTCCGGTCTTACATGTTATCCTGAACCAACTCTGCTACATCATTTATCCCAGATCCATATTTATTAGGTAGTGAATTTCCTGATATCAGAAACCATATATTAAGCTCTATTTCTATAGAGCTGACTGAGCTTAGAACCATTCCTGACACATGGCAAATTTTCAATGAATGGCTGTCAGATTACTAAGAGAATGAAAGATGAAACTAAAAAGAAACCCAGACCTTTTCAAACCAGGTTATTATTATTATTATTATTATTATTATTATTTACAGTTTATGTTGCTATAATTTAAAGCATACAGTAGTTATATGACTATTACAAAGAATTCAATGTATCCCTTATCCAGACACACTAAAGCTGTGTATTTATATAGCTTTATGATTCTGTGTATGTTTATGCTGTTTCTAAATCATTTGGTAGTAAGTTGAAAACATCATGCTCCTTTTTCTTGATACTTCAGTGTGTATTTTCTAAGAGCGAGGCTGTTCTCTTAATTAACCACAATGAAGTTATCAAAATCAGTTAATTTAACACTGATATAATTCTATTATGTAAGTCATAGTCTATTTACAAATTGTGCCTATAATGCCATTTGTTTATAGGTACTTAATAGCTACTATTTTGCCAATAATGTCTTTTATAGCTATTTTTTTCTGACCCAAAGTCCAATCCAAGATCAAAACTTGTATTTTACTATCATTTCTTCTTTGTCTTCTTTAACCCAGACTTCCATTTCCTCGGCCTATCTTGGTTTTGACCTTGATATTTTTTTTTTGAGACAGAGAAGGTGGGTGGGGAGAAAGAGAGAGAGAGAGAGAGAGAGAGAGAGAGAAAACATGAGTGGGGGAGGGGCAGAGAGAGAGGGAGACATAGAATCCAAAGCAGGCTCCAGGTTCTGAGCTATCAGTACAGAGCCTGACGTGGGGCTTGAACACACGAACCTCAAGATCATGACCTCAGGTGAAGTCGGATGCTCAACAGACTGAGCCACCCAGGAGCCCCTCCAACTCCATTTTAGAAACAGCTTGTCAACTTCACATGCAAACAAAGGTGCTGAAGTTTTTATTGGAATACCTTGAGTTTATATATCAATTTGAGGAGAACTGATAACTGAAATTTATTTTCTTCTGATTCATGAATATGGCATGCCTCTTCATTTATTTATGCATTTTGAAAATATTTCTTCCTTGGGGTACCTGGGTGAATCAGCTGGTTAAGCGTCCCAGTCTTGATTTTGGTTCAGGTCATGATCTCAGGGACATGAGATCGAGCCCTGCCTTGGCCTCTGCACTGATGGTGGAGCCTGCTGAGGATTCTCTCTCTCCCTCTCTTTGCACCTCCCTTGCTCACGCATGCTCTCCCTCTATCAATATAAAATATTTAAATTTTATTTTCAAATATTAAAAAAAAATTTTTAACATTTATTCATTTTTGAGAGTGACAGAGACAGAGTATGAGCAAGGGAGGGGCAGAGAGAGAGGGAGACACAGAATTGGAAACAGGCTCCAGGCTCCGAGCTGTCTGCACAGAGCAGGATGCGGGGCTTGAACTCCCGGAGTGCAAGATCATGACCTGAGCCGAAGTCAGACGTTCAACCAACTGAGCCACCCAGGAGCCCCTATTTTTAGGTATTTTTAAAAAATATTTCTTCCTCATTGAGTTTTACTTTTCAGTGTTACAGGTTTCTACATAACTTTTTAATTTTTTTTTAATGTTTATTTATTTTTGAGAGAGACAGAGACAGAGTGTGACCAGGGGAGGGGCGGAAAGAGAGGGAGACACAGAATGGGAAGCAGGCTCCAGGCTTTGAGCTGTCAGCACAGAGACTGATATGGGGCTCCAACTCACAAATCACAAGGTCAGGACCTGAGCCAAAGTTGGAAAATTAACCGACTGAGACACCCAGGTGCCCCCAAATTTATCACTAAGTATTCTAAAGTTTGATGACATTTACATGGTATTTAAAATTTTCATTTTCCTGTTGTTTCTGACTTATATATAAAAATTAAATTGAATTTTTAAAAACTAATTAATTAAGTAGGCTCCATGCCCAAGAAGTCACACGCTCTACCAACTGAGCCAGTCACCCCAAACTAAACTGAATTTTATATATTGACTTAGTGCCCTTTGATTTTGCTAAACTCAAGGATTATTATTTCAAGTAACTTCAAATAATAGATTATTTACTTACTGTTTGTGAATAAAAACTTTTATTTCTTTTTCAACTGTTCATACATAAAGATTATCTGTTTTTCAATTAATTTCACAAGAACCTGATATAAAGTGGTGACAGTAGATATTCCAGCTTTGGTTCTGATCTTAGTGGAAAAGTGTTTAGTCATTCACAACTGAATATTAAGTAGCTAAAGTTTTTTTGTAGATGCTTTTTGTTAGGTTAAGTAAATTTCAATCTAATCCTAATTTGCTAAGAATATTTTTATCATTACTAAATGTTGAAATTTGTCAAATCCTCATTCTGCATCTCTTGAGATTACACACACACATTTATATATAATAAATTAAATTGATTAATTTATTAATGTAAATACCCACCTTACATTCCTGGTTTAAAAATCTCTTAATCATGATCTATTATCCATTTTATATATTTCAAGATTTCATTTGCTAAAATACTGGTGAGGATTTGTTGTTGCTTCTGTTGCTTTTTTTTTTTTTAACATCAAATCAATATTGATTTATAGTTTTCTTTGCTTGTATTGCTTTTGTCTGGTTTTAGTATTAGAGTAATTTGAACCTCATAAAATGAGTTAGAAAACACTCTTCGTATTTTCTGGAAAATTTTGTGTAAAAACAATAAAAATTGTATCATTTCTTCATTAACTCTTTAGTAAAATTTAACAGTAAAAGTCATTTGAGAAATGGGATTCTTTTCATGGGAAGTTTTTAACTATGAAACCATTTTTTTTTTTCAACGTTTATTTGTTTTTGGGACAGAGAGAGACAGAGCATGAACGGGGGAGGGGCAGAGAGAGAGGGAGACACAGAATCGGAAACAGGCTCCAGGCTCTGAGCCATCAGCCTAGAGCCTGACGCGGGGCTCGAACTCCCGGACCGCGAGATCGTGACCTGGCTGAAGTCGGACGCTCAACCGACTGCGCCACCCAGGCGCCCCATTCGTGGACTTTTAAAATAAATCTTAAAACTGCAAATAAATTTTGAGCTCAAGGCAAGAGCTTCCAACTCCTTCCCCACACATCTCAGGGGGTCTAACGTTCATTTCCCTCCTCCATTATGAACATTTTGATGGGTATTTGAGAAAAACTGTCTCAGTATACCTCTCGCAGAGCCCACAGGCATTTTTAAGGTACTCTTTTTTTTTTCAACTTTTTTTTTTGGGGGGGGGGGACAGAGAGAGACAGAGCATGAACGGGGGAGGGGCAGAGAGAGAGGGAGACACAGAATCGGAAACAGGCTCCAGGCTCTGAGCCATCAGCCCAGAGCCCGACGCGGGGCTCGAACTACCGGACCGCGAGATCGTGACCTGGTTGAAGTCGGATGCTTAACCGACTGCGCCACCCAGGCGCCCCTGTTTTATTTCTTTTTGTGACAGAGAGAGACAGAGCATGAATGGGGGAGGGGCAGAGAGAGAGGGAGACACAGAATCGGAAGCAGGCCCCAGGCTCTGAGCCATCAGCCCAGAGCCCGACGCGGGGCTCGAACCCAAGGAACACGAGATCGTGACCTGAGCTGAAAGTCGGACGCTTAACCGACTGAGCCACCCAGGAGCCCCTAGGTTATCATTTTTAAGTAAGCTCTGGTAGCTAGTATATTTCAAGAAATTGTTCATTTCCTTTAAGCTGTCACATTTATTGACGTGTTTTTTTCAAATATTCCTTTTAATTAAATTCAATAGCATCTGTGGTGAGGTCCTATCTTTCATTCCTGATATTGGTAAACTGTGTCTTCTGCTTTTCTTCATCAATCTGGATGTAAGTTTATCAGCTTTATTGATTTTATTGACTTTTAAAAGAAACAGCTTTTTTATTGTTTCTATTTTATTTATTCCATTCTTTACTTTTTTATATTCTCCTGCTTACTTTACATTTAATTTATTCTTTTATTCATAGTTTCTGGAAGTGAAATCTTGAGTCATTGATTTAAATTTTTTTTCTTTTCAATTTTATGTAATCCCACAGAGTTCTTTCTAAGTGCACAAATTTGGTATGTTGGATTTTTATTATTGTTCTGTTTTAAGGTCTCTCTGATTTTTGGCCCATCAGTTATTTAGAAATGTGTCATTTAATTTCCAAATATTTGGGGATTTTTTTCATACATCTTTCTGCTAGCAATTTTATTTAATTCCACTGTACTCAGACAACATACTCTGTACAATTTAATACTCTTAAATTTGTTGATTCGGTTTATAAATCAGCATATAGTCTACTTTGATGAATGTCCCATGTGTTTTGGAAAATAATGTGTATTTTTCTTTTGTTGAGTAGAATACTTCGTAAATGTCAGTTATCACTGGATCTTGCTTTTTATAATCCAAAATGACAGTCTCTGCCATCTACGAGGGGTATATGGACCAACTTCATTTAATACAACTATCAATATAGTTAAGTTTTAATCTACCATCTTTGTTTTTGATATTTATCCCATAAGCTCTTTCTTTTTTTCTGTCTTCCTTTGTGGTGAGCATTTTATATTATTTCATTTCTTTTGTTGACTGTCTTAGCTATAACTTTCATTGCGTTATTTTAGTAGTTTCTTCAAGCTTCTTAGTATACATCTTTAACATATCACAGCCTACCTTCCAATAATATTATGTCCCCCTTTCTCTTTTATGCTATTGTTGGTACATATTTCAGTTCTACATGTTAATGAAACTTACAAAACACTGTTTATTATTTTTGCTTTATATAGCCAATTACCTTTTAACAAGATTAAAAATGAGAAGTAAAATATCTTAAAACATACATAATCACTATTTTTCTGTTCTTTACTTTTTTGTGAAGACCCGAGTTTCCACCTGACATCATTTCCTTTTCACCTGAAAAAAATTTCCTTTAACATATTTTATTAGAGTAAATCTGCTTGCTATGAATTTTTTCAGATTTGGTTGGATGGAAAAGTCTTTATTTTGCCTTCATTTTTGAAGGATACTTTTAGTAGGTATAGAATTCTAGGTTGTTGGGGAACCTGGGTGGCTCAGTCAGTTAAATGGCCGACTTCAACTCAGGTAATGATCTCACGTTTCGTGAGTTCCAGCCACGTGTTGGGCGCTGTGCTGACAGCTCGGAGCCTGGAGCCTGCTTCAGATTCTGCGCCTCCCTCTGTTTCTGCCCCTCCCCTGATCATGCTCATGCTCTCTGTCTCTGTCTCTCAAAATAAATAAACATTAAAAATAGGAATTCTAGGTTGAAATATTTTGTCTTAGCACTTTACAGATGCTCTCTCACTGTTTTCCTGTTTGTATGTTTTGTGACAAGAAGTTCTGCAATTCAATATAACTCAGCATTAGGTTTATCAGAGTTGGTCTCCATGTAGTAGAATCATGGTGAAGAAGAGTTCAGAAGTAACTCTGTTAGTAAATATAGGAGTGATCAGAATTGGTTTATGAAGCCAAGGGCAGTAGAGTCGTTGAGACATACAATGATTTCTTTCATCTGCAGCTTCAAGTCTTAAAAATTCTCCTCCTAAAGACAGGTCCTTTCATCTAGTAACTGAATATAATCACCAGTGTATATGATAAGAATTAATTATACATGGTATCAAGTAACAGAGCCCATGTGATGCTTCTAGTAGGCACTAGAGACTTATCGAAGAAAGAAGAAGGGCTAAAAATGTAGCTATAAAAAATTAATAACATCATGTTATAAAGATTATTTATGTAATCTCCATGCTTCCTATGTGTCAGGTTAATATTTTTGAAAATTCAGTTGTTTGCAATCATCAACTCCTCTCATGACTGCTTATCATATCATTGTTCATATTCTAGTTTCTCATATTTAATACCAATATTAAAATAATATGGGAAGAGAACTTTCCTGCTTAAAACAAAAGTATGGTGAATATCTACTGGGAATTTTCCCAAAGAAAATGAAAACATTAATTCGAAAAGATATATGTACCCCTTTGTTTACTCAGCATTATTCACAACAGTCAAGATATGGAAGCAACATACTCAATAGATGAATAGGTATAAAGAAAATGTGGTATATATAATGGATTATTACTCAGCTTTAAGAAATAATGAGATCTCACCATTTGCAATAACATGGATGGACCTAGGGTGTATTATGCTAAATGAAATGAGTCAGTCAGAGAAAGACAAATACCACATGATTTCACTTATATGTGGAACTTGAAAAACAAAACAAATGAATAAACAAATGAAAACAGAAACAGATTTATAAGTAAAATATAAAAATAGAGAACAAACTGGTAGATGCCAGGGGTGTGGGGAATGGGCAAAATAGGTGAAGAGAATTAAGAAGTACAACATTCCGAACATCAAAAAAATAAGTCACAGAGATGAGAAGTAAAGCATAGGGAATATAGTCAATAATATTATAATACCATTGTAGGGTGATAGATTTTAACTATACTTATCCAGGTGAGCTCTGGGTAACGTACAGAATTGTTGAATCACTATGTTGTGCACCTGAAACTAACAGAACATTTATATCTACTAAATTTAAAGAATAAAAATTTAAAAAAATAGGTAAGTCAGGAATTTAAAATAAAGTTCTGCCTAAAATGCCCTAAAACACATGCAAAAAAAAAAAAAAAAGAAAATATAGTGAATATGTAAAGATCCTTCTTTTGTGGCTTCAGATACTATGATTTCTCAATGTTCATAATGCCAGTAGCCATTCTCACTGAAGCATTTCAAGTCTAGATGGTTAAGGCAATGGTTCTCAAACTTCAGTGTTCATAAAATTACCTGGAGAATTTGTTTAAGATACAGGTTCCCTGCCTTTCCCCAGTCATTCTGATTCAGTATGATAGAGTGAAGCCCAAGAGCAAGTGCCAACAGGAATATTTCTAGAACTTTTTATGCAGGTGATCGTAACAGCATGGTTGGAGAAACACTGTTGGCTTTGAACTGACCAAAGGATACATGCAGAGATTCAAGGAATGCAAGGGTTTTTTTGTCATTCACTTCTTTCCTCTAAAAAGAAGTCAAAATCAGGATTTGGGAAAACATGGAAGAAAAGCTATTTATCGTCTTTTATCCAGAGATAAGTGACTGGAGATATGTATGATTAGATGAACTATCAAACTCACCACATACATTATCTTTGAGTTAGAAATCATTATGTCATTTTGTGGCAAAATATGGCTAGGGATTGAAGGAACTTGTACAAGGTTATGCAACTAATAAATGTGAGGTCTGGAATTCAGCCCCGAAACGTGATCTAAAGCCCATACCTTTCTGCAGCATCTGCTTACCCCTCCTCAAGTTCCCTCAGGGCTGTTTGCAGAGACAACAATCAGAAACTTTTGGGTTGCCACCTTAGAAGTAACTCTGTATCTAGAAAGTCCCATATTCTTATCTTGGAAAACAAAATAAATAAAACCAACAAAAATGTGGCTGTTAGTCTTTGCAGCTTTTTGGAAAGAAAGAAAGCTTTATTCAACGTTTATTTATTTTTGGGACAGAGAGAGACAGAGCATGAACGGGGGAGGGGCAGAGAGAGAGGGAGACCCAGAATCGGAAACAGGCTCCAGGCTCTGAGCCATCAGCCCAGAGCCCGACGCGGGGCTCAAACTCACGGACCGCGAGATCGTGACCTGGCTGAAGTCGGATGCTCAACCGACTGCGCCACCCAGGCGCCCCAAGAAAGAAAGCTTTATAGAGCTGTCTAGAATATGCTGATTAATACTTCTCTTTCAGTAGTTATCACTCTGTATTTAATTTACGGTGTAACATATCTATCTTTCCCACTAGAAAATGAATTTCTCCAGTTCAAGATATACGTCTTATTTATCTCTGTACCTGGCTACCACTACCAGAATCACATTGGCAAGCTGCCCTGTGATGGATACCAATAACCTACAAGAAATTTCTCTACAAATGTCACTATTTATGTTTAGTAAAACATGTGGTTGAGGATGCTATTCACTATTAACCCAGTATTCTGAGTATATGACACTCATCAAATGATTTTTTTTTTCAAATTGAAGTGTCAGGACATTTTTTCCTTTGCCTTAAAAATTAGTATGTTTTCACCTTATAGACAATATGAGTCATACACCTTTAAAATTTATTTTTAGGGGCATCTGAATGGCTCAGTCAGTGAAGTGTCCAACTTCAACTCAGGTTATGATCTCACGGTTCATGGATTTGAGGCCCATGTTGGGCTCTGTGCTGACAGCTCAGAGTCTGGAGCTGCTTTGGATTCTGTGTCTCCCCTGCTCTCTGCCCCTCCCCCCGCTCACACTCTGTCTCTGTCTCTCTCTGAAAAATAAACATTAAAATTTTTTTTAATTTATTTTTAGAATTGCTTTGGTTTCCAGGAGTCAAGAGCCAAATTTGTGGCTCAATTTAATATTCACATATAGCCTGAATATTTCTGCTCTAAATTGCCACTGATCTTGGCTTATATTCTAATTTAGGTTTTCCTATTTCTATTTCCTTGTTATTTAAATGTGTGTATTCTTAGTAGGTTATATCAAGTATCTTGTGAAACACATAGATTACAAATAAAATCCCAGTGCCTAGTTGTATTACTTAACATCACATCAGTTTCTCTAATAGATAACCCCTCATATCTTAACACAACAGAGCTATATTTCTCAATCCCATTAATTTCCTTGGCTAGTAGCCATCCATATGGTTATTCAGGCTTGGCTCTTTTTACCTTATGGACTCTCCCTCTTCTAGGATCTTACAGACATTCTGATTCAACCAGTATATGGGGATGAGACTGGAGGAGAATACTTCACATCCACTCATGTTTCATGGTCAAGAACTAGAAACTAGTCTCTCCCTATGCCAGGTGTGGCAGAAAATCAAGATCCTAGGTGGGCAGCAGCTTCTTAGGACTCAGCTCTTTCTATGGAGAAGACACACACATTTTTGTTGATCACTTAACTAGCCCCGTTTCCTACTTAACAGATGTTACAAGATATCTGTTGGATGATTTAAAGGGATGCTTACAGAGCTAGAACCTTATTGGGCAAAAAATAAAATAACCTCCTTATTTGTGTATAGCCGTCCATGACCTTGCATTAGCATGATTTAATCAACCCATATATAGTGCTTATATGATAGTGTCTATGAGTTGAATTTGTTACAACATAAAAAAATCAAATGTCTTGTATGACCTCAAACTGCCAGTTGAAGTTTCTTGGTCATGGTCATGTAAGTCAACAGAAGGTATTTGTTAATGACCGACTTCCAGTTGCTTAATAGAGAACTATGGCCAGTAGGCTGAGCAGATGGTTGAGAGGGTTTGGGCTACATGGACCATGAACACAGTTGTAGGCTTGGGGGTAGGAGCTCTATAGAAGTCATCCTGATTCCTTCTCATCCTGCAAAAAACCCACAATGAGGTAGAGGGCCTGAGGCTGATCAGCAAAATTAGGCCAAAAAACCATCAAATTACAACATGAGAAGGACTAAGAGTCCTTGAGTTTTAATATACACCAAAGTTAATTCTTTAAAATGTCGGACTTTTATATTTCAGGTCAGATTCTAAATATACAAAGATACAGCTTGTCTAACTGTGTCATCAGGATCCTCAACATTTCCTATTAATACCTTCCCAAATAATCTTCTTCTCACATTATGGCCTACTTCTTACTAAAAATTATATTGGTTTAACAGAAAAGACTATAAAAAACAGTCCACTTAATTTAGTTCCTTCAATATTTCCTCAGAGGGGCACCTCAGTCGCTCAGTCAGTTGAACATACAACTTTGGTTCAGGTTATGATCTCATGGTTTGTGGGTTTGAGCCTAGCGTTGGGTTCTGTGCTGACAGCTCAGAGCTTGGAACCTGCTTCAGATTCTGGGTCTCCCTCTCTCTCTGCCCCTCTCCTGGTCTCTCTCTCTCTCTTTCTCTCTCTCTCAAAGATAAATAAGCATTAAAAAAAATTCCCTTAGAAACCCTAATCTTATCTGGGTTTATATCCACAATTGTTGCTTTCAAATCTCTGCTCTAGTTCCAGAAGACATACAGAGATGTTTCTCTGAGAGTTTTCTCCAGCTACCGCTGATAGGATTTATTATCATGATTTCACTTGCATTGTGTATGGTTTCATAGTTCACAGCTCACAAAGTTCTTGTACATATATTATTTCATTATATCTTTACAATAATCCTATAATATAGAGAACTTATTGTGATTTACCTCTTATAAAAGAGGAACTAGAACCTTTAGGAGGTGGATTCGTTTGTCCAAACACACAGTAAGTGGTAGAATGACCATGTATCCCAGTTTTCCAAAGACAGTCTTGGTTTATGCCTATTGTCCTGGTGTAAGTATTACATACCTTTCACCCTCAAGGTGTCATAACTTGAACAATAAATTATTGCCAGTAGTGAATCCAGGACTAGAACACAGTTTCTCACTTATGAATATGAATATCAAGAGGGTGGGGGGAACAACCCCTCCTCCGTCCTTCTGGGTTACTAGAAAATTATGGAGCAAAATGTTTACTCACATCAGAATGGAGCCATGAGTCTCCCTTTCTAAGAACTGGGATAAAGTAATCAAATTAGGGTAAAGAAAAAGGCTGTCCTTTCTTTAACCTCAAGGTAAGCTACAACATTTATCCTCAGTTTGGAAATCATGTCAATTCAATTTACAACTAAATTGAAAGAAAGTCCAGAGATTTCCCCCAGGCTCACGAATACATTGCTATTATTCAACCCAGGCTTTTTTTCCCTCAGAAATATGCAAGGAGTAGTCTCACACCACTTCTATCATCTATTGAGAAGATCCATTAGTGACACAATTTCCTTACTGTTCTCTGTAACACTGTATAAGGCCAGAGCATGGCATATTTTTCTTTCCCCAAAAAGTTAGTCAGAATAGACAGTTTAATGTCAATTAATAACCCAGTTATTTGCTGCCATATGTGAAAAAGAATGAAGCTAACAATTTGAGAGTAAATATTAGAACCAGACTATAATGATCTGGAAGTTGAACCCATGCAGGAAGAGGTAAACAGAAGGAATATTCTTTACCTTACCACACATTTTCCTTTCATTTCTTTATGCTTGTCTCTGGTTAAATGTCCTAGAGTTCAATTCCTCTCTCCATCTGTGTACCTTAGGGAGGAAGAGGCTCCTCATGAAGTGGGGGATGGTGAGGCAGGCGGGGTGGGGGTGGTGAGGGGAGACCATCTTGAACAAGTGGCAATAAAAAGCCACTTCACAAAGCCAGAATAGATTTCAGTCTGAAGAAAATGGCAGTGCTTGGGCTTTTTTTTTTTTTAATGAAAAGTAACTTTGTTCCAATAGTTTTTCAAGAACAAAAATGTATCTTCACACTTTTGTCATTATATTTATGAACTGTAAATCCTCATTTTATGGAAACAAGGCAGGATTTCAAACTCCTAAATCAACCTGGTAAATCTCCAACCTCAGGAGTTCAATTCAAGGAGAACCCCTTCAAAGATACTGACATTTTATAGGGAACTTCAGGAAAAACAAACAATGAGAGTTTTCAGTGTACATTTTTTTGTAACCCTGAAGGCTTGTCATGGGAGACAGCGAACATGTAAAGAGAATAAAGCCTGCTGCTGAGATTGCATTTTCTGAACCCCAGGTCAGTATGACTTAAACAATAACAGTAAGATGGTCTCTTGGGAAATCTGGTCTGGGGCTCCTAACAAACCACCATTGTTTCCTTAAAGGAACATTTTCCTTTTTTATCAGGGTATCATGATGTTTGATATACAAGTAAACTTTTCAAAAGGAAGAAAAGTGGCTCCTTAGAAAGTCCACTTGCAACTGCAAAGCACTTTATGAATATTGTAGGCTTGAGGCTTTACCTTCCCTCTTACACTATTTCCCATTATTTGCTAGACACAGTCCTGTTATAGTGCTGTATCTTGGTGAACTGTATGCCAACTTCTACTAATGACGCCATTTCAATACGCCCAGCTTTACCAGTGTTTAGCCAGCTGGTGGTGCACGGCAGCCAATCCAAATATTTCGTTGTTGGATGAAATCGTTTCACAGGCAACCACAGTTCTTAGGCATGTGAATTTTATTAAGGCTTATTCCATACACTAGGACAAAACAGAACACAGAGCAGTTCACTCTGAGTTGCTGAGTGAGACTCATTGCAAACAATTTCCACCCATTCACTGAACAATGTCCAAAAAATTATGGTCTTCATGGAACGGGGAGTTGTGGAAGTATGTGAAAGTGCTTAGGTTCCTGAGAGCCAATAGCAGCCCTGTCTTTTTCTGCTAATGACAAAGTCTTAGTTCACGCGGTGCTTAACAGACATGGAGGCAAATGTCTCTTAATCCCTTAAATAGAAAGCATACATAGAAACTACATAATGAACTATGTCATCTTTTTCTCTCCAATGTATAGTGATAGCTGTGCCAAGCAGTAATGCTCTATTTCTGAAAGTATATACCAAGAGTTTTTAATGGCATTGTCAGCTGAGTGTCCTAGAGTCTCGCCTACGTGTGCCATTTTCCACACCCTTAAATGAAAGACTTCCGTTTCATATGCCACTGTGGAAACACATCATTTGCTGCAGCTTGTGCCTCTCCAGGCTGTCATAACTGCTTCAGGGAATATCTTTATCAGCCACTAGAGAATCGGTGCTGGAAAAAGAATTCCAAGGCTGTCCTTGGGTTTACTTACAGAGAGGGTTTTAATGTGCTCAGTGGTGTCACCAACATATAAAAGGGGTCAAATGCTTTTACCAATTCTTTTGGAAAGGGAGTAAAGAATGTTGCAGGGAAGTTGGGCTCAGGCTCAGCCAATTCAAATTCAGAAAGTGCACAGACCACATTGAAACGAAATACTAGTGTCAGCGAGGAGGGGCACAGTCACGGCAAAGATGGCTCAAACAAAACTGACTTTGAAGAATCAGTGAGGCATTGGCCACAGAGAGAGACTCAGGCCAAGAGTCAACCATGGGAGATTCTGTTTCCCTCTGCCACTACTGACCCGTGAGGTGTCTGGGCACACTCAGCAGGGTTAACCATTCCCCACGCCCATCCAGAATGAGGTCTCAGATGTGAAAACTTATAACAAGGCAGACATATACTCTACACTGTACTGTTCTCTGATTTTTATTATGTGTTCATGAATCTTGTTCCTCCACCCAAATTATAATCACTTTAAGGTCACAAACTACATAAAATATACCCTTTGGATCCCACAGGAAACTTTTCAGAGTACTGAGCACAGAATAAGTACTCAATAAATACTTACTAAAAAATTGAATATAATGATGTTAAAGGAAAGAAATCCATGTATCAATATACTGTGAGTTCCATTAGGAAAATTCTCTGCTCATGGTTTTATCCCCAGTGCATGGCACAAGTACCTTAGTACATTTTTTTAATTGAATATGCAGGATTTGTTGAATGAACTCAGGGATGTTAATATGTATCTTATAATACTGTGTATTTTTAGTTCTGTTTTAATGTACTAATACATATGACACATTTTTCCAATTAGGAAGTATTCTTTTATAAAAAGCTGACTTTTTAACAGTTGCATTTACTTCATGAATGGATAGTGATCTATTTAATCAACATGCTAGACATGTAAATGCTTTCCTTTTTATTTATTTTTTTCATCTCCCTCATCTTGCTTTCTCTTTCCTTTCTCATGATAACCGGACTCTAAAAATTCACCAAGGAAAGCCTGTAGCCTTTTGACTAGAAAAAAAAGCCAAATAGCTTCTGAGGACAAGGGTGGGTTTTCTGTTGTTATTCTTTTTAAATGTTTACTCATTTTTGAGAGAGAGAACTGAACAAGGAGCAGGGGAGGGGCAGAGAGAGAGGGAGACAGAGGATCAGAAGCAGGCTCCCATGCTGACAGCAGTGAGCCTGATGTGGGGCTCGAACTCATGAACCATGAGATCATGACCTGGACTGAAGTCAGATGTTCAACCAACTGAGCCACCCAGGTGCCCCTTGCTGTTTTTTAAGAGACAAACTGTATTCTAATCAACCTTTCTGTTTTATGTTATTTATTTGTTTAAGCCTTTTATTTTATTTTTTTATAAATGTTTATTCATTTTTGAGAGAGAGAGCATGAGTGGGAAAGGGGCAGAGGGTGGGGGCGAGGGGGGTGTGGACAGAGGATCCAAAGCAAGCTCTGAGCTGATAGCAGCAAGCCTGATGCAGGGCTTGAACTCACAAACCATGAGATCATGACCTGAGGTCAGACACTCAACCAACTGAGCCCCTAAGCCTTTTTATTTTAACATAACTATAGATTCACCTGCACAGAGAGAGCCTGTGTACCATTTCTCTAGCACTCTCTCCAATAACAACATCTTACAGAACTATAGTACAATATCATGACTAGGATCTTGACATTGATACAGTCAGATACAGGACATTTCCATCAGTCTTTCATGTTGTGCTTTTATAGCTGCATCCTTCCCTCACATTTTACTCTCACCTTAAATCCTGACAGCCACTAATTTGCTCTCCAATTCTAGCTTGTGTCCTTTCGTGAATGTTCTGTAAATGGAATTGTACAATATGTAACCTTTTGGGATAGGCTTTTCCATTTGGCATAATTCTCTGGATATTCACTCAGATTACTTCTTGTATTAGCATCTTGTTCTCAGTACTCTCACTGAGTAATATTCCATGGTATGGATCTACTAGAGTACATTTAACCATTCACCTATTATAAAACATCTGAGTTGTTTCCAATTTGGGGCTGTTATGAATAAAGCTGCTGCAAGCACTGTGTACAGGTTCTTGTGCAAATTTAAGTCTCACTTCTTTGGGATACACAGATAAGAGAGCAAAGTGCAACTATTGGATTATATGGTAATTGCATATTTAGTTTAATGAGAAACTGCCAAATTGTTTTCCAGAATAGCTATGTCATTTTACATTACCATCAGCAATGGATAAGTGATCCAATTTTTTCACATTCTTGACAGCATGTAGTGCTGTCATTTTTTATTTTAGCCATTCTGATAGGCATGTAGTGATACTTCACTGTGGGGTTGTCTTAATTAGTAAACTTTATTTTTTAGAGCAGTTTTAGGCTCACAGAAAAATTGAATGGAAAGTACAGTTCCCACATACCCTTTGTCCCTACATGTACACAATGTCCCCCACTGTACCATAGTGGTACATTTGTTGCAAATGATGAACCTATATTGGCATGTTGTTATCACCTAAAGTCGATAGATTACCTTACAGCTCACTCTTGGTGTTGCACACTCAATGGTTCTGGCATATGTACAATGACATGTAACCACCACTGTAGTATCGTGCAGAATAGTTTCAGTGCCCTAAGGTTCATCTGTGTTTTGTCTATTCAACCCCTCCTCTCCCTAACTCCCCTGGCAACCACTAAACTTTTACTGCCTCTATAGTTCTACCTTTTCCACAATGTCATATAGTTGGAATCATAGAGTATTTACACTTTTCAGTTTGGCTTCTTTTACTCAGAAATATGCATTTTACTTTACCTTCATGTCCTTTCATGGCCGGCCTTCCTTCCTTCCTTCCTTCCTTCCTTCCTTCCTTCCTTCCTTCCTCTTTTTGCAATGAATAATATTTCATTTTTCTGGATGTACCACAGTTTATTTATCCATTCACCTATAGAAGGACAGTTTGATTGCTTCCAAATTTTGGCAATTTTGGATACATTTTCTATAAATATCCATGTGCAGGTTTTTGTGTAGACATAACTGTTTGATTCACTTTGGTAAATACCACTGAGTAAGATTGCCAGATCGTAAGGCAAGAAACTGGCAAACTTGGGGCACCTCAGTCGGTTGGGCATCTGACTTCAGCTCAGGTCATGATCTCACAGCTCATGGGTTTGAGCCCCACGTCGGGCTCTATGCTGACAGCTCAGAGCCTGGAGCCTGTTACAGAGTCTTCCTCCCTATCTGCCTCTCCTCTGCTTGCACTCTGTCTCTCTCTCTCTCTCTCTCAAAAATAAATAAACATAAAAAAAAATCGAAAAAAAAAAAAAACTGGCAAACTTTCTTCCAAAGTGGCTGTACCATTTGGTATTGCATTCAAAACAAATTAGTTCCTGTTGCTCCATATCCTCACTAGCATTTATTTGGCATTGCTTTGGATTAGGGCCATTCTAATAGGTATGTGGTGGTATCTCATTGTTGTTTTAATTCGCATATTTCCCTGATGACCTATGATGTAGACCATCTTTTCACACGCTTATTTATCATCTACATATCTTTGGTGAGGTTTCTGTTAAGGATTTTTTGACCCCCCTTTCTTAAATGTTTATATATATATATATATATATATATATATATATATATATATAAATTTTTTTTTTTTTTTTGGAAAGGGGGAGAAAGGGACAGAGACACAGAGAGAGACCAAGAATTCCAAGCAGCCTCCATGCTATCAACACAGAGCCAAACTCGGAGTTCCAACTCATGACCCTTGAGATCATGACCTCATGACCTCATGGATGCTTCACCAACTGAGCCACCCAAGCACCCCTGCCCTCTTTTTGAGTTTTTTGTTATCTCATTGAGTTTTAAGAGTTCTTTGTATATTTTGGATAAAAATTCTTTATCAGATATGTCTGTTGCAAATAATTTTCTCCTAGTCTGTGGCTTCTTTGAATATTTCCTTGACATTGGCTTTCACAGAGCAAAGTTTTTAACTGATTGAAGCCTAGTTCATCAATTATTTCTTTCATGGATCATGTTTTTGGTACTGTGTCTCGAGTCATTGCATACCCAAAGTCATCTAGGTTTTCTACTATATATATTTATTCTACTATATTCTAGTATACTACTACACTCTAGTATACTAGTATTCTACTATATTCTACTATATTCTACTATATATATATATTCTACTATATATATATATATTTCTACACATTTTATAGCCTCTAATAAAATCCCAGCAGGTTAGGCATTGAAAATATAGTTTCTCCTGTGGACAAGCCATGTTAAGAACAGAATTTTATGCATATTTCAAAATGGTTATTTTTTACTTTGTCCTGTCAGAAGTGCAGGAGATAGGCAGTATGAGAAAATGGAAGTAAAACTCACAAAACTGTTGGGGCATCCTTCCAATGAGTTGCGTAAGACTTTTTAACTCTCAGACTTTCTCACACTGAACCTCCAGCAATTAGTCAATTAGTTCAGGTATTTTTACCCAGTCCCTGGGAGGTTTCTGATTGTGGATATCTGCTCCAGTAAGTTGTAATTATCTGTATCTGTCTGTCTGTTTCTCCAATACTGGAGGGCAGCAGTTTTTCCTACTATCTTACTTCTTTGATGGATCTAAAAGAAGCTGTTGGGGTGCCTGGGTGGCTCATTCAGTTAAGCATTCGACTTCAGCTCTGGTCATGATCTCGCAGTTCGTGAGTTCGAGCCCCACTTCGGGCTCTGTGCTGACAGCTGGAAGCCTGGAGCCTGCTTTGGATTCTGTGTCTCACTCTCTTTCTGCCCCTCCCCCATATTCTCTCTCTCTCTCTCTCTCTCTCTCTCTCTCTCTCTCAAAAATAAACATTAAAAAATCTTTTTCACAGAAGCTGCTGATATTTTAGTGTCTTCAGGTTTTAATTTGCTTTTCCCTAATAGCTAATAATGTTGAACACGTTTTCATGTGCTAAAACCAGTTTAAATCATGTTAACTTTTAGTAAACTCAAAATTCTTGGATAAAAATTTTTATCCAAAGTATACAAAGAACTTAATTCCTAACTCAAAAGAATAACTGAATTCTCAAAAAGGTTTTACCTAAAGAAACTAGGTGACTGGTATCTTTTCCAGTGAGCACAATGATGTTCACTGAACTTCATTGATCTGTGGAATAGATGACTCAGGGATTGGCAACAGAACTCTAGATAGGAAAGTTTATCACTCTCTTATTTCATGGAAGTAATAGACATCGAAAGGCAAGCCAATGAAAGGTCCCTAAAATCCCCAATAAATTATAGAACTGTATACAGCATTGTGATACAGTTTACTGTTACATGTATCAGGATATTGCCAGTGAAACAGGGGCTTCAACTGCTACAGTTTTTAAAAGCTAAAAATGATTGTATAAGGAGAATGTTTGTCCTACCACAGCCTCGGTCAGCACTGCACATAGCTCTCTGTGCATATAAAGCCAGTACAGCAAATGCTGCATCTAATTGCACCAGGCAGTTCAGTTTTCCTGATGTTAATGACCTAGTTCTCATTTTACCTGGAGTTTCCCAAATAGCATCTTAATAGTGAATTTTTAAGTATGTGATGTTGTTTTCTGACACTTGGAAATTATTTAAATATTTTTCTTGTTATTTTAGAATTAGTTTTGGCTTTTTCGTGGATATATACTCATTGGCCTGAACTTAACAACTTGAGAGAGATCAAATCCCTTCATAGAGCTCAGGAATTGCAGTCTGCTTTACCAGACACGCAAAAGCCAGGCTAACCCAAAACACATGCAGTGTCAAATCAGAAGAGGCAGAAGCAACAAGAGATGCAAGCAGTTGTGACTGTCCCCTCCAACCGTAAGGAGATTTTTAAGGGCTCTCGTAGAGCAATCTGTTGTGTAACCATATTAATCACCCATTTCCCACTGCACACATAGTATCTAATACAGTGGATGCATTTGGCTCTCAAAGTTCTAATTTTGTTTTGTTTTTGAAGGTTTTGAGGATTCCATAAGCTTACAAACATGGGTGATAGACTTCAGTAAGAAAACAAACACGTAAGAATAATATAAAATATGGAGACTACTTTGAGTAAGGGCTCTTGTAGAATTCTAATATCCACGGAGGGTATAAATAGAACAATTAACATCATCTAAGATTGAATGAGATGGCAGAAATACTAGTTTCCAAACTAATACCTATTTATTCTTTTCTTCTTTTTTTCTTTCAAATAGTTTATTTTTCCGACTCCCTTATAGATAAGATGACAAATGAGATATAAGCAGAAAGTATTGCATGGCATTTCAGATAAAACATTTTTGCCAGGAAATGAAAATTGTAACAGGATCTCCAGCATTCATCTTGGGCTCATGAGGAGAAATGAAAGAGGTATTAGAAATCTTGGCCAGAACATCCAAGAGGTACTGAACTAAGCCAGCAAATGCCTTCCTGGACATCTTATTACTTGTGTGTGATGAGTTGCTTTTGTTTGAATATTTTGTTATTTGTAATGGAACCTAATCCCTGCTGAAACTATTGATGTTTCACAGGAATCAAACCCCGTTGGCTGAATCTGAGGACAAAGTTTAGCTCTTTCTTCTATAAAAGCAATCGATAATAATTCCATACTTACCTTCAGGGGAGAAGAGTATTTCTCACTAATATGTAAAGATATAATAGAGATGCTAGATGCTGACACATACACATTTAGAAATAAGAATAAGGGTGAAGTTAGAACTGAAAAAAACATGGTGGGAGACTCATGAGAGGTCTTGGGAATGATGGACTCACATGGAACTTCTGTTCCAGGAGCCCAAACTAAAATTGTTCATGATTAAATCAACATGACCAAAGTGAAATGAGTATGTTATGTTACTGACAGCATTTATGAAATAGCCTTATTGATTATTATGATTAACAAATGAGGATATTATCGACAATTTTAAAAAGGGGAGCTCAAAGGTGATTTTTTAAACTTCCTTGATAACTGGTAACAATTGGAAATTATCTCTGAAATGGCTTTAGTTATGTTAGTTAGGTCTTGTTTTGGTTTTATCTAGTCTGTTGGAAGTGAAAAAAAAATGAATTAATTATGTTGAACATTTACCAAAAGAAAAAAGGTAAAAATTTTATTCAATTAGCAGATATGGTGGGAAGGGAGAAAGAATATAGTTTGAATTACACAAATATGCATTTCAATCTTCTGGGCCAATATTTTCATTTTTAGACAGTTTTCTTATTAGCCTTTAAAACTCTCAATGCAAGATGAAAATAAATTAAACCACAGAATTAATTTCAGAAACAAACAAACAAACAAACAAAAACTGCCACAAAGGGCTCCATAGCCACAGGAGGTAATTTCCTCTGGATAACATTTTCAATGGACTCTTTGTTTTTTGACATAATAAAAAAATGTTAATCTAAACAGGCAACTTTTTCCTTTAACTACTATTATTACTTGTGTAGACGTATGAAGTTCAGGTTAAATTATCAGCAATTAATTCTCTGAGCTAGATACCACATCTATAATGAAATATTTTCTACAACAAGGATTTCACATTTTTTTCCTATTAATTGGGAAATTAAGAAGTAGAGGGAGATGGGGCACCTGGGTGGCTCAGTCAGTTTAGCATCCAACTTTGGCTCAGGTCATCATCTCATGGTTCATGAGTTCAAGCCCACATCAGGCTCTTTGCTGTCAGCATGGGAGCCTGCTTCAGATCCTCTGTCCCTCGTCTCTCTCTGCCCCTCCAGCACATTCTCTCTCTTTCATTTTCTCTCTCTCTCTCTCTTTCTCTCTCTCAAAAATAAACATCAGAAAAAAAGTGAGATGAGGGAAGATTATAGTTATAAGTCATTGTTCTCGCTAACAATATTTATCCTATATTGCACATGCACTATGTCCCAGGCACTGTATTAAGAACTATACTTTTAAAAACATCTAGTATCAACATCCTTAAAAAGGAGTTACTATTATGGTCATCCCCAGATGACTAACGAGGCAGGCACCTGAGGCTCAGACAAGCTTGGCATTTTCCCAAAGTCACATGATTAGAAGTGCCAGAGGGGCACTAAGTGCCTAAGTCCCAGCTGTCTGACACCAAACCATGAAATAATCACCACATGATACAGCTTACACTTTAAGGGAATGTGTGTTATAATGGAAAGAAGGTTTAATACTTCCACAAACGGACAGGAAACCTTAAATAAATGAAAAGAAGAACTTATGGCTGGGTGTACACACTTCCAACTAAAGGATGACTAAACGATTAGTTTGTATTCTGAGGCCATATTGAATGAGGCAGGGCTTTCTGGTTTCATGAAGAAACTCAGTACGTTTCATCATGGATGAAAGATAATGTCTACTTGGCAGAGGAAATAATTTAATATGTAAGATGTAGGCATTTTTTTATTTCTTAGGAAGTTTTCTCTTAAATAAACTAGTACCTTCCCTCCCTCCCCATCATCTTCCTTCCTATCTTCTGTCCCTCTCTTCCTCAACAGAAGCCATCTTAAAATACAGTGAGACTATAAAACTGAGGTTGTATCTCCTATCCTCCAATAATTCTGGCATCCAAGGACTGATTTAAACAAAAACCAATTCCTAATTATTTTTCTCTTGATCAATATAAATTATTTTTCTACTAACTTTGGCACATTATTTTGTCTGCTCCATAGCCCATAAGTGTATAAGATCACAGTAAGGTCTAACTGAACAGTATAGTGAGCACAAGGAGATCTGTCCAGACTTGGAGTTGAAGTTCTAGCCCTGCTTCTGTACTCAGTAGTTATTTAGCCTTAGGAAAGTAACTTAATTTCTCTGACTTTCAGTTTTCTTATCTATAAAGTGAAATCCGTGAATTCTACTCCCTCCAGCAGTTAAGATTGTGTACTCTCTCTGAGGTGTCACTTAAATTTTCAAGTATTAGTGTGAGTTAGAGAAAAATTTCATCACACACTTTTCTCACCTTGGACAGTGTGTCACCATCCCTCCTAATACTACCTCCTGACACAAGCTCTATCTACATATCCAACAGTGCCCTTTCCAAGCCCCTGAGATGACCATTGCCCAACTATCCCGTGTATAAGATCAGCCCTGAGCAAAACCAGCATGTGGTTTGCTGATCAAAGCAGCACTACAACTAGAACTTATCAGAACTTCAATGGAGTATTTCCACAGCACATTTTCTTCCACAATTGATGCCAATTTGCAGGAGCATGAGAAAGGGGGGCTAAGGATATAAAATCAGGTGTCTTCATGATTCAGTAGTAAGTTTAACTACTTCTCAGGGCTCAGAAAGGAATTATATCACTGAATTCCTATGGGGAAATAAAATCCAACTCACATGATAGAATAGACTTTAATAAAAAAAACATTCACAGGGGCACCTGGGTGGCTCAGTCAGTTGAGCGTCCGACTTCAGCTCAGGTCATTATCTCTCTGTTTGTAGGTTCGAGCCCCACATTGGGCTCTGTGCTGACAGCTCAGAGCTTGGAGTCTGCTTTGGATTCTGTGTCTCCCTCTCTCTCTCTGGCCTTCCCCCACTCACACTCTGCCTCTGTCTCTCAAAAAAATGAATAATGTTATACACATATAAAATCCATTCACAGAGATGCAGGCAGGACTAAGAAGCCCCAAATGATGTTGGAATCCCCCAGGAACTAGCAACACAGGAAGCCACTATCATGCATAGACCTGAAGGGGCAGGAGAGACATTAGCATTGAGAAGTCCAGTGAGAGAAAGAGCCAGAGAGGGAGGGCCATCTAGCAGGACCTCTAGTGGTAGAGGAGTGCTCCCAATACCAGGAGGAAAAAAAAAAAGCCCAAAGTAGGCAGAATCCAGGAAAAAATGCCCTACCCTTTCTCTTGCTGCCTTATCTCTTGTTGGTGCCTGTCATTGGTCAAGGCCATTTATCAAGGAAACATGAGTGCTTAGGGGTCATTGTTTTGTAGCCCAAAGTAGAGTAGAGAACAGCAGAAAATGAATCTAACTTAGGCAGGGGGCTGGTATCCAAAAAATAACCAACATAGGTACTTAGATTTTCCAAGCCAACTTTTAGTATAATTGGACTATTTTTCATTCCTAATGGAGAGCTGAGTATAAAGAAATGACACTATGATTTAGCAGATAGTCTGTATTTCCCTAGTAATTTTTATAGGCAGATAATTTCCTTTTGATTCATTTTCATTTTGATTTTTCATTTTTATTGGCACTTAGCTGCTAATGAGGAATTGCTCCATTTCCCTCTAATTCTTGCTTTGTCTTGATTGATGTATCTGTAGCTATGGCAGCCACTGGCCAAATTAGACACTTCTCTTCACTCTGTTAAAACTTAGCATATGAAACTGCAGACTGCTCCCTATCCTCACATGTTGCAAAGTTCTACAAGTTAGCAATTCTGATTTTTAGGTTGTTGAAGCAACAGTGAATTTAGCCTAAGAGAACAACTACTTAATATTTAGGGTGGATACTAGTTCTGAATTTCTGTTTGCAGTCTCTGGAGCATTTATAATGCCATGGGGAGAAAGATAATTAAAACATGGACATACCCATGTCATTTGTGAGATGCTCATACCCAGTGAACCACTATATAGACTGTATAGCTCTTATTAAGCATGATATTTTGGATTATTCTAAAACATGACATTGAAGTGTTAACAGACTGAGAATAAAACTGAGCCCAGTGTGTGCCAAGTCTGGGCAGTTTATAAACCCAATGGAGCATGCTGTTAACATGCAGCTTGGCAAAGTCACTCATGGTCTGAGCTGCAAGTTGGGCTGTTTTCTATCTCACTGCAGCCCTTAAGATTCTGGGATCAGACCAAACCTGTCAGCTTGATTTAGTGAAACAGAATCCAGCTCTCTCTTCCATGCCTTCAGTTTCTTATGAGAAAATTAACTAAAATTTAAACTATATATATTTACATATATGTATCAGAATTGTTAAATGAAAAGAATTTTCAGAGCACAGTAAGACTTTAACATCGCCTTTGGATCATACACTAGACCTGTTTTACCATCTTTCCCTTCCTTTACTCTCTTCTCATGTAAACTTACTTCTAGAAATGTATTCCAATTCCAGATAACAAATTGAACAACAAAGACAATTGAGAAGTGTAGAAAAATATTTACTTTTTAATTTATAGTTTTTTCCCTTAGTCTTATTTGTATCACTACAGCTAACTGGCTTTTAATATAGTACCACAGAAACACATACACACATATAAACAAACATACAAGCATATGAAACTTTGTGTTCTCCAATTGTAGAGAGGACAGTCAGGATAAATAAGAATTTCTGTGTTTACAATTCAGAAGAAGAGAAATTGAAGAGTTAAAATACCAGGGGGTAAGGGCTATAAAAAACCCGCACATTTCCAAGGAGTTTTGAGGATTAAGTCTGGGGAATCAGAAGTGGCTTCAGAGAGGTAATGCCCTTTGGGATGGGCTTTAAAGGATAAATAGGAGTTCATTTAGTAAACAGGAGAGAAAAGGGATTCCAGACACAGGGAATGTAATCTTCAAGAAATAGTTCTGCTACCTAGAATGTGGCCTTTGCAGAGAGGTTATTATGAGAGATAAGATCAGGGTTCAGTGGAAATCAGATCAACAAGCGTGTTTTGTGCCTGACCGAAGAAGTTGAGACTTATCTGTTAAACAATGTTTAGGTAACTGTGATGTTTTTCAATTATATCTTCATTCGGATTATATAAGCAATTAAGAACCTGCAAAAATTTCAAGTTTCAGAATAGTTGAGGGAAAAGGTGAAAATTCACTTACTACAACCTCCACTGCTTACATCCAGAGTTTTTCAATGCTTATTTTAATATGAATAAGATCACCTTTTGTACTCCCTCTAACATTGTATCTTGAAGATATTTCCATGTGAGCACATATAGATCAAACATATTCAATTTAATGCCCATATAATTCCATTCAAAATAATTGCTTAGAAAGGAGGTGGCATACTCACATATGCTTTGGAAAGGTAAAATTATGGATGGTGTAGGAGGCAAGGATTCAAGCAAATGCATACTGTTCAGCTATCTGGCCTTATCAGTGGTTTTTAAGCTCTCTATATTCTATACCCCTAATGACTGATATTCTTTTTGTAGAACCAAATGCCAGCATAGGGTTCCTGTTGCTAGAAACATACCTGGAGACAATCTGGATTAGCGTCTTTGTTTACCCATGGGCATTGTCTCAAGAACCGAAGAGAAGCTGGGTATATCACAAACGATCTCTGGCTAAGAACAGATCATATATTAGGCCATAACACAAGCCTCAAAAAAATTAAGAAGACAGAAATCATACCATACATCTTTTCTGGTCACAGTGATATGAAACCAGCAATAAATCACAAGAATAAAAAACTGGAAAAAGCACAAACACATGGAGATTGAACATGACACTAAATAACCAATGGTTCAATGAAGCAATCAAAAAAAGAAATAAAAAAAATACATGGAGACAAATGAAAATGAAAACACAATGATCTAAAGTCTTTGGGACATAGTGAAAGCAGTTCTAAGAGGGAAGTAGACAGTAATACAGGCCTACCTCAAAATACAAGAAAATGATCAAATAAACAATATAAACTTTACACCTAAAGGAACTAGAAAATGAAAACCAAAAAAAAAAAAAAACCCGAAAAACAAAGCCCAAGGTTAGTAGAAGAAAGGAGATAATAAATATCAGAGAAGAAATAAATGACAGAGAGATTTAAAAAATAAATAAGTAGAAAAAAATAGATGAAACCAAAAGCTGGTTCTTTAAAATGATAGGCAAAATTGGCAAACTTTTAGCTAGGTTCATCAAGAAAAAGAGGACCCAAATAAATAAAATCAGAAATGAGAGAGAAGAAGGAAAAACTGACAACATAGAAATACAAATGATTACAAGAGAATACTACAGAAAATTATATGCCAACAAACTGGAAAACTTAGAAGACATGGATAAATTCCTAGAAACATATAATCTTTCAAAACTGAACTGGAAAAAAAACAGAAAATCTGAACAGCCTAAATATAAGTAACGAATTTGAATTGGCAATCAAAAAACTACCAAAAAATAAAAGTCCAGGACCAGATGGAGTCGCAGGCAAATTTCACCAAACATTTAAACAAGGGTTAATATGTATCCTCAGCAAACTACTCTAAAAATAGAAGTGGAAGGCAAACTTCCAAATGCATTTATGAGATCAGCATTATCCTGATAACCAAACTAGACAGACACCACAAAAAAACAAAAAAACAAAAAAACAAAAAACAAAAAACAAAAAAAACCTACAAGCCAACATCTCTGATGAACACAGATGCAATAATTCTCAACAATATAATAGCAATCTGCTTGCACCAATACATCCACCATGCTCAGACAGGATTTATTCCAGGGATATGAAATAGTTCAAAATTCCCAAACCAATCAATGTAATATACCATATCAACAAACAAAGGATAAAAATCTTATGATCATCTCAATAAATGTAGTAAAAGCATTTGACAAGATTCATGATAAACATCCATTCATGATAAAAAAAAAAAAACCTCTCAACAAAGTAGAGTTACAGGGAATATATCTCAATATAATAAAGGCCATATATAAAAAACCCATAGTTAACACCACACTCAATCATGAAAACTGACAGCTTTCCCTCTAAGGTCAGGAACAAGACAAGGATGTCTACTCTTGCCACTTTTATGCAATGTAGTACAGGAAGTCCTAGCCACAACAGTCAGACAAGAAAAAGAAAGGGGACGTTCATATTGGTAAAGAAGTAAACAGTCACTATTTGCAGATGACATAATACTATACGTAGACAATCCTAAAGACTCCACCACAAAACTACTTTAAGTAATAAACAAATTCAGTAAAGTGGCAGGATACAAAATTAATATTCAGAAATTGTTAGTGTTCTGTACACTAATAACAAAGTAGCAGAAAGTGAAATTTAAAAACAACACCATTTACTATTGCACCAAAACCAAAACAAAACAAAAAACATAGAAATAAACTTAACCCAAGAATGAAAGACCTGTACTCCGAAAACTACAAAACACTGATGAGAGAAATTAAAGAGGACGCAAATAAGTGGAAAAATATTTCATGCTCCTAGACTGGAAGAATTAATATTGTTAAAATGTCCAAAACAACCTACAGAATCAATGCAATTCTTATCAAAATATCAACAGCATTTTCCACAAAACTAGAACCAGTAATACTAAAATTTGTATGGAACCACAAAACACCCTGAAGAGCCAAACAAATCCTGAACAAGAAAGAAGGGCAAAGCTGGAAGTATCACAGTCCCAGATTTCAAGATACCTTACAAAGTTGTAGTAATCAAAACCGTATGGGACTGGCTGGCACAAAAAGAAACACATTGATCAATAAAACAAAAGAGAGATCCCAAATAAACCCATAATTATCTGGTCAATTAATCTATGACAAAGGAGGCAAGACTACACAATGTGGAAAAGACAGTCTTTTTAAAAAATGGTACTGGGACAACTGTGCACCTACACATAAAAGAATAAAACTGGACCACTATCTTATACCACACACAAAAATAAAGTCAAAATGGATTAAAGACCTAAATATGAGAACTGAAATCATAAAAATTCTAGAAGAGAACATAGGCAGTAATTTTTCTGATATCAGTCATAGCATCATTTTTCTAGATATGTCTCCTAAGGCAAGGGAAAGAAGCAAAAGTAAACTATTGGAACTACATCAAAATAGAAACTTTTGTACAGCACAGGAAATAATCACAAAACACAAAGACAACCTACTGAATATGAGAAGATATTTGCAAACAATATAGCCAATAAAGAGGTTAATAATCCAAAATATTTAAAGGACTTAGATAACTCAACACCAAGAAAATAAACAATCCAGTTAAAAAAATGGGTTAAGGACCTGAATAGACATATTTTCAAAGAAGACAACAGATGGCCAACAGACACATGTAAAGATGCTCAACAACGCTAATCATCAGGGAAATGCAAATCAAAACCACAAATGGACATCTTACACCAGTAAGAATGACTAAAATCCAAATGACAAGAAATAACCAGTGTCAGCAAGGACGTGAGAAAAAGAAACCCTCGTTCGCTGTTGGTGGAACATAAATTGGTACAGCCACTGTGGAAAAGAGTGTGGAGGTTTCTCAAAAAATTAAAAATAAAAATGTGATATGATCCAATAATTCCACTATTAGATATTTACCCAAAGAAAATGAAAATACTAATTCAAAAAGATACATGTACTTCTATTGCATTATTTATAATAGCCAAGATATGGAAGCAACCTAAGTGTCTATCAATAAATGAATGGATAAAGAACATGTGATATATATACATAATGGGATATCATATGGCCATAAAGAGGATGAGAGAGTGCCATTTGGGAGATGGATGAACCTAAAGGTTATTATGCTAAGTGAAATGAATCAGAAAGAAAGACAAATGCCATATGATTCCATTCATAAGTGGAATCTAAAAAAGAAAAAAGAATACACAAACAAAAAGCAGAATCAGACCTATAAAAACAGAGAACAAACTGATGGTTTGCCAGAGGGGAGTGGGATGGAGGGCTGAGCAAAATGGCTGAAGGAGAAAGGAAGTTATCAGCTTCCAGTTATGATGGAATGAATAAGTCATGGGAATAAAAGGGACAGAGTAAGGAATACAGTCAGTGATATTGTAATAGCAATGTAATGGGACAGATGGTAGTTACACTTGTGGTGAGCATAGCATAATGCACAAACTTGTCAAATCGCTAAGTTGTAAACCTGAAACTAATGTAACATTATGTTTCAACTCTACTTAATAAAATAAAAATAAAAAGAATATTCTCTGGCTGGACTTATTGTAAATAATGAAGTATAAATAAGCATTAGAAGTAAGTATGGAGAAAAGAAATCCATTATAGTTCCAATATAAGAGACAATATTTAGATTAATGGTATAATATTATTTTTAGAGAGTGAGATTAGATCTCATTTTTCCTCATCATGACTTATTATAGAAATGTCTTTGAGACTATTTTTTAGCAACAGCTGAACTGAAAAATTAAGAGATTAAGAAAGTGGACATGAAATGAGAGACTCTGTTCTTATAAAGATGTGCCTTCCAATGCTCCACCATACCATATCATATACCATAGACTAGCAGCAGCCTGGGAGGAACTGAATTCTACCAAGTGAATGAGCTTGGAAGCAGATCTTTCATAGTTGAATCTTTCTTTCTTCTTTCTCTCTCTCTCTCTCTCTCTCTCTCTCTCTCTCTCTCTTTCTTTCTAGGTAGGCTTCATGCCTAGCACTGAGTCCAATGTGGGGCTTGAACTGACAACCCTGAGATCAAGATCTGAGCTCAGACCAAGGGTCAGATGCCTAACCAAATGAGGCACCTGGGTATCTCCCAAGTTGAGCCTTTAGATGACCATATCTTAGACCTTGACTGCAGATTGTGAGAGAAGCAGAAGAGTGAGCTAAACCCTACCTGTTTCCTCATCTACACACATGGCAATAATAAATACTGTTGTTTCAAGTCATTAAGTTTTGGAGTAACTTGTAACAAACAATATATAACTCTAATACATCCTTCTATTTCCTGCACAATATTCTCATAGTACATTGTCATTCCAGCTATTGCTATGGCAACCAGCTTTTCACAGGTGTGAACTGATAGCAGCTTACCTTAGCTGTACTGTTTGTTTCTTACTTTGTGCCTTGAATCTTCTGACACTACTGTGTAAGGTGTAAGACTCCTGTTGAGAAGTTACTCAGAATTTCACATAAGCAAATCTGTATAGGGAAGGAAAAAATAATTTTTCCTCTACCTTTCTAGGTTCTGTGGCTGAGACTCCCTTGCAGTAAAAGACAGATTAACAGGAGAAAAAGATAATTGTAAATATGTACACCCCACAAAGATATGAGATTCTAAAAGTGGCCAGATGATTGAGGCTTATATACCATCTTAAGCTAAGGAAAGGGATAAGTCTGGGGCTTCAGGTGGGGGAAGCGAAAAGAGGAAACATTTGGTAAACAAAGGTTGCCCAGCCATGCAGATAAGTCTCTCAGGTAAAAAAGTTATCTCTGGTAATAGCTCTCTTCCAGGGATATGCCCCCCATTCTCATGTAAATTTCTCTTACGGTAATCACTACTCCTATTTTCAGAGTTTCTCTTCTGTGTGCAGTTTCTCAAAGTAATCACTTCATATTCCTTATGCCAAAGAGGCATATTTTGGGTGGTAAATTCTGCTACCCTTCTCTTGGAAGTGCAAGGAAGTTACTCCTTGCGGGGTACTTGTTGATCAGTGAAGGACAGACAAGAGCCAGTAGAAACATCTTTCCTCTATGGACACTGCTAATAGTCTACACAGATCCTCAGAAGACCCCGATATGATCAAGCACCAGTTGCTTGCAATAACGACCAACTCAGTTATGCATCCTTCTTTGCTTGCCCTCCAACCTGTTAATGTCTCTCCAGAGAAAATTTATTTTGCACAATAAACTCACTGCACTCAAGCCCTTATCCCGGGCTCTGCTTTTGGCTGGGGACTTGGAACCCAAGCTAAGTTACTTTGTCTCCTTTTATCATAGTGTTACCAGGTCAAGGAATTACTAAGATATTTATGTTCTATGTTTCTTATATATTGAAGCAAATTTCTAGCATATTCCAGTAAATACGTACTCTTTCCTTGGGCTACTATTACACATTGTCTCTTACCTCTTATTCATACCATTTCTCACATCACAGACACAAAACCTGTTTAGCCAAATATTCTCTCTGACAGACATGGCCGTAACAGCATGTATACTCAGTCCCAGTTCAAATACACTGTACACTTGGATCAAGATATATTCGTCTGACTTGAAATGTTTGCAGTGCATCAGCCTATCATGTACACTGAAACCCCCAGGAACTACTTTTTTAAAGCTAATTTCACAGTATGGATTTGGATCCCAGTTAATTTTTCTGTCATTTTTACAGAAATGTGAGTAAAAGAACATCTCTGATTACTGCTAGAATCAGATACCAGCACACTCTGCAACTAAACTCCAAGATCCCCAGCCCATTTCAGATAACATCCCAAACAACACTGGTTCCTACAGAGCTTGTATAATGTCTGACAGCTTTCTGCAGAAAGAAGGTCAAATCCTAGATCCTAACCCCATGGTCTTTGCCCCAGGATCCAGATAATGTTTTTTTGCAAAAGCTGTCTGTGTCTGTGTGTGTGAGAGAGAGCATTTTACAAATGCCCTTTCAAGAAATTCCACAGATCTATTCTTTAAGAGGAAAAACGTAGTGTCTCCTTCAGCATTTCCTAATTTAGAAAGAAAATTAGTTTTCATTTAACATCATTGGCAAAATTTCTAAGAACGATAAAAGAGATTCCTAAATAAAATGCATTTATTTTTGGATTACATAGCACTCTCTTTCCCTTCCTGATCTCATGCTGAGATAAAACTTCTAATTCTCTCTCTCAACTCTGGAAGATAACTCTTTTGGGATAACTCTTTTATCCCCAAAACCCAATTGATTGGCTCTCAACTCTACTTGGTTTTTATCCCAAGACTAATGAGGGATGAAAGCAAAAGGGAGAACTGGGGAGATTTTCCAACGTAGCCTAAAGAGGCTATTGAAATTACCTCTGAGCCTTTCAGGGCAACTTGGGGCCTTCTAAAGAATCTAAGTATAAATAAGCAATTTTCACATAGCAACAACCTTGCTGTGGAAACTAAATGAGTTACACAACAGCTTGTGGTCATGTATAAATTTGTTCTTCTCTTATCTTTGTCCTTTGTCTAAAACAGCCAACTCTTTCTTAAAGGGCCAGACACTAAATATGGCTTATAGGCCACAAAGTCTCAGTCACAACTGCTCAACTCTCCCCTTGTAGAGTGAAAATAGCCAAAGACAATACATAAATAAATGAGCATGGCTGTGTTCTAATAAAACTTTATTATAAAAACATGGCCAGCTTGCCAGCTATATTTTTTCCAACCCATAGTCTAGGAAAGGAAATTTAAAGAACTATGGAGTGAGGTTATATCTTTCTGTTTCTATGACATCTTCTTGTCCCATTTCACCACTATATTTTAGCTTATTAAAATATATGGAAAGAGGAGAGATATATTTTGGTACATATGGAAATTGGAACATAATTTTGAAAAACTTCCAGAACAGGAAATACAACTGAAAATAATAAACGGCTGTCTACACTGATGGATGATCCAAGTTCAGCTTCACAGTATGTCTGCTGTACTTTGAAAGTGCAAGAAAAATGCTATTCTGTGTAATGGATAGTTGTGTCAAATGCATAAATAAATAAAAATGCAAATAGGTCATTGACTCATGCAGATAATGGCTAAATAAGGCTATTTCTAAAATAAGTCTCTCCTTGACCAAAATGTCCCCATCTCACAGTAATCAGTGTGCTATCATACATTCCATAATACAGAGCACAATTCAGTATGTCTGACATGACATTAATAAGCTGAGGTAACATTCAAAAATTCCTCCCTCTCTGCCTTATCCAAAATTTTGTGTAAGATCTTTACAATGTACGAGAACCTCAAAAATCATAAGTGAAAAGTGTATACAAAGTTTCTCAGGAATGTTATACAAATTTTTCTCAGGAGAGTATCCATAACTATCAACAACTTCTCACAGAACTCCGTGATCCCCAAGTAAGAAAAATCACATTGTTTATGAATAAATGAAAAAAAAAATGAAACTGTTCACTAAACCTAAATTTTAGTCCAGTTTATAGGGTATGACTGGAAGGACAGCAAGGAGGTAAAAAAATAAAATAAAATCCAAGTAAATAATGTCCTCTCCAGTGAAACCTCAAATGTCACCATTACTTGATTCCTTTGTGTTCAGGATTACATTTTGCTTCAACTCCATTTTTAAAACATCTTTTGTTTTAAAATGTTCTTTATAGGGGCGCCTGGGTGGCGCAGTCGGTTAAGCGTCCGACTTCAGCCAGGTCACGATCTCGCGGTCCGTTGAGTTCGAGCCCCGCGTCAGGCTCTGGGCTGATGGCTCGGAGCCTGGAGCCTGCTTCCGATTCTGTGTCTCCGTCTCTCTCTGCCCCTCCCCCGTTCATGCTCTGTCTCTGTCTGTCCCAAAAATAAAATAAACTTTAAAAAAAAAATAAATAAAATAAAATGTTCTTTATATTTGGAACTCGCTTGTGATAGAACATCATACACACACACACACACACATACATACACACACACACGATGGAATTTCTACTTCTGCACCATGAATCAGGGAGGCCAAAGTAGGGTTGCTACCTTTAGCAAACAAAAGTATCGAACGCCCATTAAAATTTAAATTTTGTATGAGATATACTAAAAAATTACTGTTTATCTGAAATTCCAGTTTCACAAGATGTCTTGTATTTTATCTGTCAAAGCTGGAGGGAACGTCACTCCCAACTTTCCAATGAAAAAAAGCTGAAGTAGCTTCAAATACATGACGGTTGAACTGAAGTTGTGGAACAAATAACTGGCTCAGAATTTGAGGGGAAACAGGCACCTACTGGGAGAGAGGAGATGGAAGCATTCACTTACCTGGGTTAAAAGCAACAAAAGTGAGATTCAGCCAGAATAAGTGGTGAATTGGTGAAGGCCAAAGCAGGGCAGGGAAGACAGAATGAAGTCCTCCTTCTCTGCCTTATCCAAAATTTTGTGTAAGATCTTTCCAAGGTAAGAGAACCTTAGAGACACAGAAATTGGGAACGTGCACACCTTCAGCTCCCTTTTCCCTACAAAAACCACCAGATGCTCTCACCCACACAAAAGACAAGGTCTTAAGAACTATCAGTGTTGATGCAAACCTGGTGAGGGGATAGCAGTCATGTGGGGGAAGCACCACACCTCATCTGTTTCCCGCATCTCCCCTACTGAACAAAAGCCTTAATCTTTGGGGAAAGTGGCAGGAGTGACAATGATACCATCCTTAGGGCACAAGTGAAAACTCTGTGAAGCTGGAGAAGGAAAATAGAAAAATAAGAAAGCTTCATCCTGTGTTAGGGGCATGAATACACACTGGGCCCAAAATTACAGCCAGGGAAACAAGTGGAGAGTTCAGAAAGCCATACTCCCAAGATCCTACATAAGACTGAGATTTAATCATAACAGTAGAGACTATTCCATTCCACTGTCCTCTATAACTAAGAAAAATGTTCCAACAAGTAACAAGAATACTGTGGAGAAAGGGACAACAGAGGAGCAAGAATGGACAAAAAAGAAACTCTCTGAAGCAAAGTAGAAAGAGAAGACCAAATAGACATTGTTCTCCAAACAAACTCACATCTTAAACACCAGGCCCCCCTAAGAAATATGAAGCCCTTGGAACATTGAGGGTAACCATAGCAACAAAAAACCTGAAACCCAGCCCAAATGCTCACAGCATTACCTCCAATCCCCATACTAAAGACCTAATAGAAGGAAAGGTGTGTCCACTTCCAGGCATTAAAAACTATTTACTGCAGTCTCTTCTATCATACATAAGGCATCCAGCTTTCACAAAATATTATGAGGTATGTGAAAACGAAAGAAAGACAAAGAAGAGCAATCATTAGAACCAGACTTAGTTATGACACAGATACAGAACTATCTGACAGGAGATTTTAAAATAACAGTGAAAGGCTACAAACGAAAAAGTAGGCAACATGCAAGATCAGATGAAGAGTCTGATCAGGGAAATATGAATCGAATACAAATGCTGGAAGTGAAAGAGCACAGTAACAAAGCCAGGAGATGGCACTGCCAAGCTCAAGGAACTCTACCACTGAAATTATCAGTGAACCTGGAGATATGGCAATAGAAATTACCCAAACTGAAACACAGTGGGGGGAGGGGAGGAAGGTGGGCGTGGCAAAAACTAAACAAATACCTGTGGGACAATGTCAAACATTTATAACTTACACATTCATAGGAATCCCAACAAGAGAACAGAGAGAGAGAATAATGTAGAAGAAATACTGGAAGAAAAAATGGCCAAGAAGTCCCCCAAATTAATACCAGATGCCAGAATGTTCAGAGGAAAGTAAGCAGGATAAATACTAACACACACACACACACACACACACACACACACACACACACACTGTGAGACAGACACATACATCTTCAAATGCTGTATTCAAACTACTGAAAACAAAAAAACACAATTTTGAAACAACCAGCAGAAAAACAAATATTACATACAGCAGAAGAAAGTTTAAGTATTACAACAGATTTCTTATCAGAAGCCATATAAACCAGAAGATGAGAGAGATCTTCACTGGGCTTGTGTGGAGGTTGTGGGGAAGCCATCAACCCAGAATTCTACAGTCTATGAAAATAACTTTCAAAACTGAAAATGAAAAAAGGAAGTTTTTCTCGAATAAATAAAAATGAACAGAATTCACTGCCCACAAATCTATTTGACAAGAAATCTTAAAAGAATTTCATCAGGCAGAAGGATATCAGACTGAAACTTAGATATGAAAAAGCAAATAAAGAGCACTAAAGACTGGGAGAAAATATCTGCAGGCCATCCATCTGATCATTAACTTCTATAAAGAATTCTCAAAACCCAACAATAAGAAAACACACAACCCAATTTCTAAAATGAGACACATTTCTCAACAGATTTCTCACCAAAGCAGACATAAGGATGGTAAATAAGCAGATGAGAGGATGCACAACGTCAGGAGTCATTACGGAAACATAAATTCAAACCACAGTAAGATACCAATACAGACACTGGTTAACATGAGGGGAAGTGGGGTTAGGGGCAAACCGACTCAATGGCTATCTTTGCAAATCTTCTGTAAGTATTACATGATTTCAAAATAAAAAGTGACCCAAAAAAGGCATGGGATGATTTTCCATTCTTGACACTCCAGTAGCAAAGGATAGTGGTTACTAGTAGGGAGGGCATCAGAAGAAAGAGGACATTTTTAGGAGTGCTAAAGACAAACTTTGGCCAGGGAAGACCCTGGTCACAGGACCACCAGTCAGCTCTTCTTATGTGGCCCTTGAAGGAAATCTGAATATGTCACCCTAAAATATCCCTCTTTGACATAAAAATTATTTCAAATGATAGGCAAGTAAGAGGCAACAAATGCAGAAAAAAGCTACCTCACTTCTGCCTAAAGGCAGGATATAAATTCTTTGAATGGAGAAAGACTCTTATCAGCCCAGAGATGCCTCCAGATGAATCTGCAAACACACTTTACTTCATTAGTTTCCTCCCATATATTTACCTTCCCACAGTTTGCTGCCCTTGGAAAAGACAAAAACTGTTTCTTTTGATCTGTCATTTCTCTACTAACATTGTTCTTTATTGAAAATGCTATATAAATATAAGCCAGAATTCAAAGTTGCTAGTTTTAGTTACTTTTGGTTTAGGTTTCTCCCACGTGATGTGCACTTCATGCATTAATAAACTGTTTTTTCTCCTATTAATCTTTTTGTTAAATACTCTCAGCTGAAAAGCAAAAGTCTCTCCTCTCCTACACCCTCATAGAGTCAAAGATATTCTGGTGGCTCTAGCTGACAGCACAAGTATATTCATGGTAATCACAAACCTGCAAGCTTTGGCAACCACATATGGTCAAATCTGAAGTGATGAGTTTTCCTTCGTTGTTTTCTGCAATGTCCCCCACATTAGGAAGGAAGTATGATAGAATGGAGAAGAAGACAAGGAGTTTCTCAAGGAGAGAACTATCTGGTAAATTTAAGTGACCTCATTGTTGAGTTTGGGTTTATTACAGTGCCCAATGATGAAACAAATTTAAATTAAAAAGTGGTTTTTTTGGTGATGATTGTGCCTGTCTTAATGACTACTTACACTTGCAGTTATGAGCAATTTTCCCTTTCATTTAAGACAATTCTAAGACCCCATGAGGCAGAAGTTGATTTGGGGGCTTCATGTAGATCTGGCATCACTGATTGGGCCTTGGTAAACTCACCTCCTAGACACTTTCATTCATCAGTGATAAGAGTTTAAAAAATCTTTTTTTAATGTTTGTTTATTTTTGAGAGAGAGAGAGAGAGACAGAGCGTGAGTTGGGGAGGGGCAGAAAGAGAGGGAGACACAATATCTGACAGAGGCTCCAGGCTCTGAGCTCTCACCACAGAAGCCGACATAGGGCTCGAACTCACGAGCTGTGAGATCATGACCCAAGCCCAAGTCGAACGCTCAACCGACTGAGCCATCCAGGTGCCCCAGTCTTAAGAGTTGTTTTTTTTTTAACAAAAATTAAAAATGTTGAAGAATAGCTCTGGATTCAGACTTTAATGTTCAAAATCCTTTTCAGGTGTGCTCACATATAACCACATAACATCTGGTGGATTTCTCAGAAAACGCTGGCCTACACAGTCTTTGAATTCAGCTCATGATTCTATCAATTAAACTTAAAATAACCAAAAATATGACTTATAATTTCCTCCACTCAGCTCCACACAGACCACCTTTTAGGAAAGCCAAATACAACCTTATTTTTGGCTTATGAACCATACATCGAAAACCACATTTCTGCATATGTATAAAATAGAGACCTATGTAAAGAACTTCTAGCAAGTGCTCCAAATAATACTTCCCCACATGGACTAAACATGTAGAAAATCATTCTTTCCTTGGTTGAATTAGTTAGGCATTTTTTTTGAGACACAATTGGCTATATTTCACTCCTCTCTGTATTAGTTACTTTTGCTCCGAAAATGAAAATTATGCCCTGAGAACGATTTCTCCTTTCATCACTCATTTTTTTTCTGCACTTAAGAAACACAGGAACAATCTCAATCACAAAGCTCCCAGAGGTGTTCCTTATCCTTCTCATCCTACTTAATTGGCTTAAAATGGATGTTACAGTACTCCACCTGCATGCCACTTTTAACTGCAACCACTCCAGCGACTTTCCCACTCCAGACAGAAAGACTGTCCTGGGGAAGACATCCTCTAACCACAGGCTCCTGTGCCCATGCCTTACTGGGAGCATGAAGAACATCTTGCACATCAGGTCAGTTTCCTCTTCTTAACCCCAAACCCCCTCTCAATTGCCTTTCCCATGAGAAGCATGCTTTCCCAGGGAGATGCTGCCTTTGGGTATGTCATTTTGTGTGAAGTAGACAGTTTCACTGAAATGAAACAGAAAGAGTAGCCAACATCAAGGGCAGGGACCATAACTACTTATTTTACTGTGTGGTGTTTGTCTGTTTATGTCCCTGTTTCTCCCTTTGTATTATGAGGATCTTGAGGGCAGGAACAATGTCTTGGTGTCACTATATTTGACCCAGAATAAATACCCAATACATTACTTACTTAATTAATCATAGTACTGTTTAATCTTGCCACTAACAGCAATAAACATACATGTATATATACAGAAAGAAAGAGGAAGGAAGGAAGGAAGGAAGGAAGGAAGGAAGGAAGGAAGGAAGGAAGGAAACCCAACAGACAAAAAGCCCGAAGACAAACTAATTGCAGTTTATCTATCTATACTGGGGATTAAGAATAATGAACATTTGGGTCCTCTGGGAAATTTTTCATTTAGATACACGAGATATATTATGTACACACAAGCTTCTAAAATCCAGCAATGGAAAAGAAGCATGAAAAACCAAAGACTGAGGAAGTTCTAACTGCTTCTTGTAAGCAAGACAATGTTTTAATCGTTATGTACCCTATAATAGCCGGTTTGGCCAATTCTCTTTTTCAGCCTGCACTTTGGGCATGATGAGCTTTGCTTTAAACTTGAAATAAGGCAGACTCATCAGTTTTTAAAAAGTAATTATGCACATAAACTTGAGCATACCTGGTCTTTGAAAAAGAGAAATGAACTGTCAAGCAGAGTTGAACTATAATTTGGTTTTGTGATGAGGAGTAAGAAAAACAACCTGAATGCTGAAGATCCCCACTCATAAATGAAAGTCATTAGCTGTATCTGGAAACCTACTACCCACCTACCAAAAACCTAGTGAACAACTCAATACCTCCGTGATGTGTGCAGTTCTTTAAACAAACAGCCTATTATCCTGGAGAGTACATTTTCACTTGGCTTCTGTAACAGACAGTCAGAGAAGAAAAAATAATATGAAGAACTCCACAGCTCTTCTACATGAGGCAAGGGTTTTCCATCTATACTGTAGTGTTTGGCCCCCAAATCACTTTTTACACTCCACAGTGCGTGTCTGCATAGCAAGGAAGGAAAGGGAGTTGGAACGACATGAGGCCACATGAGAAATGGAATTGCTTCTCTTGGCATTAGGTGCTAGTCAATCTAAAACTACTCCCTGGGACACACCAACAGTTTATTGACTTCAAGCGATCTTACTGCTGGAACAGCCAAAGGCGCAATGGATGTTCTTAACATCTTGACACCAAGGGCCCAGCCCTGGAGCTGCCAACAGGAGCTGCCTATTGAACTGTTGGGGCACCCTGATTCTCCTTCCCCACAAGAGCCACTGGGGGGACCCTATAATGTAGTCGTTAATAACTTTGAGGTCATAGAGACTTCAGTTTAAATATCAGCTCTACCACTGTCTAATTTATACAGAAGCTTCTCTAAGTCCCAGACTTTTTACCTATAAAAGAGAAATAGTAATATTAACTTTGTAGGCTTACTCAGAGAAGGAAGGGATAAAATGAGGTAAAAGAACCGAAGCACAAAGCCAGGATATAGTAAGTGCTCAGTGATACTAGCTAATGTTACAATTCCCTCCTCTTTTCCAAGTGTTCTCCAGATTTCTTTCCCTTCTCCTTTCTGTCCCTTTACATGTCTCCCTGGCCATTGCCTCAGGCTTGCCAGACACATCTAAGAAGAACCACTGTCACTGCACAGGCAGCCTTGCTGCCTGGAGACACCAGTTCTCATTCAAGACTATCAGCTTCTCCACCACAGGATGCTTTTGCCAACTTGTAAATACCCCCCAAGCGCATTTGCTTGTTTAAAGGGCCCTCTTTTACACTCTTAACTGAAGTTTGCTTTCTACCTGTAGCATTTCTTAAACATTTTGCTTACAGTGAAGTGCATTGTGCTACCCCCACGGTCATCCAAGTAATAGGATACTGAATAACAGAAAGCCTTAATTTTTTTTTTTTTTGGTTTATGCTGAATTTTTAATTATTTCTTTTTACTTTTTGTTTGGAAATACTTTAATACTTACATAAAAGATCTAAGAATAAAAAGAGTACATAGAACCCTTGCATACCCTTTAGCCAAATCACTTATTGGTAAAATTTTGTACCATTTGCTTTATCATTTATTCTTTTCAGATATAGATATAGATATAGATATAGATATAGATATAGATATAGATATAGATATGAACATATGATGTGTATATATACATCCTAAACTCTGAATATTTGTGTTTACATAAAATTCATATGTTGAAACCCAAATCCTAAAAGTAAAGGTATTAGGAAGTGGGCCTTTGGGAGGTAATTAGGATTAGTGCACTTAAAAAACGGGCCCAAGAAAACTCCCTGCTATCAGCACAGAGCTCACTTCGGATGCTCTTCCCCCACTCCCCCCAACTACCCTTTCTCGGCTTATGCTCTCTCAAAAATAAACATTAAGGGGCACCTGGGTGGCTCAGAAGGTTGAGCCTCTGACTTCGGCTCAGGTCATGATCTCGCGGTCTGTGAGTTTGAGCCCCTCATCAGGCTCTGTGCTGACAGCTCAGAGCCTGAAGCCTGCCACAGATTCTGTGTCTCCCTCTCTCTGCTTCTCCCCAGCTCATGCTCTGTCTCTCTCTCTCAAAATAATAAACATTTAAAATATTAATAATATTAAATAAACATTAAAAAAATAGGTCTGAGAGAGTTCTCCTGCCCTTTCCACCATGTGAAGTTAGAGTGAGAAGACAGCTCTCCTTGGACACCAAATCTGCTGGTGTCATGACCTTGGACTGCTCAGCCTTCAGAGCTGTGAAAAATACATTTCTATTGTTTATAAGTCACCCAGCTTATAGTATTTTTGTTATAGTAACCTGAATGAACTAAGACTATATATGTGTATGTTTGTATTTATATGTGTGTATGTGTATTTATTTATGATGTGTATATATACATTTATGTATAAAAACAGTACAATATTTTTATAATAGCATTTGAATATAAATTACATACACCATGAATCTTACCTCTAAACACTTTGGTGTATATTTCCTAAGAACAAGGGTATGTTCTTATATAATCATAGTACACTTTAAACTGAACTATAAATATATATTATTGATACAACTTTTATCTAATCTACTATCCTTTTTCCATGTTTCAAAATTGACCTGATCATGTCCTTTATAGCATTCTTTTCCTTCCACGACAGGATCTAGTCTAGCATTGCCTTAGCTGCTCTATCTCTCTAGACTTCTTTAATCTGGAACATTTCCACAGCCCCTAAGCCTTCATTTTGATAGCAGTGCATTCTTATTCCATTACAGGCCTCATAAACTCAGACTATGTATTGAAGAACAAAGTCTCCCCTCCTCAACCTTTCTCCAAACCTAAGACAATTTAATCAGTCATTTCAAACTGTGTCAGACATGTGATTTCAATTATAGATTATACTTTCCTCAATGTCATCTATTTGAAAGTGAGAGAAATACAACAAAAAACTCCTCAATCCTATTCTTTAGTATCCCAGAGATAAAAAATAATGAGCATATTGCATGGAATCTGTGAACTTACTGGACCTCATTAGGAATGGCATCATTTAGCATAGTCCTTGAAAAGTTTAAGGTTTTAGGGAACACTTTTTCTGAAAGTCATTATTTTTCAGAGTCTCTTCAGGAAATTTTTAGAAGAGTGATATCCATGTCCCTTCAAATATACTTCATTTGTGTTATAGCTTTAAAGAAGAAATCTTTACTTATTAAAGAACTGTTATAGTAAGTGGCAAAAATCAATTCCCAAAGAAATCAAAGATATTGAAGATCAGTAGTACCATTTTTTTTTCTAGGTACTAATGAGACCGTCTAAATAACTTATGAATAGCTGCCTTGTTGGTTCTTTCACTGGGGAAAAATCTTCTGGTGACAAATACTAAGCATGTGTTCTCCAACATCCAGCTCTTTCTCTCATTCCCTCTTCCTCCCTCTCCTTAGGTATGCAAAGAAGGTCTGTTTGCACTGAGGCCTTGAAGTTGCAGCCTGGATGCCCATCCACCTTGCAACCCAGAGAGTTATGCCACCCTCCTCTCATGATTGCCCTGGAATGCATGCTCTCTGAGTGAGCCACTCTTAATGAAGACCTGCCTAATTATTCTGCATAGAGACTTGGACAAGAGCCTGTGAGAAAGAGCTAATGGCTTATAAATGTGAATATAAACTTAAATGGGCCAGTGAAACACACAACACTTTCTCAGTCCCACCCAGATTGCAAACAGTGATTTAGAGGTTTCTACCAAAAGAAATATTTTGCCATGACCTAAATTATTTGGCTGTCGTGGCTACACACAAAAGATGAAGAGAGATGCCATCTCTGATGTGTGATACCTGGTTGCATGAATGTATTCTCTCCCTATGGTTTGTGGGTAATAGCCAACACTTATTAAATACTAACCTGCGTCACCTATTATTCTAAGGGCATCTTAAATGGACTAAGTTCTTCAGTGCTCAAGACAACCCTATAAAGGTAGGTAATATCATTACCCCCATTCTAAAGATGAGAAAACAGATACAGAGAAGTTGAAAAACTTCCCCAAATTCACGACACAATTAAAGTCTCTAATATTTTATTTTTTTGAGAGCGAGGGAGAGAGATTATGGGAGGGGCAGAGGGAGAGAGAGAATCTTTAGCAGGCTCCACACCCAGCGTGTAGAGCCTGAATGAGGCCTTATCCCACAACAGTGAGCTCATGACCTGAGCCAACATGAAGAGTCGGATTCTCAACTGACTGAGCTACCCTGGCATCCCTCTAATCCTTTCCAATGGAAGGTGCTATGGATGGAGTCCTTGTGTCTTCCACCATAATCCATACGCTGAAGCCCCAAACAGTAATGTGACGGTATTCGGAGGCGGGGTCTTTGGGAGGTAATTAGGTTCGGATAAGGTCATGAGAGTAGAGCCCACATGATGGAACTGGTGCCTTTATGAGGGGATGAGGGGACCATAGCTCTCTCTGACATGTACATATATAGCAAGAAGGCAGCAGTCTATAAACCTGGAAGAGGACTCTCGCCAAGAACCCAGCCATGCTGGCATCCTGATCTCAGACTTCAAGCTTACAGAACTGTGAGAAATAAATGTTTACTGTTCAAGCCACCCAGTGTATGATATTCTGGTATAGCAGCCCAAACTAAGACAGAAGGTAAACCTCAACACTCATTAGTCTTTCCAGTCAGAGATGGGCACTGAAAGAATGACAGGCTCCAAGAGAACAGGCTCTTAGTAAGAGTCTTGACAAAGATCAATAATGCCTCCTCCTACATATACTTCATCCTGTTATTTTGAGGCCTTCTGACCAAAAGAAAGATTAGAGGACACTAAGAGTGGAGGAGAGCTTCATTTGAGAGAAGGGGCACTGAAGGCCACAGGGGCAAACTGTCATGCCTATGAGCATTGCTAAGTTTTATTTCTAATCTTTTCTCTGAGTGGACCAGATAGCAAATGGAATCAAAATTACTGAACCTGCAATTCTTTTTGCGTTTTCCTTTAAAATTAGTGCTCTTGCATTCTTAACTAACCCTTTGCTGTTCCCAAAGAATCTCCATTCCTAAATGAACTAAAAGAATAAGAAATATGGCTAAGGAAGCAGAGTAAGAAAACAAAAAAATCTTATAATAGAGACCTATATTGTTCTTAAATTAATTTTTTAATTATTGGAATAAGTGGCTTTTGTAATCCCTTGTGGCTTTTCTTTAAATTTTTGAGGTTTTTAATTTATGGGATTGAAGGTTTTTCTAATTATAAAAGTAGCCGTTACGTTTTAACACCTACAAGCATAAGCAATGAACTAAGCTCTGATTGGATTTGAAATGGAGACTTTATACTTATAGCCCAGATATGCTCAAGGGCATTTTTTTTTTGTTTTTTTTTTTTGGTTTTCACAACTTTTTTGCTCAATTCTTGAATGATTCTTTCAATGTCAGATTTTGCATAAAAAACTGAGATTTCTAGTCTCTTATTTAAAAATCCAAACTGTGACAATACTAGAAAAACATTATCCTAGGACAACAATCAAGTTAAGCTGACTAATGGCTGAGTCTATTAAAAAACTGTTTTGTTCAGTTAAAAGGGCCAGCACTGCTGTGGAGCTGGGTTTGGGAGGTGGGAGAGAAGGGAAAGGAGCAGAACAGCAATCAGGCCTGTGTGATCCAATTTACTTGGTCAGTAGACTTTGGGAGGGAATAAAAAAGCAAACCAGGGAATATTTCAAACAAAACTCTAGGACATGCTCTATGTATGGGCAGAGAAAATAAAAGGTAAGGGACACAGATACTAGACATTCAGGGAGAATGTGAAGATTTTTTTCTTTTCCATGCAGAGTGCAACCAAGTCAGAACTCCTGTCTATTGGACTAAAAATAGGTTGGAGAGGAATAAATAAATTGATAATTCAACTAGAGCCCTTGACAAGTACCTGACACAGAGTAAGCGTTTAATAAATGTAGACAGTCATCATCATCATCCTCATCTAATAGGAAGAGAAGGAAAAATGAGCAAATTGAACATTCTACCATGTAGCTTTACATCAGTAAGTTTAAATATGACCTATGTATTTGGAAATGTTGTCACTTTACATTTAGAAAGCTGACAAATTTTTAGTTTAATTAATACAATCTCCCATGGGTGTTTGGCAACTCAAACAGTATGTTTTGGCTATTTACACACAATTTAAGCTATTGAACTTACAATCTTTCTCCAGCCCACTAATTCTCCCCATCCACTATCCAGAAAAAAAAAAAAAAATCACAAAAACCTAATAATCTAGTGAGAAACTTTTCTTCATTTGATGTAAAGTATCCCTTGTAACTCTGCTGTACTGTATAAATGGTGGTTCCCTTCAGTAAATAGTACTTATTAACTGTGGAAACCATATTTACATGCCTTGGTAAACAATGAATTATTCTGAGAACGTGATTTAGTAAATACTGTGGTTTGTGGGATTTCAGTACAAAATTACAACAGCAAATGTAGAAGGAAATCTCTAGAGCTTTTATCTAACTTTCAAGGAAGAGAGGGATTTAAAAGTCCTTTACTGTATACTTGATCAAGTTTCAAAAAATGGAAAAACATTTTTAAATGATATTTAAAGACAGTCAAACTACTTGGCATGACTTAAGGTTTTAAAAACAGATTTAAACAAAGTAAGAGGAAAATTGAATTAGAGATTCCAGACAGGCAACTGACCACACATTGAATCTCATATTGGTGATTAAAAATAAGAAAATTATTTGTCCAATAGTAATAACACTTATTTTTTAGGCAAAAGTTAATTCAAAAGCATCATTAATTTATATATAACAAAATGGAGCTGTACAGCAATTTAAATGTAACATTTAAAAAGTTTTCTGAGGGGCGCCTGGGTGGCGCAGTCGGTTAAGCGTCCGACTTCAGCCAGGTCACGATCTCGCGGTCCGTGAGTTCGAGCCCCGCGTCGGGCTCTGGGCTGATGGCTCGGAGCCTGGAGCCTGTTTCCGATTCTGTGTCTCCCTCTCTCTCTGCCCCTCCCCCGTTCATGCTCTGTCTCTCTCTGTCCCAAAAATAAATAAAAAACGTTGAAAAAAAAAAAAAGAAAAGTTTTCTGACATTAACCTCTTTTTTTTAAAAAAGCTGAGAAAAAATTTGGAAGACGTTCACTTTCAAACAAGTGAAGATTTCAGCTTGGCCTCCTTAAGCATTATAGATTTTCAGATATGGAGATAGTCTTTAACAGATAAGTAAGTTCTCATATAAATGCACTTCCTTGAAAGTAAATTAAGTGTATTAAATTCACACGTTTATATCCTTTTTCTCTTCTCCAAAGTAATTATGAAATAATGGAAGCAAGTATGGGTTCAGGCATATATGCCTGTGTGAATTTACAAGATCAAAACCTGTATGTGAGAAGAAGACAGCCAGAATCTACACCCTCCTGGGGAAGTTTATCCATAAAAACATCCAAGACACTTCAAAGAGGTCTCTTCTCAGATAATTTCCCTAGCTGTTTAAAAGTTGATAAAGGCCTGTTTTCATCTGAATATGAATTTGTTGTTGCTGTGAAAAGTTGTTATATTTACTTCTATATATTACTATAAGGGCGGGGGGGGGGGAGAAACCTATAATCTGCTGAAAGAACACTATCAGGATATGATTGCTAAATCACCCCCCTCAGCATTTTCCATTTCCCAACACATCATTACATTGAGCAGCATTTTGGGGTAATTGTGAGATACATGTAAAGCCTCTCAGAGTCTCCTTGCTGAATTAACACAAAACACTACCTGTGGTCAATCCACTCCACCCATCATCTTCCAACATAATCATGGGTAACTTGCCCCCAGAGCCACAAGGGCAGCTCCTAGACCACAGGCTCCTGGGGATGCATGTTCATTGATGACCCTGGAATGACAATGACTTAGGGAGAGGATTTTATCCTGGTTCCTGTTGGAAAGGGCTAGATTTTATGGGGGCAAGGAGGTGAGAGACGAAGCATAGCATCCCCCAGATGTGAAGGAAAAATAAACTCCTCAATACTCTGGCCAATTTGTGGACAGAAAAGTCAGGCTTTATTCAAGTTGAACAGCTACCAGAAAAGGGGCCTACCTTCTTCCACAGATGGCACACAGGGCTTTCTTTCCTCTGCTGCACTCACTGAGGGCTCCCCCAGGCCAAATGTTTTCACCCAAGTCCCACATTGCCAGGAGGTGTGTAAAGCTACACATCTAAACGAGGGTTAGAAAAGAGGAAGGAACTTCCCTAAGTAAGCATGCGAGAGAGGTCTTTTTGCATGTTTGTGACAGGTAACTCTACCTACGGGAGAGTGGCAAGCGTTGTGAAGTTTCCACCAATCCTTCAAAGACATACTAGTCCGTGTCCACAACACTTCTGGCATTTCCGGGACACCTCTTGCACATACCTCATCAGACTGATCACTTCCATGAGACTAATATTCTGTTCACATATGAGCATACAAAAACACATTGCTCTATTTTAACCTAATGGCCACTGCTAAACAATTAGTGATTACCTGACAGCATGATTTCTTGACTTAATGAGTTTAACTGAATTGGAACTCAGCCTCCCTTTTATTCACTGGCCATTCATGGTAACCTAAATAAATTCATTGGCAATTTACATCAGGGTCCTTTCGAATGTTCAGAACACTTATGCAAATCTTTTCTAAAGTCTGAGAACATTCTACAATGCAGACCAAATCTCTTCAGACTGAGAACCTCAAAATCGTTTCACAATAATACAAACACTAAGCAGAGGCATATGGCCTTCAAATAAGCTACCTGTGCACAGTCTTCAATTAAAATATTATGTGACCTTATTGAAGGAATGTAGAATTCCTGTTGTTAGTAAGATATAATTTCCCACAGCCACAAAAGCCCTTAAATTGTGGTGATAGTACTTCGGCTTCCCATGGCAAATTAGGAAAAATGAGTTTCCATACAACTTAGAGCCTTCAGTATGTATGTTTGCCTCTGGCTATTTTCAAGAAGCAGAAAAAAAATCTATCCTATTCTGACATAATTAAGATACTCTTGTGTGTGAAGATTTTAAACTTTAGACCATCAGAAGTGTCATTATCATACAGTTAAAGGAACAGAAGTGTCCAAGAGGCCACAATATTTATCTTCTCACATTTGATTGGGTAAAAAAGATCAGATTTTCTATTTCTGATCCCAGAGGCTTCAAACAAAGGTCAACTGGCAAATGTGATAAGGAGACAGATCTGATCAAAAGGAGAGTGAGTTGTACACACGAAGTATCTCTGAGAGTGTGTGTGTGTGTTCCGGTATACCTGAAAATAACACTTGGGGTCAACACAGAACAGATACAGTATTTTTCCATTCATTGAGCTTTATTGGAGAACTTGCTATGAGCCACTTGCTGCCTGGAGGAATTGCCAGTGAGCTCCTTTGAGCTGAAAGAGTCCCTCAGAAAATATACATGAAGAGGGGAGTCTGGGTGGCTCAGTCAGTTGAGTGTCTGACTCTTGGTTTCGGCTCAGGACATGATCTCACGGCTTCTTCGTGAATTCAAGCCCTGCAAGGAGCTCTGCGCTGGAAGTGTGAAGCTGCTTGAGATTCTCTCTCTCTGCCCCTCCCTCACTTGCACTCTGTCTCTCCCAAAACAAATAAACTTAAAAAAAAGAAAAGAAAAAGAAAAGAAAATACACACTAAGGATTTCAATGATGCTTTCTCTTTCTACACTTTCTATGGAAATCTATTCCAAATACCAGTAGACAATTTAATAATTGAAAGTATTTATTTTAAACCCATAAGGATCCATCAAGGATCAACAGTATCAGTCTGAGTAGAAACCTGTGCATGTTGAATAAAGGTATTTCGTCTCTCTCTCTCTCTCTCTCCTCCTTTGCTGTTTCATTCTATTTTTACATTGATCAACCAACCACATTATAACAAATGTATAATATTTAATAAAAATTCACATGTAATATTTACTTTCACTATTCTTTAGTTTTTATTCAATAAGATTTTCTCTTCTAAAATTTATTATTCTTTTAACTGAGAAAAATCAAAGAACTCAAATTTTCATTTAGCCCTAAAGATATTTTTTGAATGCAGATTAAAAACCTAAATCATGAAAAAAAATTCCAGATTTCCACTTCAAAATTTTTTTTTACTTAAAACATATTCTTTAATTTTTTTAATGTTTCTTTATTTTTGAGAGAGAGAGACAGACAGACAGAGTGCAACGGGGGGGGGGGGGTGGGGGAAGCAGAGAGAGAGTGAGACACAGAATCTGAAGCAGGCTCCTGGCTCCAAGTTGTCAGCACAGAGCCTGACTTGGGGCTCAAACCCACAAACCATGAGATCATGACCTGAGCTGAAGTCGGAAGCTAAATTGACTGAGCCACCCAAGTGCCCCTAGTTAATACATATTCAAAAGTCTCTTTCCATCTCGAAGGGTTCTCCCTAGTCCTGGGTAATATATTGGGGCTTTTTTCAGGCAGTATCTTCATGTTATACATTTCTATGAAACAAGAAGACTATAAAACTAGACCTTGTTCTAGACCCATTTACCATCTTGTGTCATGACCTGTGAGAGTTTACACTTTTTGGTTAACATCTCAGATCTTAGATCAGCCTCATAGGACATAAGATAGGCGCTTTAATTTTAAAATTTCTAGACAGTGACAGTGGTTAACACGCTGACAGTCTGTCCTTGGAAGGATGAAAATAGAGAATAGCTTGAGTATACAACCTCTTTTCTCAGTTACACTGACAAAACATATGATCTGAAATGTTTCTTAAACTCAGTTTCCTCACTTGTGAACTCGTCCCTTAAGTTCCACATCAGAGTGCTATAAGATAGTCGTTAAAAAAAATGCCTTGGAAAGAAATCAATGTATCCCAGACTCCTGATTTAGATATTTGTGAAGGGAACTATATTTTTTCATCTTTAATTTCATTTATTAAAGAGTTAATGGGGCGCCTGGGTGGCTCAGTTGGTTGCGTGCCCGACTTCGGCTCAGGTCATGATCTCGCAGTTTGTGAGTTCGAGCCCTGCATCGGGCTCTGTGCTGCCAGATCTGAACATGGAGCCTGCTTCAGATTCTGTGTCTCTCCATCTCTCGGCCCCTCCCCTGCTCATGCTCTGTGTCTCTCTGTCTCTCAATAACAAATAAACATTAACAATTTTTTTTTTAAAAAAAGAGTTAAAAGAGGGGAACCTGGGTGGCTCAGTCAGTTACTCATCTGACTTCAGCTGAGGTCATGATCTCCCAGTTCATGGGTTCTGCCCCACATCGGGCTCGAGACCACTTAGGATCCTCTGTCTCCCTCTCTCTCTTCTCCTCCCCCTAATAGTGCATCCATGCAAATGCTCTCTCTTTCCTCTCAAAAATAAACATTAAAAAAAATAAGTGAAAGAATATTGAAACAAATAATGGAATATGAAACTAAAATGATAGAGATGAGCAAAAAAATCAATATAAATTATCAAGAAGCAAATACTAATTAAAAAATTCAAATCATACTAAAAGCAATTCATTAAGAGGGAGATAAAAATTTCAAATAAAGTAAGAGTAGGTTCTTAGATTAATAATACAGAGAAGGGTATCATATGAACACATTGGAAAAAAATATTTATTTATTTACTTTTAAATATTTATTTATTTATTTTGAGAGAGACAGAGACAGCATGAGCAGGTGAGGGGCAGAGAGAGAAGAGAAAGAATCCCAGACAAGCTCTGCACTGTCAGCACAGAGCTCGATGTGGGACTCGAACCCACAAAACTGTGAGGCCATGACCTGAGCCGAAACCAAAAGTTGGACACTTAACCAACTGAGCCACCCAGGCACCCATGGAAAAGCATTTAAATTTGGTGCTGATTTGACTCAAAATTTGATGCCAATATATTTAATATAAAACTCCTAACATGCTACTACAGTCAGGACATTTAAAAAAAAAACAGGTTAATGTATACACTGCCAATTTAAAGAGTGTCTAAGATTAGCCACTGCACAAGAAGTCTTATAGTATATGATAGAAATTGGATACAGATTTTCCCAAATTGGATGAGAATTCTAAAATTAATATCTTATGACATTAAGAGTAAATTATAAAGCAAACTTTTTGAATCAAATACACTAGAGGAAAGGTTGAATTTTATTTTTATTCTCCTTATAGTCAGTGATACTACAAATTTCATCATGATCAAAGAGTGATTAAAAGCTATTAAGCCAAGGGACATCTGGGTGGCTCAGTGGATTAAGTCCGACTCTTGATTTTGGCTCAGGTCATGATTCCATGGTTCATGGGTTCCAGCCCCATGATGGGCTCTGCACTGGCAGTGTGGAGCCTGCCTAGGATTCTCTCTCTCTCTCTCTCTCTCTCTCTCTCTCTGCCTCTTCCCAGCACCCCCCCTCAACAAAACAAAACAAAAAAACAAAAAAACTATTAAGCCAAAAAATGTTTGAGAAAATTAAGTAAATGTGTCAGGCGGTACACTAATGAAAATATATTATTTTTCCCGATTATGTAATATTTGTTAAACATTAGCTTTTTATAGAAGTTATGCGTTTCAATTTCTGTTCTTACTTTAAAATCTTGTATTTTGTGTCTACTTTTGCAATTGGATTTTTCTTTTTCTTATAAGGAGCCCTTCAAAATAGAAGCTGCAGCCTCACACACCTGGATTTTCTCCTACTGGGAGTCAGGAAAGATTTTACTGGGGAAATTATTTCTAAACTGAGACCATAAAGTTATTGTAGGCCTTAACTGGGTGAAGGAGAAGAGGTATGGAAGAGTGCCTCAGGCAAGAGGAATAGCAACAGGGGATTTTGGAGGAGAGAGTGCCCACAGCATGTTGGACAAACTGAATGCAGTCCATTATGATAGGGACATGGAGAACATGGAAAAGAAGAACATTAAATGTCGTTGTAACAAATGTGAACATACTACAACATGGATGAATCTCAAAAATCTATGCTAAGTGAAAGAAGCCAAACATAAAAGCCATATATTACATGATTCTATTTACATGAAATACCCGGAACAGGCAGATGTATATAGTCAGAGAGCAGATTAATGGCTGCCACAGACTAGCGGATGGGAGATTGCAGAGTGACTGCTTAGTATATATGGGGTTCTTTTTCAGTGATGAAATGTTCTAGAACCAGATAATAGTAATGGTTGCACAATATATATTTTTAAATGGTTAAAACGAGGATCCCTGAGGAACTCAAATATCTAAAGTCCAAATAGAGAAGGTAATGGTGAGAAGGAGAACAGTAGCCTGATGGGAGAGGAAACGTAAGGAACTGAACACCGTTCCTCGGAAATAACCACTGAGGTTTGGAGTCCTGGGCAGGAGTGGTTGTGATAAAGTGGTGGAAATAACAAGTCTACTGGAGTTGACTGAGGAATGAATGGGAGGAGAATAAATGATGAAGTGAAGACAAGTGTTCCAAAAAGACCAAAGAGAAATGGGGAGAAGGACTGGTGTTCTCCAGGTTGCAGGAACACTAGCCATGTTTTGGAAGAAATAAGAATAGTGTGATTGGGGCCATAAAAAATGGCCAACAGAGAACACTGACTACTTAGGAGATGGTTTCAAAGAATGGAATGTGAAATGGGTCTCTGGGTCCATACCGCCCAACCTAAGTTAAGTCTGGGCTGTGTCATTATGTCTCAGACATCTCTGAAGAGGTGGTGATAACCTCCTGATTTATTTGAAGGTAACATTATTGTTAATAATCTGTCTGCCAGCTCACTGATTCATTAACTAGGATTCTGGGCTTTGCTTTATGCCCCTATTTGCTTTCTACACGTAGGGAGTGGAGAAAGCACAACTTCTAGGGCTGTCTCCTGCCAGAGAGGAAACGGCCTCAGAGCTAACACAGAAACTCACATTAACATGTGAAAAATTCTGTTGGTTTCTATCCAAATAAATAGGAGTATCATAAAACCCCCAAAACTGTTTGTCACTTATTAAAAAAGCCTTCTATTGGCAGAAAAACTTCTGGACCTCATTTTTTTCTACATAATAGCATGATGTTTCTGCTTTCTTTCCCCATCAATATGTGATTTAATGTAACAGGTACCACTGAAAACTCCAACGTTCATTTGACTGTAACAGCCAAGATTTGCTGATTTGAGCTGCTGAGAAAGGCATTCAGGGGGCCGGCGTTCTGCCAACAGTTCTATGGTTTGGAAACACCCCCAAAATTAATCCTTACTCTATTTTCATTCAATAAGCGGCACTGCCAAAACACTGTTCATCTGCTAAAGCTAAGTACTCGTTGAAAGTCAGGGGTAAAATGGCAACCTGGAGAAATAAGAAAAGAATTGAAGTGAGATACACATCTGCCTGGATTGCATTTTTCACTTTTCTCAGCTAGCCTGCCCAATTCATAATAGGTTCATCGTTCACAACTGCTGAGCAGTGGGGATTCGGTGACATGGCAGTGGCTATGAAATTGAGGGAGTAAGGATGACACTGCCTGTTTTGCTACCCCTGAAATGAATTATATCTGGGGAAAAAAGCGGGGGGAGGGTTTCGGCAAGAATTTAGCCCCCATCCTGTGCAGGATTACTTTCTGGTGTGAGGGAACAGAGCTATTCCCAAATCATAGGCTCTAAAGACCAACAATTCACTGTAAAAGTTAAATCTTGACCTAAAGCTCTTGACTTTTTAAATTCAATTAACAAAGGTTTCCCAGTGACATTACACTGAATTCTAGCACTACCACTTAATGCATTAATAGGACATATTGAGAGCCCAGGAGGTTAAAAAAAATAGAGATATTTTTTACCTAAAATAAGAGAAATATTAGAATTGAAAGGGGAGGGTAAAGAAGAGTTACTGCATATATTAATCTCACTCTGGATGGACTCAAAGAGATGAATTTTCCCTAAAGTTATAAAGTCTATAGGAGGCTTAGTTTGGGACTGTTATAAAAAAACGACTTCTTAAATGTCAAAATTCTGTAAAAATGATATACCTTAATAATTAGTAAGTTACCTATCTGAGAAAATTTTCTAAATATTATTAGATTGTTGATTCCTTTGAATAGGATACAAACACAGTAATTTTATTCTTTCTCATAAATCTCCTCCTTTGACCTGCTTTGTCAACTGTTTTATTCCCACTCCTGGATAAAGCCTCATGAAAATACCTTTGCATTGCTGGGGCACCTGGGTGGCTCAGGTGGTTGAGCGTCCAACTCTTGGTTTCAGCTCAGGTCTTGATCTCACAGTTTGTGGGTTCGAGCCCAGCAAGGGGCTCTGCGCTGTCAGTACAGTACCTACTTGGGATTCTCTCTCTCCCTCTCTCTCTCTGCCCCTCCCCCACATGCCGTACTTGCACTCTCTCTCTCTCAAAATAAATAAACTTTAAAAAAAAAAAAAAAGGAAATACCATCGCATTGTTAAGAAGACCCCACCCAGTTGATTTCAAAGCTTTAATCTCTTATCTAATTTAAACTTTTCCCCCTCCACAGCTCAGAAGCTTGCAGTGGAGGGAGGAGGCTGGCTGGCTTCTTCACTGCCCTACAGTTCCTCTTGTGCTCAGTAGACTTCTTTGGCCCCTCTAGGGTTATTACTAAGGGAGAAAGTGTAGGTGAAATACAGACATCATACTTGATTAGGACATTCATCACCTGGTTTCAGGTGGCTATTTGTGTGTACCAAACAGCAAAACATTGTTTGAGCTAGAGTGACATTCCATGTGAATGGCTATCACGTTTTTAAGATTGTTAAAAAATAAAATGTGGAATTTCTCTGTAGAAGAGTTGTTAGAAGAGTGAGAACAATGTAGTTTTGATTATTAAACTCCTTCAGCATTTGTTGATCAAGAGGCTTAGATGAAAACAGAAATGTGGGGGGGAAGAAATGTAGTCCATTAGGAATATACTAAAAATAACATTTACTGATATTATATTCACTTTGTCTAACTAATTGTCATTACCTAAATTGGGTTGTGATTTGCTAAAATAATATTCAGGAAGTATTTGTCATGAGTACCTGCAACATGCAAAGATAATTTTTAGAGAATTGTAGTACATTGTTAAACTTGAATAACCTTTTATAAAAATTCACAGCATGCTGTACATACAAGTATAGTCTACATTTTGCTCATTATAAGATTCCCTTTCTACGTATTTCAAGAGAATCTTGCTCCCTTTCCTATGAGAAGCAATTTCAAACCATGGAAAATCAATCCTTCAACCCACCCTACACTCCTGATACTAACACACAGAAAGGATAATTACTGAGAATTCCTTCTATCATGGTTCATATGGTTCTAGCTTCCATTTTAAGTGATGGTCTAGAAAAGTCAACACACTGATAGACATGTATGAAACATGACATGTATGATAGACTAAATGAAACACTTTGACCAAGAACTTTGCTGGTGAAAACATTTGATTCATCTGTTAACAAAGTAAAATGGTCATTGATTCAAGCTTTTATATAGAAAAAGAGATACATTGTGTAGAAATTCTTATTTCCTGCATTCCAAATGAAATAACTGAATTTGTCCAACTGGAATCATTTCCATGAAGTTGTAGTAATTAACAAACAGTAACACTCAGTTACTAAAGATTGGTCACATTTAAGTACTGTGTCTCCTAGCTCAGAATCAGCTGTGTCCTTCATGCTACCACCACATAGAGGATTCAGTTCCTATATTTCAAATGTCCCAAATCTTACACAGATACATAATGGTCCATATGTGGAAAGGAAGCCCACCAATCTGTAGAATGATGATTCCAGGGACTGAATATAGAATCTCATGGGCAGTGAGTCTTAGGTCCAGTTCTGACAAAGATTCATGCATGGTATGGCATAGGGAAAGTTGCTTCACCTCTTTGGAGATCAGAATCTTTATCTAAAAAGGAAGTTGGCCAATCATTCCTAAGGATCCTTGTGACTCTAACATTGAACAACTCCAGGAATAAGAGTAAATTTTTGTACTATTACCAATCAGGAAAATTCCCTGGAGGGATATAAACTAGAGAAAAAAGACAGAAAAAAAGCTGACCAGAATTATACAGGTTGGCCTTAGAGTTGAAGGAAAAAGCACGCTTCTTTGTGATTTCTAGACAAATGGGCCGAAGTCCTGACATTTATTTGAAAACACCTAAGCCCCTCCAATACTATGGTCAGTCTCAGGCTGGAGTTTTTCTTACAAGTATAATTGAAATTATTAAGTTTTATATTCTTTGACTAAGACTCAGATATCTTTTTTACCAAACATTTTTAGGCATATCGACAAAATGTGACTTCAAAACCCTTTCGCTCCAGAAGAATGTATCCAAACCAAAAAAAAAAAAAAAAAAAAAAAATCTTGATTTTAAAGACAAAAATATATGCAGAATGGTTTATTCTGCTTAAAATGTCTTTCTACCACAAATGAATATATTACACTGAGGTAAGCTATATAAAATATGAACAGAAGATTTTCTTTTGAAAAAATTATGTACTTAAACTTTGGTGATCTAGTCATAGTTAATAGAAATCTGTAAATATATATACCATGTTCTTAATTAACTGAGCACATTATATTCCATCTCTTGTTATAACTCTTCTCACCATAGGAAGAAATATTGTTTTGAAATAGAAAAAAGAATTTAATCTAGATAGATAGCAATGATTATTTTCCACAGTTGCTAATGTGACACTAAGAGTAAGTAGTAAGTAAGAATCTGGTCAAGAAAGAGAGTGAGTTATTGTGGAGATGACGCTTTAGTAATTATCATGCAAAGGGTATGATCTGTTGCTCTGAATATCTTTAAGAATTAGAAAACTATGTTATTTGCAGTGATGTGGATGGAGCTTAGAGTATAATGCTATAAGTCAGTCAGAGAAAGACAAATACCCTATGATTTCATTCATATGTGGAATTTAAGAAACAAAACAAATGAACAAAGGAAGGAGAGAGAGAGAGACTGAGAAACAGACTCCTAACTACAGAGAACAACCTGATGGCTACCAGAGAGGAGGTGGGTGGGGGGATGGGTAAAATAGGTGAAGGGGATTAAGAGTACATTTATCATGATGAGCACCGAGTAATGTATAAAATCGTTGAATCACTATATCGTACACCTGAAACTAATGTAACACTATGCTAACTATACTGGAATTAAAACTTAAAAACTTAATAAAATTTTAAAAATTTCTTTATCAATAAAAAAACAATTAGAAAACTATGTACTGGGTCAGGTGCAATGCCATCTGGAGATGGAAGTATTTAAGCACGACTATATCTTTATGGCTTAAAGATTAGATGGAATTGAAATATAAAATAATTTGGATTTGCTCTGAAAGCAGATTCTAGGGCTCCTTCCTGCAAGGGGGTGAATAAATGGTACATTCTCCAGTTCACTGATTGCCTAAAAGATTCATCTCCCTCCAGCTCTACACTGCTTGTCAGATGCTCAAAGGGGAGTAAAGAATAACTGAGCTAGTGAAACAAGAGATGTTCTATTTTAATATATGTGACCACTAACAGATTCCAAACTGATAATTCTTTTTCAAAGAATGATGTAAAAGGAAATCAGGTAGCATCAAACAACATTTTTAGCAAATGATTCTCCTCTATATTACCTTTCACCAGCTCATTCTCTTGCCCCCATTCCCTCAACCCCCTCAAAACACACCCCAAATCGAAACCACTGGCACCTTCGCACAGAGAAGAAATGTGTATGCTGCACAGGTGTACTGCTGTCTTTGGGATTTGAATCACCCAAACTATCTGAGTTCATTACATCAACTAATGTAACCTAATTCCTTTAAAAGAGATGTCTGGCTGTGAAGAATTTTGAATGGATATTTAAAGCTTTCCTTAGCCCCTGGAGAGGATTTGAAATTAGGCAGATATTTTTTGCCTAAGAAAAGCAGTGTATCTTTGGAAATTCAACATTTCCATGCTCTTTACTCATCTTTTTTCTGTATTCTTTTAACATGTTGGACCTTTTATAGAATCCCTTAATAGTGTAGATATGAAACTTTCATTAAAAACAGAAGGGAAGATAGTACTTTGCCAGTAAATCACGTTATAACTTCTATCCCCAGAAACTTAAGATATCCTCCACCAGGCAAAGTCAGTTCTATAAAGCGATTTTTCCCAATTATTTTCTCACAAAGAGTAGGTGATCTCAGTGGTTTCCTGAGCTCTTTTCTGCTGCCTATCTCCAAGTGTTGCTATCAGCTCTATGAATCTGTTTTCTGGTGCACAGATGGTAGGAGTGATTGTTTTGAAAACAATTTCTTGCATGGCCACCCCTCCAAAACCACCCAAAGCAAAATTTATCCCATACTTCTGTATTTACACATTGAGAAAAATCTCCAGAGTTACAAGGATTTATGATATTACCAGCATGTTTTTTGCATAGTGGAGTCAAGCCATCCTAAATATTGCTTAAAACATTTTAATTTGTCTAGCCATGACTGGACTGGAAAATTAGAGCAATGGCCTGGACACTGAACAAAGGAAACAGTATCATTAACATACAATAATTCTATAATTCTGTCCACTAAAACAAATGCATTTTTATGGTACTCAAAATGAAAACCTGCCATGTTGGCAGAGAAGTTGGTGAGAATGAACATGGGCATAAACACGTATCTAGTAAAGATAACTATGGGACTCATCTTGTGAAAATTCCAAACGTGGAATAGGGTTAAATCATAAACAAAACTCAGAAGATTCAATTAAAGATAACAGGACATACTTATGTACCTGTAATAAAAAGGGCACAGCTCAGTGAGCTAAGGGGAAGAATGTCAAGTTTAACTTAGCATTCCATGTTTATAATATTCTAAGAATATAGAAAATTTAAAGGGCATCTTTCCTTAAGAAATCCTAACTAATGGGTGGGAGAAGTAGACTGGTGGAAAGTTTTACAGAAAAAGCATTAATGCATTCAGGAAAAACTCACCAATATATAAAGTATAATATCTGATCATACATAGGAGCCATGAAATAATAGGTCAAGAAAAAGTAAATAAATGTCCCATTCAAGCAAAATGACTGGAAAACAGCCAAAGGCAAACAATAACCCTCATTAATATATGATGTTCATGCGTTCGTTTTGAGGGGCTATGAAGGACAGCACCTTTGAGGATATCTGGGCATCTGCTGTTTCGCAAAGCTTCAGGTCAGTTGCCATCTGCTGTGAAGAATGCAAAGATGAGGTTTCTTGAAAATGCTAAGTGACAGTTTGGTGGGGCCAATTTTAGAGCTCTGGATGAATATAATTTCCGGCCATCACAAGCATTCAAATGAAATAATTACCTCAGTTTCTGTCTTACTCTAAATCTTGGGAGGTTGGGGGCAGCTAGCACATTTTTTGTTGCAAGTGACAAAATGCAAGTAAAACCAAGCTTAGGCAAAAATATTTATCAGCTCATATAACTGGGATCTCAAGGGGTAGAACTGGATTTAGGCAAAACTGTACACAGAGATTTCTCGGTATCTCAAATCCAGTTCTCTTTGCTTAATTTTGTTCTGCATGTGGGTTCTTTCCTTTGGGAAGGCAACGTGATTGCTGATAGATGTAGTCCCCAAATTTTCTAACTTAGCATCAGCTTCCCCTGCCCACCCGAATATGAGAGAGGTATAATTCAGTTTTAACTTCCTTTAATTTAGCCTAGCTTCACCTCCACAACTGCACAAAGCAAGAAAAATATACCTCTTCCAAGAAAGGAGTGCTGCCAGTTGAAAACAATAGGTCCACTAGAGTAAGTCAAATGGACCTAAGCCACTTTCAGGACACCTCTTCAGGGAACTAATATCAAGCACAGGCTCAGCATGATTACGTCAATATCTCTTCAGAAGAGAGTGGCAAATCAATGCCCCTAACACACGCACCTACACACACGCGCATACACACACACACACACACACACACACACACACACGGACACACATGTGCACATGCACATGAGTAGGAAATCCCTTGTATAACTGGGCAGGCCACAGTGAACTGTGATTCTCAACAAGATTACCCTTCCCTCCTACTCCACCTTCCTACTTCAACAAGTGAGAAGAGGTGACAAGCAGCCCTGCAACCATACCTATTTTCCTCACAATAATATCTGTACTTACAGGGAAATGTAGAATTCTAAAATTCAACAGCAAGAGTAATTTTGGTCTATTGGTGATTAAAGAGAAAAGTGAAAATGTTATACCTAGCGGTCAATTGTGGAATTTGAAATTCACCCTCTATGAAACTGAAGGGCAGAGTGGACCCACATTCCACATGAAGAACTTTAGATGGCAAGGTCCCAACACTGCTACTCCACATTTTCAGTTTCCTTTGGGGCCAGATTCTTCCATGCCTTTTCCTAGCCCACAGACAGCTAGTAGAAGCTTTAGCAAACCTATGCATTCAAACAAAGACATTTTTTACCAATGACCTGTGATCCCAACAGGTTTACCAGCCAGTTCAGAGAAGGATTTATATTTGGAATATTGACTTTGAGTCCATCTAATCCAACCAAATGCCATCGAATCTGGCTAGCTAGAAAATCTGCTTCCAGGAAAGATTTGTCTAGCTCAACTATCTGTGGAAAATACCCTGGAAATAGTGCATCTCTAATCAGGATAACAGAACATATCCTTCTGTGTATCCTAGTTCAGGACCATAATGGATATTTTCAATACTCAGCAGTTAGTAGAGTTTTAGGTTAGTGCAAATTCAGTTTTGAGATATGCTCAATTTTTATTCTATTTTGTCTAAAATAATTTCTATCCATTTATGTTCTACCCAATTTCCCTCTTAAATGTCACTACATGCCAGCTTATTTTTTGAGAGGAATTTTTCAAATTAAACTTCTCATTCAGTACTAGTGTAGCTACTCTGTAGCTATGCCTCTACTATTAGTACACAATTCAAAATTAAAATTTACTATCAGAATCGGTACAAGAATACCCAACACGACCAAACCTCATTAAAAATCCCTGAATGGATCAAAAAAAAAAAAAAGAATACAAAAAGCAACTGTCTATAGATAAAGTGCAAAAGGAAAACAATTATATAAAAACTAACAAAGGTTTATTTCATGTACTGGGGAAAATTAATTCTACAACAAAAGTACCCTCAAAATTCACCTTGATAAATGTTTTATTGCGTGGATGAAGAAGGCTTTCTTTGTTACTTATAATACATTAGATTTCAGAAAGGAAGAAGACATTAATGCCTATATGAGGAATTTAACCTGTGTGTGTGTGTATGTGTGTTCATGTATGCCCACATGTGTGTATCTGTCTGCTTTTGCCAATTTTGGCTTATGATATCCTACAAAAATACTATGAGGCAGAGAAGGCTTTTTCTGTGAGAATTTGGCAAAATCAGAGCTAAGTTGATGGTCCTATTCTTGGGATTCAGTGAGGCATAATCTAAAGTTTTCCACTTTCTAATAAGGCAGTTTTGGAGTGAAATCTGTTATACTTCATACAAACTACACATTCTCATCAAGTTACTTAAGATCTCTGAACTTTAGTACCTTCAACTGCAAAAAAGAGATAAAACTTAACTGATGGTGGTGTTGCAAAAATGGAATACATTAATGCCTTTATGGTGGTTAGCTCATTTTAAATAAATTACTACTATTACTCTTAGAGTTGGCAGAGAGCTCATTTAGTTCTTTTAGTCCAACTTTTGACCCAAGGCAGGAATTACCCACATAAAAATTTCCTGACAGATGATCTTATAACCTCCAGTGAAGGAGAACTCAGTGTCTCAAATGTAGCCATTCCATTTATAGAAGTATTTCCCTTATAATAACCCTCCAAACTACCTCCCTGTAACTCATATCCATAACCCTAATTCAGTCCTCTAACATTAAATAAATAATATACTTAATCCCTTCCCTTTATGATAATTCTTAAAATATTTGAAGACTATCAAATTGGAGAAATTATTAGAGCATTAACTGCCCTAATGAGAAAGTCTTTTCTTAGTAAAACTAAATATTTTTATGCCACTGTTTCAAGACCTTTGGACATCCTGGTTGTTCTTCTTTGGATGTATTCTAGTTGACAAAGTATTTTATTTTTGTAATTATAGTATCTTCTCTGTAATACAGTCACTGATTAAACATTTTCTCCTTTCTTTTAGTGACTGCACTTAAAAATTTTTGATTTTCATAATTAATGAAGTCTGTGTTATCCACCTTGAAAAACCCACACAAGTTGGAATATTTTAACTCTATCTCCCTTCAAAGCATCATGCTTTTATCTGTATTTCAGTTCTATATTTTCTTAAGCCCACATATTAGGCATTATTATTTTAAAAAAACATTTTGTTTTAACCTTTATTTATTTTTGACAGAGAGAGAGACAGAGTGCAAGCAAGGGAAGAACAGAGAGAGAGGGAGACACAGAATCTGAAGCAGGCTCCAGGCTCTGAGCTGTCAGCACAGAGCCCGACGCAGGGCTCGAACTCATGAACTGTGAGATCATGACCTGAGCCAAAGTCAGACACCCAACGGACTGAGCCACCCAGGCGCCCCATTAGGCATTATTATTGTTGATTTAAACAGTCAGTGTTTCATGGAGTTTTCTGTTCTCCCCATTCATTTTGCATGTCAGACACCCTTTCCATGACATTTCCTTTCTGGAAATACAACCTTTAGAGATGCCTTTAGTGGTGTTCTATCGATAGTGTAATCTCTCTGTTTCTGTTTTTCTGAATATGTTCTTAAAAGCTAACTTTAACAAACAATGAGCATTTGCTGTCAGTATTCTGAAGACAGTATTCCACCATCTTCTGTCTTCTACTGTTGCACTTAAAATGACTTCTGTCAGCCCACTTAGAATCTTTTTTAAAAACTTCTCTTGTCTCTGATATTCTGTAGTTTGACTGTGATGTGTATGGGTATAAATTTCCCTTTATTTATCTTGCTTGGCCTTTTTTGGGGATTCCTAAAGCTATTGACTGATGCCTTTTTCAATTCTGGAAAATCCTCAGCCATTGTATCTTCACATATTTAATCTCCCTCACCTTATTTAATAGGTCTTTCTGATATTCCAAATTAGATATATATTAAACATTTTGGTTTTCCCCTTTTGTTTTAACCCTTTTTTCGTGTCTTCTCTCACTTTGCTTTTCTGTTACATTCTGAGAAATTTTTTCGTCTCTGTTTTGCAATTTACTAATCTCCCTATACCTAATCTGCCATTTACACTTTCAATGAGTATTTTATTCACTTATTTTTTTTAATTTAGTTAGCTTCTAGAGGTTCCACTTCCTTCCTTTTTTGTTCTTTTCATATTAAATTCTACCTTTCATTTCTTTAAACATACCAAATATGTATCTAGAATATCAAAAAGTATAACATAATGGTTGGAAGCAGGGCTCTGCTGTTAGACTGTTCAGGTTCAAATACCAACTTTACTACCAAAGCTTTATGGGTCTGGTTCTGCTGTTTGTTATTTCTGCTGATTCTCCCTCATAGTAATTACATTGCTTGTTATTTCTGATTGTGATTACTCATGCAATGAGAATTTACCTATGGAAGTTCTATGAGAGTTGAGTAAAGAGCAGATTCCTCCAGAGAAAATGTTCATTTCCTTCTGACTGGTGCCTGGAGGTTCTACTAATTTGTGGTTATGTTAAAATAGTTCCTCAGAATGGAGTTTTTTTTTCTGATAGCACGTATTATCTGGCTTTAAACTTTAAACTCAGGTGAGGTAAGCCATTAGATATGAATCATCAGAGGTAACACTTTCCCTACTGCCCTGGTTGTCTTGACATCTCCCTCCATAAAGTAAAATTTTAAGTTTATTGTTTCACTGAAGGTACAGTCTATTACATTTTTGTCATGTGAAAGACACTTTAAATTATAATTTTATTACTTAGCATATCAATCATCTGTATCAAATTTGTAATATTTATTAATGTCGTCCTCCAAAGCATGGACAAAAACATTGACACTTCTGTTTCGGTCATGGCTAATTATCACTAGATGCCCATTAGACACCCAAATTAGTCTTTATATAAATCACATCAATTACTTTCTTTTCTACTGAATAATTCCCACAATAGATCAAGAGGCTATTATTCTGGGCATCATTAAACACACACACACACACACACACACGCAAACAAAAAACCTCTTGGGACCTCATACCCCATTTCTCTCCTTTCCTTTATAGCAAAAGTCTGTGAAAGCATTATTTATACCTGTTGTTCTCAACTTATTTGTTCACATTACATCTTAAATCTATTATAATATAATGAACTTTTCCCCTCACTCTTCCACGGAAGTTGCTTTTATGAAAATCATGCATAATCTCCACCTTGTTAATGCACTGTTTTCATTGACCTATCAACTGACTAACAGAGTTTATCCCTTAGTCTTGGATCCTACTGTGACCTGGTTTTTTCTAGCTCTCTGCTGAGAGAGAGTCTCCTTTGATGATTCTTCTGCATCTCCCTGACCTCTGGTGGTAGGCATTGTAAAACAGAGATTTGGGTGTTGATCCTTAATCAAATTATAAAACATTAATTTCATTACTTCTACCATAAGCCAAAGACAATATATAGATTCCGAGGTTTTTCACTATTTTATCTCACGTACTTTTAATGATAACCCAACAAACTAAGTTTTATCAACCCAGTTAATGAATGTTAGCAGATAATTTTGAGCCCTTTTGCAAGCATATGGTTATCAATTTACCAAGAACAAGTCTTTTTTCCAGGCAAATCTGATCTCCTTTATTGCTAGGTATTTTTGATGTAGAGATCAGAGGAATATTACAGACATAATTAACTGTGTTTTCATCAAGTTTTCACACACTCACTCCTGACATTTTTAGAGAACAAACACTTAAATGGCTAAGAAGTTGAAAAACCAAATGCAATAAGTGCTGATGAATGGATATAAATGAAAAACAGAAGGGGGTCTCTAGTGCCATTCTGTGGGTATGTCCTCGCTTTGTTCATTAATTGGTTGATTAGTTAAACAAATATTTATTGAGTGCCTATTTCTAGGCACTGTGGTTTTTTAAATAATTTTTTAAGTTTATTCATTTTGAGAGAGAGAGAGAGAGAGAGAGAGAGAGCACACGCAGATGAGCAGGGTAGGGGCAGAGAGAGCGGGGAAAGAGAGAATCCCAAGCAGGCTCCATATTGTCAGCACAAATCTAGGCACTATGTTAAGTGCTAGGTATATATAGCTATGAACACATAAAAAAGAAATTTCTGGCTTTAAACTTCCCCACATTATAGTGGGAGAGACAGGCAATAAATAAAATATATCATACATTAGACAGTAATAAGTATCAAGGATAATAAAAGCAGAAAAGGGTTGTAAGAAGCATGTGTGTGAGGGAGTAATTACAGATAGAGTGGCTTGCATAGGACTTAGTATTATAATACATGTAGGTAAAGAATTGAAGGGAGGGAGGGTGAGACGGAGCTTACTATTGCTTTGCTCACCATTGTACCACTTATCATAATGGCTAGCACAAACTGGTGCTTAGTAATATTTTTGAATAAATGAACAAATAAGTGACGTTTGTCTACAAAAGCCTTCATCCTATTAACCATATTAGAAACTTACGAGTCATTTCCTATAGAACAAAGTCATCTGGCTTTTATTGTTCACTTGTACTTTCGAATGACTCAACAGAGCCACAAAGTGAAGGAAGTAGTAATTCTTTGGCGACCACACCTGCTCTTGGAGTATCACCTGTTATGTTATTTCCCTTTGTCCTAAAGATGGTTTGAGAAAGGACCCTGAATGCTTTGTTAAGAGCATGTGTTAGCTGGGGCGGGGGAAGGGTGTGATATACCTTACAGCATGATTCAATAGTAGTGCTTTTATTCTTTTTGAGATTCTGTAGCTATGTCCTGTAGTGATTTGATGTGTAGGCAGTCCTGAGGGTTTTTTGGAGGAGGCAGGGGAGGGGAGGATGAAAGAGGTCTTACTGACTCTACACGTAAAATACAACCAAACCAATAACGTCTTTTGAAACAGGGTAAAACAAATATCTCCAATGAATTTCAAAATGTCCTTTAATATTGATAAGATTTTGTCTCAAGTGTTTCACCAAGGTTTCTCAAGCTCACATTTTTTTAAAAAAAAAACAGCCTGGATTTCCCCAGGAGAGCTGACATGTCCCTGACACTCTTTGTCTCCGTGTCTAGCTCACTGGCAGTACACTCAGCAGGCCCTCTCATTCTTTCTTCTTTGGACTGCTTGAAACGGTAAAAAATTGAAAATGTGAAAAAAAGCTGTTATGACTACCTCTATAACAGCAGCAGCCTTTAGGGAATTATCTTCCATTTCTTGTAATTAAATTGCTTGTGATTTTTTTTTTTTTAAATACACTTACATCATGCTAACCTGCCAAAACAAATCCAACCAAGTTAAATTTTCCTAAAAGACTGACTAAAGATGAAAAGTCAGCAATCCCCAAGCAGGACAAAAGTGACTGAGTTGGCCATGTTGTCTTCCAGAGCTTTACCCAAACCAGCAGAGACTAAGCTGATCCTAAACTGGAGAGAAACAAATCATACAGGTCCTAACACCAATCTATAAGGGCACCGTTCTTCCTGCTTTTTAACATGTCATATGGTCAAAGAACATAAAGGGCTCTTTTCCCTTTAACATATTTATATCCAAGTGATAAATGGTCATTACCCTATTTTATTTCTCACTTTTCTATATCATACTCCTAAAGAATTAAACAAAAAATAAATGGAAACAATAGAGTGTGGTCTCTTGCCTAAGGCAGACATTATTAGTCTAAGAATTAGTTTTTAGTGAAACCACCCTATCCATTCCCTATTAGTCCTGACATTCCAATGCCCATCAGCAAAATATAGTCCATAGATAATATTTGTGCTCACCTATTTGTGGCAAAGCATGTTGAGACCTCTGACAGAAATAAATGTTTTTAAAGCCAAAATATTCAAAACTATGTAAACTTTTAAGTTCAGCTCTTCTAAATAAGAATTAGTATTCATTAGAAGGTCTGGAATGAAGTTTAGTTTTGTAATATCCCTTTCTGGACAATTTATACATTCAAAAAGCACAATTTATGAACACAAAAGTTAATATACTAAGTAATCATCATAGTACATCTCCTTAGGAACACTATTAGATAAATATATTGTTGGCCCAGCATATTTGTTTTATGTACTTGAAGTCCATAAATGTTCTTCCTTGTTCTATAAATTGTTTCTTTTTACCAATTTGGGTTTCTTTCTCCATAAATGAGAGTTTTAGGTGCAATACTAACATTAATATTTTCTACACACTTATGCACTTTTTTTCCATTGATGTAGTCAGAAGTATATTATCAATTTCCATAAAGAAAAGTCAAACAGCCTAAACAATGTCAATAATATCACCAAAATTTGGGTAAAGTTATTTCTATTTCACAAGCTAGATGAGGTAAACACTTTAAAACCTACCAGAACATTGAATCATTTATTGCCCTCAGACTTGATTTTTTAATTTTGATTTTAATATAGTTGTTTGGAAATTAAACTCTGTTCTTTACCAAGGAACACAGAAGGAAGGGAGGATGTGGGGGAGTAAAGCTTTTAGAGATAATCTGCCAGAATCCTTTCATCACTCCTTGAGTGAATTTCTCTAAATTCTCTGTTCTGCCTTTAACTACCTCTGTGATTTTGGCCAGGTTATTTGTTCATGAAATTCTGATCTGTGTGATGACGGGATTCATCAATGTACTATCCACGGCTGCTTTCAGCTTCAATGGAAGCTAAATTTGTCTATGTTGTTCTTTAATGAGTTGACATTCAAAGAACTGACAGACCTAAGCAAGCCAGGTTTCTGATCCTACTCTATCCCAAACATGCCAAAGTTTTTAATCACTGCCAGATACATGGCTCCTTCTGAGGGAAAATTCTCTGTTTAGAGCTTTCCAGGCACAGCCTCATGGAACCCAATGTGGACAGTAACTGAATGGTCACTTGGTCCACAGGTAGGAATCCAGACACTGGTTATGACCTGTTGCAGCTAAAAGAGCATGACCAGTAAGAATGTCTGAATACTTGGAAAACTTGAAGCATATGGAGAAAATATTTCAAGTATTCATTTAATTTAGAGATGTATACTCATTACAAGAAGCTCAAGAAATTTAAAACAATTTTATCCAAAGATTAGGGAACTCTTTCTTCCTTACTTGTACTACCTTAGACTTCTTGGAATTAGCTATCAAATAAAAGGTTTGGAATTCTGAGACAGACATTTTTAGAAGATTAATTCAAAAGCCCCCCACCACATTTTTTTTACTCAAGATAATATTGAAAAATAATGAGTTATTCATCACAAGGCTTGTGATTAGTCACAGTCCTTTGTGGTGAGAGTTCCCTCAATGGCTATTTCAGAAGTGTAAGTACAGACTGAACACATCCCTACCTTAGGAGACTCAAGCTTAGACATGGCCTAAAATGGGTTCTCTTATTTGGAATGACCTGCCTTCCTCTTTCAGACCCAAGATGACCAACAGAAATTATTTCAATCATATCTTCTCCTCTCCCATTTGAAGCATGAAGAGGTGACCTTCCAAGGAGAAATTATAAAGTAACAACATAAAAATTTTCATGACAAGATGTAAAAACTGTCTTTACTATAAACTCCCATTTTCTGAGGCAATCAGTGATTTTCTGATCAGAGGCAATCAGTGATTTTCTGATCAGACACTCCCATTTTCTGAGGTAATCAGTGATTTTCTGATCAGACACTTAAAACCAAAAGAGAAAAGTTAAAGTAACTCTAAAATCAATAATCTAGGGGTACTTTAATGAGGTAAAATTGAAAAATCATGGACTTAGATGGTCACTAAAGAACTAATTGTTTCCTTTGCCTGCAAACTTACACCATATAAAATGGACGACTGTTGTTCCTATTCTGAGAACACTCTGGTGAGAGTATTCCCAGTGAGTGTAAAAGCTTCCCAAATCATGGTAATTGAAGTGGTCTGGGAAGTGGTCCGGAAGGTCATCTGCCTTCTCATTTCCATAGCTCAGGCTTCCTCCTGCCTAATCCCAAAATGTAGGTCAAGTTGACCTCAGAGGGGTGAGACTCATCTATGACAACTCTGGGGCTTTGGTCCCAATGCAGAGTTCATCAGTTAAGAACTCAAGGGTTCAAGGCAGAATCCAGAATTACCCTTTATGGGCAGAGAATTTCCTCCATTGCTTCCTTGATTCACTCAGTCAACAGTTGATTGTGAAGTTCTTACAATTTTCCAAACATTGCTCGGAGCACTGCGGGTATAAGACAGTAAGATCTCTGCTATTACAGCTCTTACATTCAACATGTGGATAAAAAAAAGAAAAAACAAACAAATGAATACATGAAAATATGTAGAGAATAACACTTATGAGGGCTGGATGTCTTCTTCAGATTATGATGTTGACCTTTTAAGAGGTCAGGGGCTGAAATAAGAGAAAGGCAGACAAGAAAGTTTTAAAATATGCCGTTTGTGTGTGTGTGTGTGTGTGTGTGTGTGTGTGATGTGGTGTTGTGTTTGAGGACCTGTGCCCCAGTGCCTATTTCTAGAGCATCACCTGAGAGCTCCAGGGCAGGTAAGACCAGCAGGCCAGCCTCTTCCCCACAGACACAAATCTGTATATGTCACTAAGATGCCCCTGGCTGCTGTAGATCCCAGTGGAGTAGGGACATGTGAACAAATGGCTCTTGGCTGGCTGCACACTTTGTGCTCTAAAAGCCTGAATCTAGACTCTCAGGAAGAGGGAGTAAAACAGCACCATTGTCCACTGAAGATAAAGAGGGTACAAAATACCTCTCTAGTTTCTATTTGGTGCCAAACCACCTCGGAAAAAGTAAATGACCTAGGGAATGAAAAGTTGTCCCTTCATTTTCTAGGGTAATCATTTATAATCCCCCATATTAAGGGGCCTACTTTATTATTCCACAACTAAGTTAATTTCAAAATCTTTTCTCCACAGTGTTCCTAATTAGAAGCAGATGTGGGAACCACCTCAGTACCAGGAGAACCCCTCTCTCCTATCTCTCGCAACCTCTGTCTGTTGCAAATAAGCCAAATTTAAACCAGCAATCATGCATGTTTCCAATCAGTCCTCCAACTTTCTCCCCATGGAAGTAACTCCTTGGCTTTGCACAAGGAAAGGAAATGTTTCCTTCAAAAAGCAATGCCAGGACAGGGAGCAGCTTATTCTCACGATATTTAACAGGCTAACCATCCAGTGCAGTGAGAAAAAAAAAAAAAAAAACTGCAGGAGCAGCCAGAAAAAGACAGCAGAGGCCCCATGCCAGCAGAAACAATGAGAAAGACAGAATAGGACTGGGGAAAACATTTATAAAGTTTGAGAACATAAAGCTTATCTTCCTAGAAGCCCACCCTTTCGTGGATCCATAAGGAAGTATGTTCATGGTGAGAGGTGCTCTCTCTCTTTCATCTGATACAGAAGTAATATTCTGAAATCCACGGAGGTAAGGTTTAGCTTTTGTGATATGTGGAAGAGAGAGCATCACTCTAGTGCAGCCAAAAGACAAAAATGTCCTTCATGTGTTTTATGCCAACTCTCCCTCCTCTGTAGTAAGAAAAGGTAAGTATCTTGCCATACCATGAAAATTAAGAAAATTCCATGATTGCCCAAAGAAGAGGTCCCCATAAACGAAATCTGTTTGAGAGGGAAAGAAAAGAAAAATGTAGGATATTGCCATTCTCCCTCACAGCCTCACTTATACTTTTTCTCGATCTGCCCCCTTAAATGCTTCTCAGCATTCTTAGGAAATGGATGCACTCATTTGTGAAAAACGTTGAGCTATTAGAGGCATCTGGACAGTCTGTAGAAGAAATAGCCTACATGAAAATACTGTTGTTGACATTGGCTTTTCTTTGGCGTTTTTAAATACACATGCAAGAAAGGGTGACTTGTGAAACTGTTAGAGGCAGTTTCACTGTGGGCAGAGTCTTCATCAACAGTAATTAACACTAAGCTGACCTTCCATTTAACAGCATTTCATTGGAAAAACCATCGGTTCAGCTGTGTGTGCTTGTCTCTTTCTGACAGCATTTCTCAAAGCAGAGCAAAGTAGCAGCATCCATAGTAACATTCAAAACACGAAGGGGCTGGTAGTTAACTTAATAAAACTCCTGAACACACAAATAGCCAATAGTGTCTAACTGACAGAACAGTGAGTAGCTGACAGTTCTGGGAATTAAACTGAATGTTTATTTTAATCTGTTTAATTTAAAATTGGTACAACATTTTATTGTACGGTAAGTTTATGTAAATTTTTTAGAGGTTGGTTAAGTTACATGCTTGTTTTTAGATGGGAATTTTAAAACATTTATCACATGTAGCTTCTTAAGATATTTTCAATTTTCCTAAAGCACTGCAGAAAACAGTTTAATGCAATAAACATAAGAAGTCAACAGACCATCACACTATGTTTAAAAGTCTTCCCAGCAACAAGCAACCTGCATTCAAATCCTGCCTCGGCCACCTACTTGCTCTGCGAGCTTGGGCAAGTTACTCTCTAAGCCTCATTACAACCATCTATGAAATGAGATCAAAATAATTCTGAACTCATAAAATTATTGTGAACATTAACAAAACAAGGCAGGTAGAGCAGGAAGTAGAATGCCTGGCACATAGTCAGTACTCAGTTATTATCACTCACCTTCTTTTACAACTTGGCATCAGCCAACTAATAGACCTATTTGCCCTGAGTTGTTCACAAACTCTGGCTCTGGAGCCACACTGCTCATCAGAAACCTATTAGCATAGGAATTATTAAGGAGTACATGGATCTTTTCATTTACTAAAGTCTAAAATATAAAACCATAGCTATTGACAGAGAAATCTTCCAGCAAGAGCCATTTGGTAAAAAACATGCTTCAGAACACATTTCGTCTGTATTCTATGCAAGGAGAGCTGCTCATCAAAGACCCGCAGAATGCTAGCCCAGGAAGAGAACTTAGGCAAGCCAAACCCCACCACCTATCACCTCACCCTCTACTGCCTTATTTTATAAAGGAAAAACAAAAACAAAAACAAAAACAAAAAACCTCTGAATTGTTATGATTCTCCCTCCTTCATTCATCTAAGTTTTAGAAGCAATTCAGAACCAAATCTGGGGTCTCTCAACACATGAGTAAAATTTTTTTGTTTCTCATTTAAATTGATGATGTGTGATTTAATACAAATGAAAATATGGGATTATTACATACAAACTTGCTCGTTGGCATTACTAGTTAAGTGTGAGCCAGAGGCCACATAGCAGCCATGCCACTGATATGTCAAAGAATCAAAACTATTAGGCTGTTTCAAATTTTCCTTCTCACAAAAAAATAGCATCACCAATGTGGCTGGTGAGGCAGCTTCACAGGTATACCTTCTAGGGGATGAAGTCTGGAGGACACGATTCACTAGACATCCTGTCCCCCCGGCCCCGATTATAGCATGATGTCCCTGGACAAGAGAACCAGACTTCTTTCATTCAAATTCTACCCAGAAACCTGTAGAAATGTCTCTTCTTAGCAGCTCAATGATGCCACCTGCAACTACTCTGGCACAGGCAAAGTATTAGAAAGAGATTCTACTGGTTGCATTGGAAATCATCAAAGTTACTTACAGTAACAAAATAATGGGCCTTTTCAGTGTAGCTTTCCCAAACAACTTTTAAAATTCCAAGAAAGAGAGTATTCCTCGCCAAGGACCGTAATGCAGATACTTCTCCCTGCCATTGTTGCTTTTCTACATAATATGCTCAGAACTCTGATACTGAAGGATCAAGAGTCTTAGTGTTTCAGGGCACCCATAGCCCTACCTAACCTCTCTACATTTTAGGAGACTGTTCCCTTGAGTGTGTCTCCTGAACTGGCAATTATTAACAGCGCATCCACTTAGACCTTCAGCTCCAATATAGTTAACTAGAGATTTTCTCCACAGAAACCTCATTGCCCCTGCACATCTCAGTAGCCTCTGTACAAAAGCTCATTCAGAAGATGGGGATTTTGATTCCTCAGTGAAGATATACTTCCTAATCCCTTGTTTACAACACTTGTGCTGTCCTCAATACTGACATCCAGCAGGGCAGACTCCAGACGTCTTCCTATCTCTCAAAACTGGGGAATGGCCACCTTTCTTCTAGGAACTGTCTTGAAGCCACACCACATGTCCATGTAATTACACAAATCTAGGCATACGAACGTGGGAATTGAGTTTGCAATGGAGACTGCAATTGAGGGCAATCTGCTTGCCTTTCCTTCAATAAGAAAATGCCCCAGAGATGTTTGAGGCAAATCTGCTTTCCCCTAAGTATGATTGGAGTATTTAAAAATACATATTTTTGGAAGACCATGCCCCCACCCCCAAATAAGCCAACCTCTTCATCTGGTGCTCATCTGCTTGGAAACCAGAAGGAAAACTGGCTCTATCTTAGTTTCCAATGGAGCATCTTCCTTAAAGCTTTCCAAGAATTACTCTGCCTCTCTGTGATTCTCACTGACTCACCACCTTTGGAATGTAATCCTCCCTCTAATGTGTGACTCCACTGCAGTCCATTCTTGACCAGGGTTTGATAAATCATTATAGTTCATGACCTGTCATGACATCCATGACAGTCTGTTGTCATGAAGCAATACATAAAAACAATCACAACAGACAAGCTACCACTTCTCCCTTCTCAGAATCACCCTGTAAAATCCTAGTGAGTCTGGGGTCTAAGCACTGCCCCTACAGAAGTCCAGAAGTGTGGGTAAAGGACAATCAGTAAACATTTACAGGTGACATAATTTCTCCTCATTGAAAGAAATGTATCAAGTCCACTCAGCCCTCTGAGTAGCTTTATAACATTTCATAGGTATTGTGAATTCCCTGCTTTCAAAACATATCAGTGCCATTTCTAAATAGCCTTCAAAAGAGGCAGGATTTAGGTGGTTCCAAAAGGCAGTAAAACCATTTTCTGGCTCTTCTCCTGAACTTGGATCCTGAAGTGACCCTACCATGTCTGCTTAGGATTTGCTTTTGTTGTCTCCCTCCAAAAACACAACAGATGGAACCTGAGAATTCACTTAGTTCAGGAGAACGTGAGCAGGATGGATTCTACAATTCAGCCAGGACAGTCATGTGTGAGGAGCTTTATCTGGATCCTTGTGGACATAACCAAAACGTCAAGAAATTCAAAAAGAGAAGGGGAGACAGTAAATGTTGTTGGTACAATAAGTTTCAACACAAACAAGGCAGTGAATTCAAAAGCTTAGCCTGATCAGACTGCACAGACCTTTACCATGGCAGAAAAGAAATCTCTTGGGAGATGAGGCTAAAAACTATTATAGACAAAGCCCAAAATGCCTAACGAAAAAATTCTAGGGGTAAAAAGTTTCAATTTGAAAGGAGGAGAAAGCCTCAGCTAATAGAAAGTATTAAGGAAGAACTTCAGTGAGAGAAAGAAAAAAAAAAACACATGATATGTCGTTTGCATTTTACCCCAAATCTTCAGCCCAGAAAAACTGTGGTTACTGCATCTGGCATCCTTGCCATTTGCATATTCCTTGGAGCATGACATGAAGTTTGGAGGCTGCAAGGCAGACCGCCTTCTGTCAAACACATAGGAATTTCATGGCCAAGTAGCCCAGGGAGAGTTGGGATCAAAGGTGTAACCTTCCTTTATTGTGATCTAATTTTTTATTCTTCCTTTTGTAAGAATAATACTGAAAATAGCATTTAGTTTAACCCTGAAAATTACTAAGAAGAGAAGCCAGTGCCAAAGCCAGAACTACCCAATATAGACCATCGTAGCATCTCTTGTTAAATAGCAGCTCTGTCATCCAAGCCATTTCAATGTGGGGAAGTGGTGTTTGTAAAGTTGGCTTCTATGTAAAACATCAGCCTTTACTGGTTGATTTGGAGGGATGGGGAAAATCACAGCATTTATAACACAGTCACAGTTATTACCTGTAAGCTACAACTACAACTAACTTTGTTCTTCATTACTCAATATCCTCAATACTCAACCATCTAAGTATTCATATAAACTTGACCTCTGTTTGAAGGTTCTCAAAGACTGTCATTATAAAGCTGAAATAAATTCCAGAGGCTTGGGCAGGAGTTTACTCCAAATAACAAGTCTGTTTCTAAAAGGTAAGTCCAAAGAACATATATCCTGAGAATGAGGAGGGCATTTTGCACAAAATCTCCATGTTCTTCAGAATATAATAGACTATGCTATATAATGAATAAACACTAAAATTTCAGTGGCTTAACAAAACCACAATTCTTTTGTCTCTCAGGTAAAGTCTGATGTGAATGGGACAAGTTTTCCAGGACAGCATCCCTTCATTCAGTAACTCAGGGATCCAGGTCTCCTCTCCCTTTCCTTCAGCAGAGAACAAGAGACAGAGGAAGAACACTGACTTTTAACTCCTACTCACAGTTCATTGGCCCAAATTTTCACATAGCCCTAAATCCAGGAAAGATAAGAGATTTAGAAAAGCACAGAAAATATTTAGTTTGTACTAATTGTCTTTGCCACATTCACATTCCTACAGTTATTCACTGATGCTGAGTGAAATTAGGCTTGATGGAACTTCAAGGATAATGCAAGGGCCCTCTGTATGGTGTAGGTGGCATAGGAGGTCACCTCTATGAGATGGAGATGGTCACCTCCATACTTTGGGTTGCATTTATTACATTATGGTTGCATTTATGTCTTAAAACCACTTTATCAAGGTATGACTGACACGGAAAAAGTTGTACATGCTTAATGTATACAATTTTTGTAATGTATCTTTTCTCATTTCTGTGTTCCACTAGTGTTGCAACCTCTCATCCGGATTCTAGAGCTCTCATAAATGTATTTTTGTACAAGAATGATTGTGAAATAAGTGTTTCTGTGAAGGGATGAGGGCTGGAAACTCCTATTCTGTCACCTCACTAACATCACTTGAGACTGCTTTTATTTTTTTTTTTTTAATTTTTTTTTTTTAACGTTTATTTATTTTTGAGACAGAGAGAGACAGAGCATGAATGGGGGAGGGTCAGAGAGAGGGAGACACAGAATCCGAAACAGGCTCCAGGCTCTGAGCTGTCAGCACAGAGCCCGACCCGGGGCTCGAACTCACAGACCATGAGATCATGACCTAAGCCGAAGTCGGCCGCCTAACCGACTGAGCCACCCAGGCGCCCCTGAGACTGCTTTTAAACACAAATATCATCAAAGAGGAAAATACTTTCAGGTAGGATGCTTACCAAATAAGAACTTTTAGAGTTAATAATGAAATTTCTCCCTGGATGAGGAGTCACAGGGTCACCTTCTGAGATCAAGGCTTATGCTCTGGACACTGGCCTTGATCACACAAGAGCCAAGACAGCAGATCTCAGAAAGAAGAAACACTGGCAGACAAATGGTGGCCCTTCTCCATGCTCTCACTGACTTGACATCAGCCATTAACACCCTGTTTGGAGCTGGTTCATTTGTTGATCTTACCAGACACTCTGCTGGCCTCTGAAGAAGTAAAAAAATGAAATAGTTGGGGCGCCTGGGTGGCGCAGTCGGTTAAGCGTCCGACTTCAGCCAGGTCACAATCTCGCGGTCCGGGAGTTCGAGCCCCGCGTCGGGCTCTGGGCTGATGGCTCGGAGCCTGGAGCCTGTTTCCGATTCTGTGTCTTCCTCTCTCTCTGCCCCTCCCCCGTTCATGCTCTGTCTCTCTCTGTCCCAAAAATAAATAAACGTTGAAAAAAAAAAATGAAATAGTTAAGTTAGATTGGGAAGCAGCATGTCATGGTAGTAAGCCCATGACTGTCAATTAAACAGACCTGGGTTCATATCACTAGTTCCCACTAATTACTAGTGCTGTGAGTTGGGTGTTTTGCCTGATATATGTGAGCCTCGTGTGTAACCTGGAAACAATATCCTCTAATATTGCTTGCAGTTTGTTTAAAGAATCAAATCGTGTCAAGCTTCTGGCTCAGAGAAGGATGTAAGATCCTTTCCATCTTGGATAGAAGGAGACAAGGAAGAGTTGAGCTTTAACTAGTTTACCGGGGCAAGACATGACGTGGAGGAATACCGGGTCAACACTGAGGAAGCGAGAGACTAGTCACAGTGAGCAGGGAATGCAGAAAAGAGGAGAGGAATTCAGGACAAACTTGGCCAAATTCACGATTTGGGGCAGACCAGTCCAACACTTCAGTCTGATTCTCATCCCCATTCATCATGTTCTCACATTTGGTAACAACTGCTAGACATGATGATAAATTAGCCCATAGGAAGGCTCTGAAGTTTGCTAAAACATTGACAGAGGCTTTTGACTCTATATCCACGTACATTTGACCCTTACTATCTGACACAGAGTGGCGACACTGGGGCATACCTCTTACTATCAATCACTAGGAAAATGAGGACGGCACTTTGACCAATATAAGACCTGGCTCAAGAGAAAATAATTTACTTCCCAGACTTAAAGATTCTATTTTTCTTGCAGTGTCTCAAATTATGAAAACATAGGGAAACACCCTTAACTAAACAGTGTACTGGCTTAGTTTTCAAATCAAAATTTTATTAAGTATTCCAGGAAATACCTCAAGAACCTTTTAATTTTTTTAAATATCTCATTCTATGATGCTACTTTTGCTAAACACTGTATAAGTTAAAGAATTGTTAAAGAAAATAATCTCCTTTTTGAAGTAAATCCTTCATTATACAATGATAAATTTGATCCAGAAAAATCAGTTAGCCAAAAACAGGTGCTCAAATATATATATGTATTTTTTTATTACAGTTTCAAATCACCTATATTTAGGAATACTGGATTATACCTAAAATTAAATTATGATAGCCTTTTCTGGAGATACATTTTTTTAGTTTATTAGTTAAAAAACTAATCTATGATTGCCTTTCTGACAGAAATATGCTCTGTTGCAGAATTATACAGAGATCTAGGGAAGGCAAATAAATAGAAAAAAATGGTTCCCTAAAATACAGATTAAAAGTAGCCACAAACTTTATGTTCCATTGAAAAAAATACACTGTAGTATAAAGAGTTCTGTGTATGCCTTTCACTGGTTACAGTGTCCTGGAACAATGCAAGTCCCTCAAACATTGCTTAAAGGCCAGGGCAGAATTTTTTAGTTTCCTGAAAACAGATATAAAGGCCAAAACAAAAACAAAGAACAAAAAAAAACTGTTCTCTCTAGAAAAAAGTAGATTCATGATTAGATTTAATAATTTGGCTGCTTTATTGAGCAGCTATGTGACACTGGAAAAATTAATTGACTTCTTTGATCCTCATATTTCTTATTAATAAAGCAAAAATAATAATAGGTCCCTTACAGGATTATTACAGATGAAGTATAAATGTGAAATTCTCGGGGTGCCTGGGTGGCTCAGTCGGCTAAGCGTCCGACTTCAGCTCAGGTCACGATCTCGCAGTTCATGGGTTTAAGCCCCGCGTCGGGCTCTGTGCTGACAGCTCAGAGCCTGGAGCCTGTTTCAGATTCTGTGTCTCCCTCTCTCTCTGACCCACCCCGTTCATGCTCTATCTCTCTCTGTCTCAAAAATAAATAAACGTTAAAAAAAATTAAAAATAATGTGAAATTCTCCACCACTGCTTTGGGGCACATAGTAAACATTCAGTTACCCATTATTGCATATTAATCAATCATGTCATTTATATTGCAACTGAACTTTCAGATATTCTCTTTCACCACTGTTATGTTTCATATTGCTCATGAAAGCCACATAAATAAATATGGAGTCATTACATCATGTGAAAACTACTAGGTGAATAGTACGTCTGATGGTCTGACTTATACGCTACGTAATATTTAAGAAATCCACTTTGGAGGGCCTGAGGATGGAAGCTTCGAAGAGTGACTCCGTGTTTTCCAGAACAGCTGAAACTGGGCCACCAGAGTCCAGCAGGTCTATTAACTAGAAGACATCTTAAGACTGTGGTTTCAAATATAAGCCACAATTGAAAGTCAAAAGCAGCAGTCTCTCAGAATTGGTAATCAAGAGCCTTCTCACAAGGGCAAACTGTATGTTTAACAACGGTTAACAATAACTTCCCTTAGTGATGTGGCTAGAGGCAAACATATTCTATTCTATCAAAACATCACTTTAAAGAACCAGTCAACTTTGGGATTGAGGTTACCCCAAATCAAGACCCTGTTAGAGTCATAAGAGGTAATAATAAGAAAGAATGACCCATTCCTCCCTAGCATTTGAAGGAATATACAGTAGTTCCTCATCAAGCACTGCTGGTTCCTTTCAGGTGCCCAGTATGAGAGCACTGGACACACATGCAGTCAGAGTCGCAGACTGTGTCTGTCCATAATTGAAGGCTTTTGACCTAGGCATCACAGAGATCTTTTTAATTCTGTGCCATCTAGAGAGCCACAACTTAAACCTACTTGTGATTTGTTTTGGCTCTTACGATGATGAGCCTTGATTCTTGGTGGGCTGATTCTTGGTGATTGGTTGTTTTTTTCCCACCATTTATTTAGTTTGGTTTGAGTGTGTGTGTGTGTGTGTGTGTGTGTGTGTGTGTGTGTGTGTTAGGGGCAGGGTGGGGGGCTGTCCTGGAAATGGATGATAAATACACCACATATACCATAATAGCACAAACTCACCACAACAAAAGGTATCTTATTATTGTTATTATTATTAATCATTATTAGTAATCATTATTACTGATTGACTATCCATTATTATCTCCCTTCCCTGATCTTGGATCTTGAAAATCTTCCCTGATAATCCCAACTGTTCATTTTACCCTTCATTGGTTATTCCTTGGGAAAAAAATTAAAATAATTCATATAGAAAAAGGCAATAAGTCTCAATAGAAGAAGTGATGTATTAGAAATTCTTATCTAATCGCTACTTTACCATATTTCTCACATTAAGTTTTCCTCCCTAGATCATAGCTTTTGAAAGCTGGTTGTTCAAATCACTGTGCTATGAATCTACCTAGTCTGAGGCATAAGGAATATTCATGAATAACCACAATAGAATATTAATAATGCTTTGTGTTTTATAAGACATTTTCAGGACTCTGGTTTTCATGACCTTCTTGATCCTCACAAAAGTCCTGGGAGAGGATTATGGTACTATTCCCATTTTATAAATGAGGAAATGGAGACTCCCAAGAGTTAAGGAACTTGATCAAAGGCAGCCAACAGAGAAGTGGGAAGGTCTGGAATAGAACCCAATCTCCCACTCCTAGTCCTATGCCTACAAGAGCCCTGTGTGGGCTCCCCAGTCATCCATTTCGATGACAAAAAACTGGCACAGGGATATGGAGAAGAGAAAAATGACTTCCACCTTGAAAAAGTGGAAAGGAAGGCCTGCTTAAGCACTATTTCATGAATAAATATCCTATTTCCTTACCCAGACTTTAAGTCTGTGGGGCAACAGACTTTAGTAAGGGGATCTTTAGTAAGAATAGTGGGGTAATTATTTGTTGAGAGACAATTAATAGCAGAGCCATTTTAGGGTAAAATACATAAACACACACACAATCTTATTTCTCACAATAATTCTACAAGGTAAGGATCACCACACCCATCTTACAAATGATGAAACTGAGTTGCAATGAAATGATTCGCATGGGGATATACAACCTACAAGGGACTGGCCCAAATGTCATCACCACGGCTCTTACAAGCTACACTTACCCCACCGCACGACACACCAGTGCTAAGGGCTGAGCACATGGTGTGCTGCACAAACACATGACCGAGGCAAAAATGATAGTGCCTGCTCACTATAAGATGAGTGAAGCTTAATGAGAATGCTGTGTTTTACTCGCACAGAGTTCATTTATTTCCAAACAGATGCTCTAGAAACCATTGTCCATTTCTACCTTATAGGATTAAGAGGAGTGGTGTATAATTCAGGGTTAACAAAATGTGTAGAAACCACCCAAGCCAGAAGAATGGCCCCATTGTTCCTCAGCAGTAGCACGGGACAGCCAAAGGGCTCCTCACCATTTCCGCTCCCACTCTTCCCCACTGGGCAGTTCATGTTCACCCTGGGGGTTTCCTCAACCAATCAGTACTCCAAGGACTGACAGCATGTGGGGAACAAGGAAGGAGATTTAGGCTATAAGAGTTTTAAGAACTCAGACAGTTTCTAAGAAATGTTATGGAATTACATTCCCTCATTTCAAATAGGACATATTCCTATCTCTAGGGTCACATTGGTTCAATTTGATAAATTGCTCTGTTGGCCCCATACCATACTGCGGTTCATTTTACATATAAGCATTAATTGCTGTTATTTCAATACTGCTGACTGTTAAGTTTTGCCAAGTGGCACAGGTCTGTACATTTAAGGTTAAATTCAGTTTTCTGCTTATTTCCACTGTTTGGCACTATTTAAATGGTTACTTTAGCATTCAGATTTAGAGTGAAAGCAAATTAACCTCATCTTTATTGTTAATGACTACCACTGTGTCTTGTTTCAGATATATCTGGGAATAAGGGAAGTGTGATTCTTTCCTAGCCTTCCTCCAAAAAGTTGATACTGTAATTGAGAGCCTGGCTAATAGTCACTGTTAGTGTGGAAAGCAGGGCTTTGTGCTGGGTCAGCTTATACTCAACCTACTGTTCAGCAGAGACCCAGTTTGAGGGCTACAAGATTTTGCTAGCCATGGATAGGGTGTTAAGTTTTCAAGGAATAGCTTCCTGAAATATATGAAAAGAGACTAAATTTGAGTAGGTTTCTAAGATACAGAGCTGAAAATTCATATCCATTTATTGTCAGATGTAGTACTCAAGACACTTCCATACAGATAAATCCACGAGTATTTTCATTACCTCTCTTGACACCAAGTCCCTTAAAAATAATGTTTGAGGGCTTTCTGCCAGTATGTGGAGGTTCTTCTCAAGCTTAGTGGCAAGGTTCAGAAAATTACATGCATTCGAGAAGCCACTGCCCACAATAAAAAATGGTTCCACAAGAACCAAGAGAACATGGAGTTACTTTGCAGAGAGGTAGTAAGCACTCAAGCAATTTGGGAGGGTGGGAAGACCAAAGGATCTGTGTCATAGGATTATTTGGATTATTTAATATATTAACACATGATATGTGCTTAAAACGCTGTACAGACGAACACACAATATTAGCTATTAATACTATTGTGTTCTCACAAGGATCCACTTGACCAATGAGGAAACTCAGACATTAAGAAGAGAAACAAATGAAATTTTATCTCTTAGATTTTGTCTCCTTTATGAACTTCTTGAGAACTCAGACCTTCAGCTCTGAATCCCAATGTCTAGCACAATCCCTCTGTCTTCGAGTAGCTACTAAGAGAATAAAGAATACAACCACAACTGTTCTCAGCACTTCCACTTATATTGACTAATATGTAGCTGTAGGTTCTCTGGTCTTTTAGGATTTATAAAATTGTTTTCCTGAAATCTATCTCAGGTTATAAAGAAAAATCTAACCAGTAAATTCGAGATCTGGTGCTCTACTCAAGTCTTGAGCCTTGTTTTGATATTTGAAATCATATTGTAAGTTGAAAATTAACTAGAAAAAGGAATTTATGGCATATATAGAAAAATTCTATAGCTATATATTTTTTTTCATATAAAAGTTAAGTAAAAACAGTTCATAGGTAAGGTTTGTAAAGTACTTGAATGGTGCTTTTCTTTTTCTTTTTAAAAGTAAAAGACAGGAGTAGAATACCAAAATAAGATTTGATCTCTGAGAAATTCCTAACTAATCAGTATCCACAAAACCGGAACAACCCTGGCTTAACAGGCAATGACTGTGATTTTTCCAAAATTTGAAAAAACAGTCCCACTCTGACACAATGTAGAAGCCTGCAGGTCCCAGGCTTCTCTGAAGAATCCTGTGGAAATGTCACCAAATAATGCAAAGGCTGCCCTTGGCAGAATATTAACATTCCATTTATATCACAAAAAGCCACAACATAATCCCAATCCTACAAAGCAAACTACTTTCAACCCCAGGAAAGCCAGAAAACAAAAGCATTTGAAAAAGCCAATGAGTATCTAGGCATCATTTCCTAGGAAAACTGCAAAGATTAAAAGCTTTCAATACTTTGAAAGCTAGCCTGTTCCCAGATTTCATCTCTTTGGCTACATTTTTTTTTTATTGTCAGCCTTTTAAAGCAATACATGAAACCCAAAATATGCAAAAGAAAATATTAAATAATCCAACTCTATGAAAATTTAAATTTATTGGAAGTTAAAGAGCAAAAGTCAAAAGCAAAAGTCAAACTGTACAGAAATATTCGCAGTGCAAATTACAAGCAAAAGCCCTCTTAGCAAAAAAAGATAACCTGTTATAAAAATGGACAAAGAACACAATTGGAAGTTCATCAAGGAAAAATTTAGATGATTAATAAGCATATGAAAATATTTATAACCTGAACCACAACTAAATATCTACAGATTAAATAAATAGTAAATTTATTTTTCATATTCTAAAATTGGCAAGTATAAAAAAGGATAGTATCCAGCATGCTCAATATTGTAAAAAAATAACAATAGAAACACATACACTGCTAATGTGACAAAACTGGCATAAATTTTTCACAGATCAACTTGGAATTGTTTCTCAAACTTCAAATTAGAATATTATTTGGCCATCTAAAAATGTGTCTTACTAAAATGCAGTGTGCACAAAATTTGTCCGTATGAAGACATTTGTTGCAATACTGTTTATAAAGCAAAATCTGGAAAAGATGAAATGTTCATCACCAGGGAAATGGTTGAATAAAATTTAATCAATTTAAGACAAAGATTAGCACATCATTACTAAAAAGAATGAAGCACACAAATATGTTTCTTCAAAGAAATATTTTTAAATTAAAAGGCATGATGCAGAAGAATAAATGTAGCATGGTTCCATTTCTATTAAAATACATGTATGTGTATGTGCTATGGATTGAACTGTATCTCCCCAGAAGTCCTACGTGGAAGTCCCTAACCCCAGTGTGTCGTATTTAGAGCTGGAGCCTTGGGGAGGTAATTAGGGTTAGATGAGTTTATAAGGGTCAAGCTCTCATGATGGGATTAGTGCCTCATGACAAGAGATACCAGAGAGCTTGCTCAAAATAGAGAAATCTAGAATATTTCATCTTTGTTTAGAGTTAAATAACATAATAAACCTCAACAGGTTTCTGAAGACATTACTACATTACAGCAAAACATAATCTATGTTGCTTATATAATAATGATCCAGAGTCATAAAGGAAAGGTGAAATGAAGATCAGTATTTTTATTTAAGCGTATACATACATTTATCAGAAATGTACATCAAATTTAGTAAAATTATATTTTTTCATTTGATGGTGATATAAGCTTTGGTTATCTGGAAAATTCATTTTTGTAGAATAGTACATATCCTGACTACCAGATTAAAAAAGCATTACTAAGGGATCCTGGGTAGCTCAGTTTGCTAAGCGACCAACTCTTGATTTCAGCTCTATCATGATCTTACTGTTCATGAGTTCTAGTCCTGCGTGGGGTTCTGTGCTATGAGTGAAGAACCTGGTTGGGATTCTCTCCCTCCCTCTCTCTCTGCCCCTCCCCCATGTGCATTCTCTCTCTCTCTCTCTCTCTCTCACACACACACACACACACACACACAAAATAAACTTTTAAAATTTTTTAAAACATTTAAAAGTATTACTGTATTAAAATTAGAACATTTTCAAGAAAGCTACATTTCAACTTCTGGTTTTAAGCTACTTTTTAAATAATTATAAATAAATAAGTAAATATCACTCACACATAATTGCTGTTATATGACCTCATCAATCTCATAAAAATCCAGATCAGAGGACACTACCTCAGAACCTGTCCCAACCACCTTCGATCACTCCAGTCTGGAGGTAACAGAGTAAAAACCCATTTCTCCATATTGCTTTGGCCATGTTACATAAAAGCTGAATTTGATAGAAGGTTCTTTCCTCTATTACTTTTCACTCCTCTGATCTACCTTTTACTTCTCTCTCTATACCTTACTGTGATTCTTTTCTCTCCCTGCTTAACTTCCCATTCATCTCTTATTTATTTATTTATTTATTTATTTATTTATTTATAGTTTGATCTTTGGCTACATTTTTAAAATTACCATGTATGTATCCTTCTTCAGGTCAGGAGTTTGCTTTAATTTTCTGCAGTCTTAAACTTGATTTGGTGAGAAAAAGCAATTAATTAGAATTTTTTAAATAAGAATATTTTTATCTTTCCTCCAGGAATATGGTCCTTAGGGCCCTTGGGACAGTCTCATCTTTCTAGTTCAAGGAACATGAACCCCTACTACCATTAAAAATAAATAAATACCGGCACTCAGGTTGGCCACAGCAGGAAAATTACAGAGTTTAAAGACCATTTTTGGATGAAAGAGGTTTTCTAGGTGGGAAATGAATCCACTGGTGATTTATACCCAAATAAAGCAAAGAGGTGCTAATCTAGAAATTCTGTTCTGTCATTAGTAACTGTCCACAGTTATCTGCTCTGCTGCTTGCCAGTGTGGTGTAGGTAGAAACTGTGCCATGATGTTAAAGACCCTTCAGTGACACCAGGTTAAAATCGAGGCTCATCCAAGTGGCGGCTTATTCCTCTTTTTACTACTCCTGTACTTAGGTACAGTTCATTTCCTTCCATGGGCCAGAGTGCCAAAGTCAATTTTCCCAGCTCATCTCCACCAGACCACAAGCTGTCCTTTGTCTCTTTTCTGGCTCCACTGAGTTCAGTCAGAGAAATCGATTCTCAAATTACTCCAATGATAAAATCCTTTTGCTGCTAGTAATTCTGGTGAGGTCTCACATTTATTTTCAGTGTTTTTGCACGTGTTGTTTTTAGTAACCCATTCCTGTATTTCTTTCTTAGAATATTAATTTTTCTCGGGGCGCCTGGGTGGCGCAGTCGGTTAAGCGTTCGACTTCAGCCAGGTCACGATCTCGCGGTCCGTGAGTTCGAGCCCTGCGTCGGGCTCTGGGCTGATGGCTCAGAGCCTGGAGCCTGTTTCCGATTCTGTGTCTCCCTCTCTCTCTGCCCCTCCCCCGTTCATGCTCTGTCTCTCTCTGTCCCAAAAATAAATAAACGTTGGGAAAAAAAATTTTTTTAAAGAATATTAATTTTTCTCTGTTTTTCGTTTCTTCTTCAAACAGCAACCCCCCTTCTTTATATCTTTATTTCTGTGGTTGTCCTTATGTCACATATTTCAAACAAGGGGAATGTAACAAAAGAAACTGGTTTATTCAGTGATGAAATAGTTTAAAAGCCAACTAGAGATGGGTGAGGCAACCCAGAGATTAGTAACACAGAAAACCACTACCACCACAAGTAGATACGGAAAAGCTTAGAAATCAGTAAAGCTGGAACCACAGCAGGCTTTCCAGTAGGATAGGGGGGCATGGAGGAGATAGAGCCACAGCGAAGAACATTAGCCAAAGCAGAGCCAGGGCAAAATATTGTGGTTCTTTTCTCCCATTCTCCAATCCCTCATTGACCTCTCCTTGGCTGAACTTAGCTGGAAGCCTGGGAAACAAAATCTACTGGGTCAGCCTCCTGATCATTCACAGACGACAAGGAATGAATGTGAGGGCAGAAGCCAATGACTGACTGTCACCATTCCTAAGCTACCACCAACTTACTCCACGTAACATATAATGCTGCAAATCCCTGCTCACATGTTCACTCTGAACATTTAACTCAAGTCATAAATGGGCCCTGGAGTTTGACTAGGCTCCTCCCAGCTCTAAAATTCTATGGTTGTTTGTTTCTAAGACAAAGAAGTAGCCCCTTTTGGCATGTTTACTGCCCTGTGCTAACAAAATATCTTTCCAAAATATATTTTATATTTTATATATTTTATATATATCCTTCGAAAATATAAATATATTTTATATTACTAACCACAATACTAGGTACTGTGGGAAATAGATAAGATGACAAGGCCCTTAAAATGTTACTGGTGAAATTAGATAATGCAACTATATTACTAGTGTGGGATAATGGTTCACAAGGTATCAAAAGTAGTATATGAAAAAAAGGCCAAATGAGCAGTGGGCAAACCTGAAGGAGAAATTCTGGAGAAGTAGGGTTTATACTGCTTGTGAAGGAAGGGTAGGATCTCCTGGAGAACTGAAGCTCGGGAAAAAAATGTGGGGGCAGATGACACTGACTGACATTTTAGAAAATTCTGCCTGAAATTTTGACAGAAATTTATTTTGTCTGTTTTGATTTTATTTTCTCCTTTCTTTAGAAATCAGTAAGCTACCAGATATTAACATCTCTACCATACCTAGAGTTGTGCTAGGCTGTTGGCTGGTGACAAATACCTGACAGTATAACCACAATTTAAGTTCAAATTTTAGAAAAGCATGGCTGGAGTAACATCCTATAAGTTTTGTGTCACTTCTTTCCTTACACATTTTCTTTATCCCTGCTGTTCAACACATAGTCACTCAAGGATATTTACTGACCAGCTTAAACCAATGTGGAATACTGCCAAATCCAATGGACACTATCCCATAAGTATTTTATTTGATAATTCTGCAACATTTGACACTGTTGACCTTTCTTCCCTAAAGATACTTTCCTTTTGGTTTCCTTGACACCATATTCTCAGGATTTCTCCCCCACTCTCTAGCATTCATTCTCAGGCTCCTTCAAGAGCTCCTTTCTCTACCTGTATTTAAAAATAATAATAACAATGTTTATTTAATTTTGAGAAAGAGAAAGAGAGAGAGAGTGCAAGTGTGAGCGGGGGAAGGGAAGGGAAGAGAGAGAGAGAGGAAGACACAAAAACCAAAGCAGCTTCAGGCTCTTGAGTTGTCAGCACAGAGCCCAACACAGGGCTCAGACTCACAAACCAGGAGATCATGACCTAAGCTGAATTGGGTCACTTAACTAATTGAGCCATCCAAGTGCCCCTCTTTACCTGTATTTTAAATGCTGCTCCCTGGGCATTTAGTGTCAGGACTCTTTTCACATTATGCTATTTACCTCTCAAGTGACCTCATCCCCCACCATGACTTCAGCTACCCCTATACACAACTACAATCTCCAAATTCATAGAGAGCCCCAACTTCTTTCTTGAGATCCTGGCCCAAATATGAAACTCGTTAATTGTATGTCTTCCTTAATGTATCTGAATGTCACAAATAAGCCCTGTGGATTGTATATTTTAAATATTTCTCTAACCCACCCTTCCTTTTATTCCCACTGATAATCAATTATCATTGAATTATCAATGACTTTGCATTTCTTATCTGGATTCCCTGTTGTTGCTTCCCTTCCTACAACCTTACCCTTTGATAATCTCACTGCTATCTGATCTTCAAGCCCTTAACCTTTCCATCCAAACATTTTCAGGACCTGTAGGAGTAGAAAACAACATACTGGGGGGCCTGGGTGACTCAGTAGGTTAAGCATCCAATTTCAGCTCAGGTCATAATCTCGTGGTCCGTGAGTTCAAGCCCTCCATCAGGCTCTGTGCTGAGAACTCAGAGCCTGAAGTTACTTCAGATTCTGTGTCTCTCTCTTTGCCCTTCCCCTGTTTGCGCTCTCTCTTTCTCAAAAATAAACATTAAAAATTTTTAAACAAAGAAAACTGTATACTTAACTATTTGAAATCTATAAATCAAGCTAACAAATTATTAAATATATTCTATTTTCTTCTTGACAAACATACTTTCATAATTTGGAATGCCTGGTTCAGATTTGTACTTCTCTGCCAGCACTTAACCTGCACAGGAAGATCCTTCCCCCTACCCAGTTTCCACCTCCCTTCTTGTCTCATCCCTAACTCCTGCTAGCATAGCAGGTGTCTCATAGACACTCCACCCCACAATCTCAACTTCTGCCCACATTTCTCTTACATAGCTACCCCTTACCAACCCCTCAGGCCTAGCAGATGCACACAAGTGTCCTCAGGGTATCAAACCCAGGGAAGAGGCTGTGCAGCCCTGGATTTCTAAATCCCAGTGATCCTGAAAGGTCATGTGGTCTACTGAGAGAGGGCCATATGCTTTGGATGAATATACCCCCTTGGCCTTGCAAACTTCTCACCCCACATCAAAGGAAACTGACTGGGCTCTACACCATGATTTACACCATATTCTAGTTTTCTACTTTCTTATCTATCTTCTCTCATTACACTGTGGGTCACTTAAAGGGACTAGTGTTATTATTCTGTTTAATACTGTATCTTTCCATTCGTGCTCTTCAAATTAGATTATACATACCACTGAGAGTACACAAAGATTGTCCAAGAAAAATATAGGCATCTGGACCATAATTTCATGGGAATCAATTTCCAGGTCTTCAGCTTCCATTTATGTTTTCTCTAAAATTGATTTGCCTGAGGGCTCACCTGTGTTTTTCTTTTCCATTTTGCCTTTCACAGATGCCTTTTTCTCTCTTTACCACATAACGGTAAACCTCTCTCTCCATCCCAAGCTTTACTATTATGCATCACCTCCAAGGAAAGGTGGTAAATTACTCCAGAAAACCAAACAATGTTTGGTAATTTCTGAAATATAAACACTCTCACAATTTCAAGCCATCAACATGGTGGCTTGACTCAGAGTTGGGAATAGATGATCATAATTAACCCTGCGACTTAGCACACTATAGTGCTATGAATATGAACAATTTTAATAGTCCTCTCAAGTATCCCATAATACATGAGGAGGCAGATTCTGTGCAACTCCAGATTCAGTACTTGAGTGCCATTAGCAACCTACTTAATCTTTCAAGATTTCCACAACAGTATTTTCTGTTTAATAGTATTTACACTGCAGTATTATTTTGTAGAATAAAACAAAGGTTAAGTATATGAAAATATGTATCACAATATCTGACACAGGAAATTAGTAAATATAGGTGACCTTTTCCTTCTGTTTTTTCCCCTTCAAATGACTGTCATCAATGCCAGACCAAGCTAATCATGAAAGAAAATGTAAATGTTCCCTTTTCTCCTGTCCTTCCTCCTTCACTCCCTACTGTCCCACCTTTCAGCAGGGCATCCTTTCCATGATATTCCCCAAAAGGCCCAGGCTTTGCATATTCCTACCTCCCTTCTCTCATTCAAAAGTCTGAAATTTTGTTACCATTTCTTCACTAAGCTCTGTGCTTAAAAGATATTGTGAAAGATGAAACCATTCCTTGATATTCGCCAATGCATGAAGGCATGGGTTCATGCAAGAGAATTTGGACACCCATACACCACAATTTCCTTTCTGGCCTTGGTAGTCTCGCTGCATGAGAGGTAAGTACAAGAAAGAGTAGACATTGGACTTCCCTTAAATAATGAACAAACTGATCATGGCAAAATGTTACAATATAATCTGTCCTACTGATTTACTACTGAGCCACAGATTGGCAAAATTAGAGAGCTATGTGTAAAAAGAGCTGATAACAAAGTTGGAAATGGGTCATACATTTCATAAATCATAAGAGTTTAAATTATAAGGGTATATCAGTGTCCAGAGATTTTTAACTTTTCTTCCAGATTAGGTAACAGTTGGCCCTCTCAAATTGGAGATAAAATTTTTCCCCAGAGTACTGTAACTGGAGAAAGACAACTCCTTTCATCACTGCTTACTAGGCTTATAAACTTATGCAAACTTTTTAATATCTCTAAAGCCTCAATTCTATTTCAAGTAGTAGCATTTATATAAAATAAAGATAATAATGGCAGTTACTTAAATAAAAGTTAATATTTATGAGGTATCAGGCATGGTTCAAAGGAATTTATATGAATTGAGGAATTTATCCTCATAATAATTCAGTGAGGTAGATGACTATTAGTAGCCCAATTATTTTTATTTTTTTATCTTATTTTTATTTTAATTTTTTTCAATGTTTATTTATTTTTGAGAGACAGATGAGTATGGAAGGGGCAGAGAGGGAGGGAAACACAAAATCCAAAGCAGGCTTTAGGCTTTAAGCTGGTCAGCACAGAGCCCAATGCGGGGCTCAAACCCACGAACCATGAGATCATGACCCGAGCCAAAGTCGGACACTTAACCTACTGAGCCAACCAGGCACCCCGAGCCCAATTTTTTTTAGATGAAGAAACTGAGGCACTTAGAGTTTAAGCAACTTTATAAAGATTACACTATTGGTTAAGTAACAGAGCCAAGATTTTGACACAAACTTTACACCTCCAAAAATAACTTTATTATTCAGCCTTACTACATCTCCTAAACCTACTGCAGGTTTACTAAAGGATTTAATGAGACAATCCACATGAAGTATTTAGCAATGTCTGTAACCTTATTACCCAGGGTTTCTACTTTGAAAACTCAAAGGGACATCATTCACACATTGTGTTCTCAGGAGTGCCATACATACAAAATAGGAATTCAGAATGGTGTTGTGTAAAGCAGCCACCAGCTGTTCTCCCAGAGATAATTCTAAGTGATGATGATTTGACAGATAACATACTCCTGTTATTGTGTTTACTCAAGTGTCATCCTCCCCAGCAAGGCCTGTTATATGTGTAAACCAACCAGAAGAGCTTTTTAGGACACATGCAACCAAGGTAGGAAAGCTGTCAAATGGTGTCCTGCTTCAGGGCACCACAGCAAACTCAGAGGAGCTGGGCGGTAGGGGAGGACGTATTTTGCATTATGAGGGAAACCATGATACTCTCCATGTATAGAATACCACAAGACCTACTAACTCGAAGTGGTTCATACTCTCAACAAGAAATCACAATATATTCCTTTCAGTGGCATTAAATCTTTGTGAAGCTGGGTTTTCTGTAAGCACTGTGATAAAAAGCAAGTACCACAGGAAAAACAAAGTAGAACAGGAAATGAAAGTGCAGTGTCTAATCTGATTTCAAAGTGTGTGAAGTTGAGCAGTTCTCAACAGGAACATACATCACATTGGTAGGAAACTCTGGTTAAGAATGAAAACACTTTTTATTTCAATGTATGTGTATTACCTTTTCAAGCAGCCACTAAGTTGTTGGGACAGAAACATGTATTAAGGTATTTGGACCTAACTACTTAATAAATGGAAGGTTCTCCTCATGTACTTCCATAATAAGACATACCTGAGATACCCTTGTGTATCCTTACTGTGCCACTGGGTATTTCTTTTGGCTGTGGATAGCATGAAAAATTACTGAAACTCTGAGGACCCTATAAACTGAGAAAGTTTGGGAACATCTAGTATTATCCCTTTACATATTTTATCTTTTATAATCTTTACAGTAACCTAAGGAGTCAAACACTATTAATGTTCCCAATTTACAAATATGGAACTGAGGACTTGAGAAATAACAGGACTACACTGAGATTATAAAATGTCTAAATGCTAGATCCAGGGTTTAAACCCAGTCTTGTGCTCTGAAGCTACCACACTTAATCACTGTATCAAACCTAAGGCCAAATACACAGATAATTTTGTCCAGACAGACCTTTGGGCAAAGATGGCTACTTCCTAAGAGAGCTGAATCCCAACAAAGAACAACCAGCATTTTTTCCTCAGATCTTGTCATAGGACATTAGCTCAGGTTCTCAAAGTTATTTGCTGAAATACCATTTTGCTAAAATTGGAGTCTCTTAAGCTCCTGAAAACTGTGTGTGTGCTCTAGATGAAAGTGACCGTGTATCCAAACAAAGAAAATCAAAGACTGTCTGAAGTGGCAGCTTGAGTTCATCAGCTCTATCAACTTGCTCAACAGACATTACCAAGTACACAGGCCTCTCTCTGAAGGAATTTCTATGGAAATCCCAGATAAAATAGCAGAACTTGGTAAACTGTTCCAAAAGAAACATGACCCATACTTTTTTGACAAGCTTTTAAAATCTGAAATATAGTCAACTCATTGCAAGCTAATGCAGAATAGGAGCTACAGCCATAAAAAGTCTCTAGGAAGCTAACAAATGAAGCAGGGGTCAGCAACCTGCAGAGCATATGATTTAGAATTAGACCTCTGCCAGTCTTGGAGAGCTCTAGAGGGACAGACCCAGATTTGAGGTCCTCTAGTGGTCTTGGGTTGGAAGGGGTCCTGGTTAATCTTTCTATCTGAGTCACTACAGTCACTATCTGAGTCACTACAGTTATAACTCATTCTAGAGGTGAGCAAAAGTAGTCAAAGCACTAAGGAACTGACCAATGATGAACCAGTGCCATCCATTTCTTTCTACCTTCATCACCCCTGTCTGACATCAGTTCTGATCTCAGCCCATCATGCCAAAGTCCTTGGACAGTCTTTAATTGCGGATATGTGCAAAAGCCAAGTGCACAATGCAAGTATGGCAAATTATTCTCCAAGTAAAACTGCAAAGCTTTTATTTTTTTTTCAATATATGAAATTTATTGCCAAATTGGTTTCCATACAATACCCAGTGCTCATCCTAAAAGGTGCCCTCCTCAATACCCATCACCCACCCTCTCCTCCCTCCCCCCCCCCATCAACCCTCAGTTCTCAGTTTTTAAGAGAAAACTGCAAAGCTTTTAAAAGACAAGTTGGATGAAGCCATTGAACATGATCTTGGGGAAACATTCATATATTACACAAGACCTTGACAAATGAGGATCTGGCAATTAAACTGGTTAGCAATTGAAGCACAGGAAATCAGTAAGGGTTAAAACAATGTAAGTTTTCAAAAGAAAATGGTTTGAATGTCAAAAGACTGAAAAGCTCTTTGAGAAAATTGATGACAGTGTCAAAGTTTTTTTGTTGATTGTGTTGTTGTTGTTTTTGCCAAAATGTCTATACTAATCTTCATGCTGCCAAAATCAACATAAAGTCTGTCATATTTGTTACAAGTTTAGTCAGATGTATTATGCAAAAAATTCAACACAATATGTCCTTTGTCCTAATAGCGCACAGTTGCAATTGTATTTCATTTTTATTTCATATAATTAAAATTGATTTTTCATAATTTTAGATGAGTTCTCTTTAGGGTAAATGTCAACCAAACTTTTTTTTTTTTAACCTCTTCTATGAAGCTCCGGTTCTGTATGAAATAGATCAGTTTAAGTGGCATTTTACCACCAATAATTATGAGGTACTAACAAAGACCTCTAGGCAACAGCCTATCTAGTCACTTTGAGATCCCTACCCACCAGGTTCTCCAGAGATACAGAACCAATAGGATGTGTATCTATAGAGGAAGAAATGTATTTTAAGAAATTGGCTCATTGCAACTGTGGAGGCTTGGCAACTCCAATATCTGACGCGGGAGGCTGGAGGGCTGAGTCCAAAAGCAGTCTGCTATAGAACCAGGAAGAGCAGATGTCACAGATGAAGTCTGTAAACAATCTGCTGGAAAGTTTCCTCTTGCTCATTAAAGAGGTTAGCCTTTTGTTCTACTCAGATGTTCAGATGATTAGATGAGGCACACCCACATTATGGGGGGCAATCTGATTTACTCAAAGTTTACTGATTTAAATGTAAATCTCTTCCAAAACACCCTCATAGACACATCCAAAATAATATTTGACTAAATATCTGGGTACCATGGCCCACACAAGTTGACACATAAAATTAATCATCACAGCTATTATAGACTGGAAGAGACAAGACCAAATTAATAACCTTAAGTAGATTCTGGGAATCCCAGGGAAGGGCCTGCAAAGAAGTTCTGAGAACCTGATCCAGGCATAACCCCTCCCTCAGACTATGCTTCCTGGCAAATACACCAACTGTAGGTGAAAGAGTGAGGGAGATTGCTAACGATGTCAGGAGGCAGGTTGTTGGCTTTACGTTAATTCATTAGAAAAATGTACAGTAGTAGACAGCCGGTATGTCACACACTCTTGAGCACCACTTCAAAGTCTTCCTGATCCACCTTACTTCCTACTCCAGCTGCTGCTATAAAGAACAAGGCAGCACAGCCTTTGGACAGCTTTGACCAGGACAACTGCACAGACTCTTCCTGCGCCCATAGAGTACACCTCTCCTTCTTGCCTGCAGTTTCTAAAAGTGGACATCTAAGATTGGGCTTAGATCGAAAACCAACTGAGAACTCATGCATGTCCACGTCAAAAGTGAGAGAAAATTATGGGGCGCCTGGGTGGTTCAGTGGGTTAAGTGTCCAACTTCAGTCAGGTTATGTTCGAGCCCTGTGTCGGGCTCTATGCTGTGCTCAGTGTCTGGGGCCTACTTTGAATTGTGTCTCCTTCTCTCTGCCCCTCCCCCCCCCCCAAAAAAAAACAAAAAACATAAATCTTTTTTTTTTTTATGTGAAAGAAAATTAATGTCCCTGGGGCCAGCCTTGGTCAGTGGGAAATGGGCTTCCAGACATATTTCATGAGGGTCCCTAGAAGGGAGATCCACTCGTAGCAGTGGCAGTGGCCAACTTCATAAAAAAATTGCCTCATTTGCTATTTAACTTCCCCTTCCCCACACTCCTGTTCCCCAGGATTGCATTCCCAAATGAACCACCTGCTCTGCAATTCTTAATCTCAGGCTCCATTCTTGTATTAAAATCAGGGTGAACAACTTTCCTCTGCATTTGTAAGGGAGGAATTCAATAAAATATTATAGTCTATTGATTACTAAATAATAGTTTGAACACTATTTTATCCCATGCCGCAAAAAATATAATTGAACAAGAAGTACATAGAGAAGCTGGCAGAACTGAAACATGAACAATTTCAAAAGTCCATGAAAAACAATAAACACATTCCATTTTATAAGTCTCTTAGTCCTCCTAGTCTGAGTAACTGTTTTAATCGTCTCCACTTAATTACTAATGCTTATACTGCTACACTCTTTCCATTATTCCTAAATTACATTGGTTTCTCCTGGCTTTTTATCTGGACAAATTGCTCCCTGATTTAGGAGATTTCCAGGAACCCAATGATGCTCCTAATTATTAATCATTTACTACAAGCCATATCAGAAACAGCTTGTTGTGTTTTTTTCTACAAATGCCCCCAAAGATACAATTATGATCATTTATTAAGGACCCAGAAAAATAGAATTTAAAACACATTTAAAAATTTTTTAATGTTTATTTATTTTTGAGAGAGAGAGAGACAAACAGTGCAAGTGGGAGAGGGGCAGAGAGAGGGAAACACAATCCAAAGCAGGTTTCAGGCTGTCAGCACAGAGCCTGACTCAGGGCTTGAACCCACAAACTTTAAGATCATGACCTGGAATTTCTGAGGAGGAGCCAAGATGGCGGAACAGCATGGAAGCTTTTTGTGGGGCTCGCGTCAATGAAATACAGCCAGACCAACACTAAACCATCCTACACACCTAGAAAACCGATTGGAAGATTAACACAACAATCTACACAACCCGAACCACAGAAGATCATGACCTGAGCCAAAGTCATATGCTTAACCAACTGGGCCACCCAGGTGCCCCTTAAAACACATTTTAAAGGCTAGCCTAAAATATCAAAACTACTGGGAAAGTCACAGATGGCCCAATTCAATCATTCATTCATTCATTCATTCATTCATCATTCATTCATTTATTCATTCAACATTGTGCCAGCCGCTATGCAAGCAAATGAGAGAGAGCCTAGGATCCTCCTAGGAACTCAGGAAAAAGATAAGGGACCTCCATGACATGGAGCTGCCTAGTATAAAGCCCTATATCTAACTGCAGGGGACAGTAGGTGACACAGCCTGACCATTCCTCCGGCCAAAGAACTGGTTGGGAGGTAGGCATGTGACAAGATGACCAATCAGAGCATCTCCTCATGGTTTTTAGTTGAAAGGTACAAGAGAGGGGATTGGGACATCACAGTATGAAGCAAGGCCTGCTTGTGGCTTTTTTTGCCACATGGAGAGAATTTGTGGGCAGTAGAAGAATCTGAATCAGAACAGAATCAATCAGGGATGAGAAACAGAGGCAGATAATTGTTGTTTTAAAAATATCTACACCTTTCACACCTGAGGACTGCTCCATTCAATTCATTTCAGTTATAGGAGTTTGAGATTCTGTTTTATATTTATGCTAACATTGGATGTCACTGTCAATTGGAGAACCATCACAGTGTCCTATGAGAAAGTCAATTGTGAAGAACACCTCTATACTCCTTGTTTTCTACGAGGGAGGGTTTTCCCTACATACTCCTGGCTCCTAGCTCTGCCTTTTATTCACTTCATCTCAGAGGATGTAAATCAACTCATTGCATTTGTAAATCTGATAAGAGTGAATGGGGCAAGCTGAGCTTAGCTACCTTTTTTTTGTCTTCTTTGAGGCAAGCTACCTGCAGTGAGGAAATTCTCCTCCAAGCCTCTCTACTGCCTGTGTTACTTGAATAGGCCTCTACTGGTAAGACCTACCTGATCCAGACCTCCCATGACTCATGGGGGAAAGTGTAAAATATCCTTAATTCTAGAGTTCAGTAACAGTAGGCCCACTCCTCTACCAAGGTAACCATGTCCTCCAATCGGCACTTTGAAATAATAACAATGATAATAGCTAATACTTAGACAATGATTACTATGTCTCAGGTACTTTTTTTTTTTTTTTTTTTACCTCAGTACTTTCTTAAATCATATACATTTAAGAATAAGAAACAGAGATAGTATAAACAACTTTCCCTAGGTTATACCACCAGGAAGTGGCAGACCTGGAACTCAAATGTAGTCCATGTGTCTGGAGTCCTTGATACAAACACTATCCCATATATCATATGTACTAAAGGAGATACATTTGTCACACTCTTTTGTCTTCTATTTGCCTTCCTTTTTTGTCTTAACTCTCAATTTGTTCAAAGTATACTCTTTACAGGGTCTCTTAAAATTTCCAACACTGGGGTGCCTAGGTGGCTCAGTTGGTTAAGCTTTTGACTCTTGATTTGGGTTCAGGTCATGATCTCATAATTTGTGGGTTTGAGTCCTGCATCAGGCTCTGCACTGACAGCACAGAGCTTGCTTGAGATTTTTCCTCTCCCTCTCCCTCAAAAATAAATAAACAAACTTTAAATAAACAAACTTTTAAAATTCTCAACACTGATTTGGATGGTCCCTACAATGAAGCCATACATAAAAAAAGAACTATGCCTCAAATTAAAATTCAGCAAATACTGGTCAGCTTCCATTTAATGTATGCCATAATTATAGTATACCTACACTAGCTAGAAAAATTAAACTTCACAGGCCACAAATTCTTTTCTCTTGATCAACAAAAAAGCAAACTCTGCAATTTTCTTTAGTGGGCTTTAAAATTTTTCACTACTGGGCGCCTGGTGGCTCAGTCGGTTAAGCATCCAGCTCTTGGTTTTGGCTCAGGTCATGATCTCACATTTTGTGAGTTCAAACCCCATATCAGGCTCCATGCTGACAGTGGGGAGCCTGCTTGAGATTCTCTTTCCCTCGCTCTCTGCCCCTCCCCCGCTCATTCTCTCTCTTCTTCTCTCTCCCTCTCTCTTCCTCTCTCTCTCTCCCTCTCTCAAAAATAAATAAATAAACTTAAAAAAAATTAAAAAAAATTTTTTTTCACTGCTGGCTTTTATGATGCCTGCCATGAAGTGTCAAAAACTTCAACATATACAATATGATACTATTCATGTACCAGGTAGTTGAGCTTCATTCTGAAGCAGTCAGCTGCCCTGAAGGAGAACAAACAGTCTAGAAATGGTGAGCTAGGAAGATATGGAAAGGCTAGACTTCAGAGGTAGCTACTACAAGGGCTTCAGCCAATCCAACCTTCAGCAATACCTCTGTCATTGATAATTAACATAGTGAATATAAGAAAAAAATTTCTCCTGATGAAAAAGG
>NW_024412377.1:94023295-94100690 GCF_014898765.1 Herpailurus yagouaroundi
CTGACTGATAAGAATTTTGCCTCTAGAATGCTGTTGTAGCCACCTTAAGCGAACAGTCCTTACACTGTGTTTCACTTAGAAGAACACAGGCCTACCATTTTATCATGCTAGCTTATTAATGAATGTTGACATAATAAATATCCATTATACAAAATATAATTTATACATGGATATTTACAATTGATATTTATACATAATAAATATCCATTATAACAAAACTTAGAGTCTTATTTTGATTATAACCTGGTAGCAAGGTTTTAGAGAAACCTGTGACTGGCTACCATAACCTATCCAAAAACGGTTAAGAACTGAACATAACCAAATCAGTTTAGGTCAGCTGTAATACAGATAATGGGAGAAAATGGACATTTTCTTTGGTCCTCAAAAGAACAAAACACTAATATGATTTCCCTCCCTCACTGAGAAAGAGATGCATGACCCACTACATAGGTTGGTCTTCTTTTTACTGAAACACCTATTGAAAAGAATTGTCTTACGTGATTTTTTTCTCAAGGCCAGAACCTGAGACATCCTGAAACATCACAAGGAGTTCCAATGAGGGAACAGTTGATAAATTTGAATTCAAAACTGTGTTCAAATGGAATCCTTGTGTATCTGTGACAATTTATACCCTACTAGTGACATCTTCATGATTTATTCAGTAACAAATACCAAGAGAGGGAATGCACGAGAATCCTATAAGTATAGTTAGTTGGACTTTTGGTCATTATTTCATCCCCTATACTCTGAGGAAAAACAAGAGTCATAATATTCCTAAGAAATTTCTTTGAACTAATATGTGATAGACAGAATAATGGTTCCCCAAAGATGCCCACAACTTAACCCCAGGAATCCGTGACTGTCTTAGGCTACATGGTAAATGGGAATTCAAGCTGTTAATTCAATGACATTCCAGTGGGCAAATTATCCTGGACTATCTGGGTGGATCCCATGTAATCTCAAGAGTCCTTAGAAGTAGAAGAGGGAGACAAAAGAGTGAGAACCAGGGATATGGTCATGTAAGAAGGACTTAGTCTGATATTGCTGGCTTTGAAGATGGCGGGGAAGAGGTCATGAGTCAGGGAATGCAGACAGCCTCCAGAAGTTGGAAAAGACATGGAAATGACTTCTCCCCTTGAGCCTGCAGAAGGAAAGCAGACTCATCATGAATTTAGTCCTGTGAAACTCATTTCAGATTTTTGAACTCAAGAACTGTAATAAAGTTATGTTGCTCTAAGCCACCAAGTTTATAGTAATTTGCTACAGCACCTGTGTTTTAGTTTACCGAAACTAAATAAGAAAAAAGGTGAATAGAAATAAGGAAATATGCCCACCTACCCCCAAGAGCCATATACCACATTCTCTACACTGTTATGTACTATGAGGAGCTGACCACCATGACTAAATCATGCAGGTTCCCATGTCTTCTGGCTTCTGGGATATCAGACAGTGAGTGAAAAAAGATGTCAGGATATTTCTTCCCCTACTTTCTTTCTACTTCAGTACCATGATCTTTGCAGTGGCTGTACCCCATGAAGACAATAGTTCCTAAGAGCAGCGCTCATCCACAGTGAAATGTGAATTAATTAATAATAGGATTAAAAGTCAAATAAAACATTCGAATGATAAACTGGAAAACACCTTAGACACAAGGCTATTTGTTTTCTATCTATGATAGCAGAACATTTGGAAGCAGTAGCCATGTATATAAATGGTCTAACTATATGCAGAATCAAGTACCACAAATGAATGAATAATGGAAGTAGCAGAAGGCATGGGTCACAGCCACTTCTGCTCTACTGGTATTCGCACTGAGCAGTAATATGAATAATACTAAAGACAATTCTATGATGAAAGGACCTTTTATTTGTACAACCTCTTGCTGGGTTCTGGAAGGAACCTACAAATTTATTCATATGGTTACATGTGTCCTGTAATTCACAAAAGTAAGATATCTTAACTGCAGCCAGTTAAGACCATTGTCTTATTTTAACTGTAGCCCAGTGTGGAGTGCCAAAACCCAAGCAAGGGCTCCCCAGAGCAGGAACAGCCTGGTAAGGGTGTCAGAGCACAAGCAGGGTAGAAGGGCATCTATGCACATGGGGTGCCTGAGTGGCTCAGTCGGTGGAGTGTCCAACTCTTGATTTCAGGTCAGGTCATGATCTCACAGTTTCGAGAGAGTAAGTCCCATGTTAGCACAAAGTCTGCTTGGGATCCCCCCACCTTGCCCCTCTCCCATTCACTCACTGTCTCTGAAAAATAAACATTTAAAAAAATATTTTAAAAAAGAAGAGCATCTATGTAAGAGGTGTCTAGGCAGAAAATCAGAGCCTGAGCAAGGTGAAGGGGATCTATACAGGAGGACTGCCAATTATGAGGTGTTAGAGCGCCAGCAGGGAGAGGAGGGTGACACAGAGGGCAGGAGGCAGCAATAACAATGGGAGATAGGTTACATACAAAGAAATGAATTACTTACCAAATAATTCATTGTTTTAAGGATAATGGGAGCCAGTTTCCTACTGTCAGTGACTCATGAAGAATGCCAGAGCATCTTCACTCATCACAGATGCAATAGATTATCTATTCCATAAATGGCTACGACAGGATTTCTGGACTCACGTGCTTACTAGAACCTCGCCACTCCCACCAAAAAATAAAGTATTTCCCCTTTCATGACCCTAGGCAGCACTTTGTGACTGAAATATTCTAGGAAGTGCTGCTATTTGATTTTCAAGGATAGATCACAAAAGGCAAAGTGATTTGTCCCTGGCTTTATTTCTTGGGACACCAGCACTTGAAATCCAGTCACCAGGTTGAAAAGATCCCAAGCTACATGAGGCTCTATAGGTTGCCTGGTTGACAACGATAGCTAAGGACTCAACCGACAGACAGTGTCAGGGCCCAGGCACATGAGTGCGTAAGCATACAGATGACTTCAGGTGCCAGGGTGAGCCATTCCAGCCGATGCTGAGTAGAGCCAGATGGGCCATCCCCACTGAGTTCTGCCCAAATTGCAGATTTACGAGCAAAACAAATGCTGTTATTTCAAACCATTAAGTTGTGTGCCCAGCCACACACAGTACCTATAACAACACTCCAAACTAGAAACAACCCAAATCTCCGTCAGCAGGAAAACAAATAAACAAATGGTGCTATATTGATGCAATGGAATAATACACGACAATAAAAGGAAATGAATTTCTGCTGCTCACAGTAATATGGACAATATCTCTAAATATTCTGCTGAGTAAAAGAATTCAGACACATCAGAATATATATCCTATGATTCCACTTACAGGAATTTCTAGAACAGGTAAAAATAGTCTGTGGTGAAAGACATCAAATAATGGTGACTTTTACTTTTGTGGGAGGAGTAAGGAGGGTCTTAATGATTGACTGAGAAAGAGCACAAGGAACTTTCTGGAATGTTGGAAATGTTCTATATCTTGATGATATATTGATTTGATTAGTTTACACATTTCTCAACATTAATATAAATATATATATAATATGCATGTTTCACTGTACATAAACTACTTAATTTAAAAATATTTACATGACATTACCAGTGACAATTTGTAAGGCAGAACAAAATTTCCTAAACTATAAATAGTAAAAACAAATTTCACCTAACCATGTTAGAACCTGAGATAGCTTTCTCTTCTCTATATACAAAATTTTGTCATATGAACATGTGATCAAAGTGTATACAGTTAAAAAAATGTAGATTAAAAAATTCTTATACAAGTATAATAGGCAGTTAACTATGTTATTTTTTTTTCTTTTTTTAATTTTTTTAACATCTATTTATTATTGAGAGACAGAGAGAGACAGAGCATGAGCATGGGGGGTGGGGGCGGGGGCAGAGAGAAGGGGAGACACAGAATCCGAAGCAAGCTCCAGCACAGAACCCGATGCGGGGCTCTAACTCACAGACGGTGAGATCATGACCTGGGCCGAAGTCAGACGCCCAACCCACTGAGCCACCCAGGCGCCCCAAATGTTATTTTTCTAGATTGGATCTGATGTTTGGTTTCTTCTCAGCTTTTTAAAATCTGCCTTTTATTATTTTTCATTGTAAATGAATATTAATTTTCTTATCTAATTTTGAATTTATAATTTTGAATTGTTTTTTCTTAAAGATGTGTTCCACATTATAAAAGCTTTAGATTCCAAAAATCAGAATCTACTTCTGCTTCTGTTAAATACGTCTCTTGTCAACAGTGTCCTAGATTTGACTATTTAATTGCTTGTGGGAACAATTTTCCATCTCAAAGAAGGCTGCTGTTCTGGGAATCTCAGATTCAGGTCATGAAGTAGCAGGCAATTGCAGATCAAACTTTAAATAAAGACAAGGTTTACTTTCTGACTTCACTGTCCTTCTCCAAGCAGAATACTTATATTCCATTCCTTTTTCTTCTCTACAGTTAGAGACCAAGAGACTTAGCTCAGGAAATGGTTTTGAGAGATAGAAATGTCTTAAAGTTTGCATCAAATACAAAAAATCACACTCTGAAAAAGTGAAAAGGTGCAGATGGAGGTGAAAGAAGGGAGGGAGGAATGGAAGGGGAGAGATAGATTGAGAGAGAGGAGGAATGGGGAGGAAAGGAGAGAGAAAGAAGGGAAGGATGGAAGAGAGGGAGGGAAAGAGGAAAGGGATAAATTTTACGTAGGAACAATAAGTCTAAACTCCTGACTTACTTCTATCATCACATGAAATCCTCTCTCAAACCAAAAAAAAAAAAAAAAAAAAAAAATTAAGCCTTTCCTGGAAAATGCTACAACTTTATATAAATTTGAGACAATTCCCATCTGTCTGATTAGCCTTAAGGCAGAGTGATTAGTTAATACTAAATCTTTTCTCCTGTTTCTCTTTTAAAAAATTAGCTTAACACCCCCACTAGTAAAACTCCACATGCTGCAGAAATAAAAACAGCGAGGGATTATGCCTTCTTTATTGCCAACACAATGCCAGGGCAGATTCTATTTAAGAGCAACTAATGTGATTGTGAGAATTATTATCAAAGAAAGCCCTACTGCTTTAAAATTTTTCTCTTCTTTTAATTATTTTCTAGCTGTTCTGCTTTGGTTAAACTTCACCACATAAGTGTTCACAATGTAACTAATAGAAAAGGGCACCCAGATTGTTGTGTATTTTAGTAAACCAATTAGAGAATTTATGGAGAGAAGAAATCAAGTTAACTACCATAGGAAAGAAGAAAGAAAACAAAGTCTTTTGTACTTGAGCCAACTTCTGCATAGTTTTACAGGTGCCCCACAAATGTGATGTCATTTTGATTGGGGCAACCTCTCTCCCACAAAGACAAATGAAAGAGCTCCTTTTAAAATAACCCTCACACCTCACACAGGTGGTCACATCTAAAATAAACCTACAGACTGTGCCTCAGAAACAGTTTTCTAAAGAAACATTCTTTTAGGGCTGCCCAAAGGGCAAAAAAATGATGCCGAATGTGCTGACTGCTCTATTGAGGAAAAATGAAGAACACGGTTTTTCTGCTCTGATCAGAGTGAAAGGCATGTTCCTCAACTAGTAGTTTTATAGTCTACTGAACATGGAGAAACCTTTTCTTGCCTTTTTCAAAATTAATTTCCAATGGGTTTTGAGTGCAAAAATTGGCTGATGTGCAGAAGCTGGGCAACGGATCATGATTTTTTTTGGGGGTGACTGACATCAGACTCCTGATTGTCCATCCTTAGTTTCCTTTGATGGTACAGATTCAGTAATGTCCTTTTGGTTGCCCTTTGATTTAGCCTTTAGGGACACCATGTTCTATTAACCATGAGAGTCTAAAGGACTCTCTGTAGGTCTTTTATGGGTCTCCTGTAGCTGCCTCTCTAACTGTGCCACTCATTACAACATGAGCCCACAAAAATATATACTATCACCCTGCCTCTGTTGTTTTGAGGTCCTGTCAAAGGAAATCAGCTTCAGCAGCGCACTTAACCCACTTTGGCGTGCTACCACTTTTGTGGCTGTGTTGTGCTTTCCCTGCTCCTCCATTATAAGAAGTGAGCTTTGTTTCATAGGCTATCAAGGACGTCCTCTGGCTTTCACATTTAGCTTTTAATTGTCAGTTAAATGTTTATAGCTTCTCATGTTTTTCCAGAGCATCACTTGAGGTTAACAATGGCCATCCAATTCCATTGTTCTTACACTTACTATTTTTTCCATAGTTTTCAAATGCTGGAAATAGCACACAGACTAATACATTTCCTTCCAGTGGTATGCCATTCCAATTCACCTCCAGGGAAAGTTCTAGCAATTGCACTGCTTGCTATCGTATGCCAAGGACTATCTTTGTTTCACCTACCATCAGGTTGGGAATCTCCAGGACAAACTGAGGGTGGGTGAGACTGCTCCCAAATCTCATCCCCGAACTTGCTTTTCTTGGGTCTTTCTGGTACCATTTGTTGCAGTCTGGGTTTTCCAGGAACCAATGCTGAGACAGAAATGAGTATGTAGGAGATTTATTAGGAAGTGCTTTTGCATTCAACACCTGTGGAAGGGAAGGAAACAGGACTGGCCAGAGAGAGGAGTCAAAATGTGATGTGGTCTCAATGGAATGTCTAAACTGACCATGTGAGGAGTTCCAAAGATGGACTGACCCTTCAGTGTGTCCCCTGTTGGTCTATCATTTGTTGGTCATTTGTTTTGAGGTGCTGGGGGAAGAAAGTGTGAACTTGGTTAAGGAGGTTCCAATCTCCTTGTGGACTGATGGTTGAGAGTTACATGCAGATGACATTCTCAGCAGATGAAGTGATAAATCCTTAAATCCTGAAAAGGACTCTATGTAGCACATCACAATCTTCCTCCCAGTGATTTAAAACTTCCATCATTATGTAATGACCCTATAACTCTAGTAATGTTTTTCCCTTAAATTTAAGTCTATTTTATCTACTATAAAAATAACAACTTTCTTTTGGTTTATATTTGCTTGGTATATCATCTCTATTGTTTTACTTAAAACATTTCTGGTCCTTATATTTTAGATGTGATCTTGTAAACAGCACATGGTTGGATTTTTTTTAATCCTGTCTTAATGACATACTTTTTACTGGAGAGATCAGTAATTCACTATTATTGTTGTTGTTGTTGATATATTCAGAGTTATTTCTACGAATTTAGTTGGTTTTTGTTCCATTGTTGTGATGTTTCTACATTCATTTTTCTCTTCTCTCTTGGCTTTCTGCCTTGGTTTCTTGCCTTTTTAAAAAAAAAATATTTTCTTCCTGTTGTTTAGAAAATATATATCATTTATATTCATTTAGTTGACATTCATGCAAATTTTAATATACATACTTAATATCATCTAAATGCAGTAAATTACTTTTCCTTTCTCCCAAATAATACAAGAAATTTAGTATGTTTTAAACCTACTCCCTCCTCCTAGTTTACATGACTTATTTTCTTTACCATTCTATCTCTCATTTGTTGTAGGGGTGCTGACAATACTGACTGTATCTCTAGCACTCCACTTTATTCATTTTATTTCTATGACGTCTCTTGGATCTATGTCTTCTGGGCCCCTTGGAGATTAATATACTTACCTTAGAAATGCCTACCAAGGCTGGGATGCAGGAGACTTGTTTTGGCCTCCCATGTATCTGTTAAAGATAACCTAGCCTTACCCCTTCCTGATGTACAGGTCGTACCACAAGACCTAATTAAAGGTTAGCTGCCAATTAGCTGCATGGAATCCTTCGACCTTACTACAGGGCCCTCCTACACATCCCCTCACTCAGTAAAATCTGGAACAAGGTCCAGACTTTAAAGAGAATAATTGTGCAGCTGTATCATTATTGCCTGATTCCTTTATCAGTAAGTTACCTCGAATAAACCTTCGTGGAAACTTTATGGAGTGGTCTGCTTCATTCTCTGTCTCAAATTACCTTCTCATTTTGAGGGACATTTGCCCATCCCTCCCTCCAGCTTCTAGTATTTTTTAATTACACAAATTAAATCTTAAAATTACTGTTTTATATACTCAATGTAGGTCATTCGTCTTTCGTATTTTTTGAGATCTTTGTCTATTATTCAGCTTTACTAAATAATGTCTAGATGAATATGACATTTTACATTTCTTGAATTAGTAGGCTCACATCTTTCATCAATTTTAAAAAGATTACCAGGTGCATCTCTGCATATTTTCTCTTAGTAGTTTTCTCTGTTTTCCTTTTGAAGTACCACTTAGGTATATGGCAGCCATCTCTTTTTTTTTTTTAACATTTATTCATTTTTTTGAGAGACAGAGAGAGAGCACAAGCAAAGGAGTGGCAGAGAGAAGGGGAGACACAAAATCCAAAGCAGGCCCCAGGCTCTGAGCTGTCAGCACAGAGCCCAGTGCGGACATATCCATGGGGCTTCTGAGTGGCTCAGTCAGTTCAGCATCCAAGTCTCGGTTTTGGCTCAGGTCATGATCTCATGGTTTATGTGTTCGCCCCCCACGTCGGGCTCTGCACTGAAAGCACAGAGCCTGCTTGGGATTTTCTCCCTCTCTCTCTCAAAATTAATAATATATATATGTATATATATATATATATATATACACACACACACACACACACACACACACACACACATATACATATATACATACACACATATCTCCAGGCTTCATCATCTGACCTGCAAGGCCTTGAGTGATCAACCTCTAGCCCTGCCTTATAGCACTTTGTGTCTCAGTTACTTGCTTCAAACTCTCTTTTAGTTCCTCAAGGACACAAAATTTTCCTGCATCAGATTCTCTGTTCAGACTGTCCTTCTTTAGGATCCATGCCCTCAGTTCTTTCTCTTTGTAATAGTTACCACAACTTAAATTATGAATTTGTCTCTCTGTTTACCTGTTTGTTGTGTGTTAGCCCAGAATCTCAGTGAAAGTGGAAAAAAGTTTGCTCTCCATTATATATATCTAGTCCTTAGATTTTGATCCTCAGAGGAAATATTTTTGGTTGAATGAACAAGGCAGAGAAAAGATTTTAAGAGATGTTGAGTTTGGAAAAACAAAAGAAGAAGGTACAGGAAATGGTGACATAGAAAGGTAGAGTGTTAACCAGGACAGCTTCAATAAAATACCCTGAGAAGGGATTGGGGGGGCAGAGAGGGGAAGGGCAGGGGAAAGAATCTGGGTTGAAATGATCTGAGGAAAGTGAAATTGTTTTGGGAATTCCACAGATAGTAGAAGCAATAGATTTTTACATTGCTAATGAAGATATCATTTACCTGACTTAAAAAAAAAAATGAAGGCAGAGAGAATATGTAGTACTCAGATACAAACTGAAATTTGAAAACTTTGCAGGGGCGCCTGGTGGCTCACTCGGTTGAGCGTCAGACTTCGGCTCAGGTCATGATCTCGCAGTTTGTGAGTTCAAGCCCCACATCCAGCTCTGTGGAGCCTGGAGCCTACTTCAGATTCTGTGACTCCCCCTTCCTGTCTCTCCCCCAGCTTGCACTCTGTCTTTATCTCTCTCAGATATAAACTTAAAAAAAATTAGAAAAAATGATCACTATCTAAAGTTCACTATTCCTCCACAAAGAAGTCTAGAATGAGACATCAAGATAATGACAAATTTCCACCAGCCTAGCCTGCTGACAACCTAGCAGACCAGACTGGGTGCCATTATCCTAACTTGAGCACCTAACATACTTGGCAGAGGCACCTGGAATCCTTAATGCTGATGTATTCCTCACTTCCACAGCAGACCACCTCCAGCTGACTCAAGCTGGCCAGGCTCTAAGCCCAGGTAGCTCCAACCAGTCACCAAAACTCTCAGGCCTTGCTGTCCCACTGTGGGAGAGAAAGGGTGGTCTTTTGGCTTTGAAGGGCCTGTTGCCATTTCCCTACGTCAGCCTTATCCCAGGGGTCAGCCTGTACTTGGGCTGCATTAGGCTCCCCAGCCTCCTCCCAGGGGCCAGCCTCTAACTGGGCTGCATCAGGCTCCCCATTTGGCAGAAGAATATCCTATTTAGAGCTTCAACTCTGGTCTCTACTCTTCATTTTTTTCTTTGACAATAATATTCTTTAAAAGGAAGTGAAATGCAGTTCTTTTTTTTTTTAATATATATAATTTTTTTTATTTATATATGAAATTTACTGTCAAATTGGTTTCCATACAACACCCAGTGCTCATCCCAAAAGGTGCCCTCCTCAATACCCATCACCCACCCTCTCCTCCCTCCCACCCCCCATCAACCCTTAGTTTGTTCTCAGTTCTCAACAGTCTCTTATGCTTTGGCTCTCTCCCACTCTAACCTCTTTTTTTTTTTTTTCTTCCCCTCCCCCATGGGTTCCTGTTAAGTTTCTCAGGATCCAGCAGAAGAAGAGAAATAATAAAGATCAGAGCAGAAATAAACAATATAGAATCTAAAAAAACTGTAGAGCAGATCAACGAAACCAAGAGTTAGTTTTTTGAAAAAATAAACAAAATTGACAAACCTCTAGCCAGGCTTCTCAAAAAGAAAAGGGAGATGACCCAAATAGATAAAATCATGAATGAAAATGGAATTATTACAACCAATCCCTCAGAGATACAAACAATTATCAGGGAATACTATGAAAAATTATATGCCAACAAATTGGACAACCTGGAAGAAATGGACAAATTCCTGAACACCCACACTCTTCCAAAACTCAATCAGGAGGAAATAGAAAGCTTGAACAGACCCATAACCAGCGAAGAAATTGAATCGGTTATCAAAAATCTCCCAACAAATAAGAGTCCAGGACCAGATGGCTTCCCAGGGGAGTTCTACCAGACGTTTAAAGCAGAGATAATACCTATCCTTCTCAAGCTATTCCAAGAAATAGAAAGGGAAGGAAAACTTCCAGACTCATTCTATGAAGCCAGTATTACTTTGATTCCTAAACCAGACAGAGACCCAGTAAAAAAAGAGAACTACAGGCCAATATCCCTGATGAATATGGATGCAAAAATTCTCAATAAGATACTAGCAAATCGAATTCAACGGCATATAAAAAGAATTATTCACCATGATCAAGTGGGATTCATTCCTGGGATGCAGGGCTGGTTCAACATTCGCAAATCAATCAACGTGATACATCACATTAACAAAAAAAAAGAGAAGAACCATATGATCCTGTCAATCGATGCAGAAAAGGCCTTTGACAAAATCCAGCACCCTTTCTTAATAAAAACCCTTGAGAAAGTCGGGATAGAAGGAACATACTTAAAGATCATCAAAGCCATTTATGAAAAGCCCACAGCTAACATCATCCTCAACGGGGAAAAACTGAGAGCTTTTTCCCTGAGATCAGGAACACGACAGGGATGCCCACTCTCACCGCTGTTGTTTAACATAGTGCTGGAAGTTCTAGCATCAGCAATCAGACAACAAAAGGAAATCAAAGGCATCCAAATTGGCAAAGATGAAGTCAAGCTTTCGCCTTTTGCAGATGACATGATATTATACATGGAAAATCCGATAGACTCCACCAAAAGTCTGCTAGAACTGATACATGAATTCAGCAAAGTTGCAGGATACAAAACCAATGTACAGAAATCAGTTGCATTCTTATACACTAACAATGAAGCAACAGAAAGACAAATAAAGAAACTGATCCCATTCACAATTGCACCAAGAAGCATAAAATACCTAGGAATAAATCTAACCAAAGATGTAAAGGATCTGTATGCTGAAAACTATAGAAAGCTTATGAAGGTAATTGAAGAAGATTTAAAGAAATGGAAAGACATTCCCTGCTCATGGATTGGAAGAATAAATATTGTCAAAATGTCAATACTACCCAAAGCTATCTACACATTCAATGAAATGCAGTTCTTATTCTTACTTTGCCTTCTCGTTCCTATAACCTTTTCCGGTCTCCTTTGAAGCTGAGGGTTTCTTTTAGCTTCTATGAAAATCATTAAGAAGTTTGAACATTATAAATACTTCAGAAAGTGATTCAACTCATTGGCTAATAATAAAAGTGGTGTAAAATCTACTAAACTAGTGTTTGAGAGTTTAAATGCTTTTATTAGCATCTTTGTTTAAATTTAATGTAGTTTAGGTGTTGGGTTTTGATTTTGATTTAGTTTTGATTATCTGCAATTAGCCATGAGGTTTGTTATTTAAAACCAAAATTAGTTTGGTAAGATTTGCCTTGCTTTAGTCTATGGCAATAAGGAATGTAGTCACAACAACTTATGTTTTCTTTTCTTTTTTCATGTGCAAAGTTTCTGCAAATCCATATGCAGCAAAATGAGGTACAAACCACAGAAGTACTCATTTCTCCATTAAAATGTATTTTTATTTTGGAGTGCCAGGGTGGCTCAGTCAGTTAAGCGCCTGACTTCAGCTCGGTCACGATCTCGCAGTTTGTGAGTTCGAGCCCTGCATTGGGCTCTGCGCTGACAGCTCGGAGCCTGGAGCCTGCTTCGGATTCTAGGTCGCCCTCTCTCTCTCTGTCCCTCCCATACTCATGCTCTGTCTCTGTCTTTCAATAATAAGTAAACGCTAAAAAAATTTTTTTAATGTATTTTTCTTTCATTCAAATAGTAAATATTAGAATATCTGAACCAACAAAAGGCCCTAAATACTCTAAGGATCTAAAAATACTTTAAAGATATTTCAGAAAAAAAAAAAGATATTTCAGTAATCAAATTTGCATTTTTTAATGACTCATACTCCATGAAATAAATTTTTTTTAGAATTTAGTACTGTCAATTTTTAGTAATATTTTAATATTTAGTACCGTTTCATTAATTAGTTTTCATTTTTGTAGTATCAACTAGATTCTAGTATGTTAAAAGAAGATTTTTTAAAGACACTTTAAATAAAGTCCAGTTTGAAAGAAATCTTGTTTGAAACAAAACACTTCATCAATGAAGAGGCATTTGCTAAGTAGACAACGTGACATTAGTCCAGTGTTAAGTAATATCAGGCACAAAAGGACAGGTGTCTGACAGGCCATCCCCTCTGGCCATCCCCACTGCCACTGCCTGTCTAACCCTTTACCCCTTTACCTCTGCAGGACTGACATAGTCTGATCCTTCTTCCTCCCAGCTCCCGCTGTCACCTTCTAGCTACACCGCATGTGGCAATCTGCATATACTGCCAAACCAATCTTCCTGAAATATTTTTTTTCATTACCTTTTCTTCTCCCTAAAAATGTTTAAGCTAAACTCCCAACTCCTCAGCCTTACATAGAAGGGGAAAGCATTGGTTTCAGAATCAGACCCAGGTTCATACATCTGTTTGGATACGTATGTGAATGACTTGAGTAAGTTGCTTGATGTCATGTGTAAAATGGGTATGATCATGATTACCTCACCAGGGTGGGAAAAGGAATCAGTAAATACAGGATGCAAAGCCCTGAACAAATACCAAACGCTTCTCTAAATTGACTGGCTTCAGACTGGCTTTGCTATGTGACCCTATCTTCTTAATTTATCTCTTTCCATTTATCTGCACCAACACTCTTTGCCATATTATGTCACCGACACACAGTCTCTACAAGTGCTTTTTGTTTTCCAACTTTCATGCTTTGGTTCATGACTTGAAAAAAAAAAACTAACATTTATTTATGTGCTAGTACTGTATTAAGCGGATATATTAGCTCCTTTAATCTTGATAAATAATGTATCATTATAGATGAGGAAAAAGTTTCAAAAGGTTGAGAAACTTAAACTTATTTTTAAATTCAGCCCTTTATTTTTATTTGAGAGAGTGAGAGAGGGTGCATGCACGCAGGTGAGAGGCAGAGAGAGAGAGGGAGAAAGAGAATCTCAAACAAGATCCATGCTTAGTGCAGAGCCCTACATGGGGCTTGATCCCATGACTCTGGGATGGGTCATGGGATCACAACCCAAGCGGAAATCAAAGAGTCAGAGGCTCAACAGAGTGAGCCACCCAGGGGCTCCAAGAAACTTTAACTGCATTGGTATCCATCATATGGGATGGTACTTTTACTTTTCCCATTTACAGATAAGAAATTTTAAAGAGGTCAGTAAAAAGAGAGAGAGAGAGAGAGAGAGAGAGAGAGAGAGAGAGAAAGAAAGAATAAAGAGGTTAAAAAAAAGTGATGAGTAGTAGTTTCAAACAATTTTAGTCAGCTTGCTTCAATAACGACAGGATGATTAACCTTTAATTTACATGAAAAAACTAGAAGATATAATTTAAAAATGAAACAGACAACACAATTTTGAAGACAAAGAACAAAATGAGGGTCTTATCCTGCCAAATAACAAGATAGTATAGAACTATAACAATTTGGATGAAGTAGAATTGACAGAGTGATGGGAAATGAGTCAGTGGAACAGAATACAGAGCTCAGAAAATGGGTCCATGCATTCAGAAGAATGTAGTATATGGTTGACATATCTGAATCGCTGGGGAAAATGATGGGCCCTATAATAAATGGTGTCAGGAGAAAAGTGAAATTAAACTTCTACATGATACTACATGTAAAATAAAAAGAATTCAAGTGTTTTGAAAGTCTAAATGTGAAAAACAATACTGTAAAAATGTGTGTAAGAATATCTTTTTGATTTTGGAGTAGAAAATGATTTCTGAACACCAAAAAGCACAAACGATTTAGGAAAAAAATGTGTTATAAATTTGTCTGAATCAGTATCCAAGTCTGCAAAATTACCCACTTAAAATAAAATATCCAACCCAATTTTTTACCTATCTTAAAATCTTTCAAGCAAATAATTCATCATGTTTTTTGATAGGTATATTAGGAGACTATCATTGTTTCCTCTCAAATGAAGGAATATATAGAGCAAGAAAAATAGTAAGATGATTCTTGGATGTCTTACGACTTGGAAACTTTACTCTTCTTTCTGTGAAGTGAACATGTGAAAGGGCATTTCTTTCCAAAAGAGAGCATCGCCTTTCACAAAAATCTTCTGAACTCAGAAAGGAGTTTGCAGCCAAGGAATCAACTCAACACCAGGCCTAAGGCTGGGAAAATAATAATTCAAATCTCTAGAATTTGTAATGGCTGCTCTTGAATTCCCTCCCTTTGGCTCCTTTTAATCCTCTTCAGAAACACCTGTTTTCTTACCCGTGCGAAGTAAGATCCAGGCCCATTCACTGGCTCCCAGTTCTGGCCACCACTGTTAACAGTTAGCAGTGGCTTGCTATGGGTCCTCCTCTGTGCCATCTTGGGTTCTAAAACTATTTTTAATAATATAAAATATTTAATTAGATTAAATGTGATATTTATCAATAGAAAAAAAGATATAAATAGCATGATCCATGAAATATCAGGCTTTCAATCCTCAGAGTCAGCTTGGAGTTAGTTCTCCACATCTCCAAAGAAGGGCTGATCTTAGTCTCACTTCACTCCAGTCCATAGTACCAATACTGTTAATTATCAATTTCACGTCTAACCAAATGAGTAATCAAAACTTTAAAAAAAAATTTTTCTGGCATTCAGGATCAAGAAAAGGATCAAGAAAACATCTTCATCCTAGAACTAAAGACTGTGCATAATACTATTTGTCTCTATCAATTTTATTCCTTTCCTTATTCATAACCTGCCCTCTTGAGTTCCACATTTTCCCTGATGCTTCACCTCCTATCCAACACGCACTAGTCTTCCAACTTTTCCAAATGCTTTTTGTGTATACCACAATCTTCATTCTTCACCATTCGTAATTATTTTCTAATACGTCCTTAACATTGTGGCCTCCTCCACAGGTAAAAATTAGCTGGTAACTATTACCATAGTTATCACAGGCTGGAATGCTTAACATGATATGAATTTAAGTCAAATCAGATCAGAGGATTCTCAAAAAATGGCATCCTAAACACAACTCATTTATTCCCACTACCCAGTGTGATCTGTCTATCTCTTCTGAGTCAGAGGATTGTTTGGTGGCTCCACAAGCAATAAGAGCCAGTCAGAATGGATGGAACTCCCATTCATGGAAGTAGCTGAAGTACAGCAAAGGAAAACAGTAATTGAGAGAGCTCCTTATGGGGACTTAAACAAGCTTAAATACAGCACAAACATTTTCTGGAAATAAAGAAAATTATCATGAAAATTACTCAGTGGATGAATTGAAAGAGAAGTTAGTCACTTTTGAGACCCATATTAGTGATCTGGAAGAGCATATGGAAGACAGATTTTAAAGCATGGCACAAAAATACAAAAAGATGAAACTGGAAAGAATAAGAGGAAACAAAGCATAACTCCTGGAAATCTGTACTCTTTTTCTAATTTCTTATGGTGTACATTGTGGGTTTTTAAAATTTTTTATCTCTTTAAAAATGAAAGCATATAAAAGCTTAAAATGTTTCTCAAGTCCATTTATCATTGTGTCCCACAGATTTTTTTGTGTAAAGTGTTTTCCTTTTCTTTCCTTTTTTTTTTTTATAGAGAAAGAGAGAACGTGTGAGCTGGGGAGAGGGGCAGCTTGAGAATGAGAGAGAGAATGAATCTTAAGCAGGCTCTACGCTCGGCACAGAGCCTGGCATGGATCACCACCTAAGGATCATGACCTGAGCTGAAATCAAGGGTCGGACACTCAACCCAGGCACCGCTCCTTTTCTTTGCTTCACAGAAAGTTTTGATTTGACTATTCAATCAAGGGTTGTCTGGGAGTGTGACTCTTATCTTCCAAATAGATAACTTTTTATCATGCTTAATTATTTATTTTAATTTCATTATATAATGAAGTAAAACAGTTGCCTATAAAGTGTAGACTTTTGGAATTTGTAGCCAGATTTTCAATCAGTTTTTATAAATGTTCACATGTTGTATTTATGAAAATTTGTATTATGTTTGAGGGTTGTAAGTTTCTTTCTACATACAGCTTATAGGATATATTCAAATTTTTTAAATATAAAAGTTCCTTATGTACTTATTAATTTTTAATTTCCATATATGCCTTTATGTATATTTGTCCCATTTTCCTTGTCCTACTATATATAAATGCTTAATACAGTATTAGCAAGTAGCATTCAGCAATATATTGAAAGATTAATAAACTGCAACTAAGAAATTCTGATTTTAGGAAAGCAAGATGTTTTATCAACATAATCTATATTATCAACATAATCAGAAATGTTATCAACATAATCTATTATACCAACAAAACAAAAAATGTCATATCAATAAATGTTGAAACTATATTTGATAAAATTCAACAACCATTCTTGATAAAAAATACTCAATAAAATAAAATTTATGAGAATCAAGATATTTACTGAAAATCAAGAATATTATCCATAATGGTAAGCCACTAAAATAACCTTCATTAAAATAACCAAATTATTATTTAAAATTATTTCATAACCTCTATTAATATAAGAAAATTAAATAAATATATAAGCATTAGAACAGAAGAAATAAAAATGTCTCTTGTTGAAATAACTGAATGACTAGAAAATCTAAGATGCTCTTGGAAAAATATAATAGCATTAATAAGAGAATTTGGTAGGGTGTAGAATACAATATAAATACAAATAAAGCACTAGTTTTTCTCTACTTTAGCTATAAGTCACCTAAAGAAAGGAAATGGTATTCAGAAAGACACTTAAAATAGCATCAAATAATAAAAGTACTTAACAATAAATTTAACAAGAAAAGCTCAAGACCTATATGAAGTAAATTATAAAATTTTAAGAACATATGGAAAGTTACACCATATTCATGAATTAGAAGACAACATATTAAAAAGATTAAACTTTCCACAATTAATAAAATAACTTCACTGTCACTCTAATTGGATTTTCTTTTTTTTTCTTTTTTAATTTTTTAATGTTTATTTATTTTTGAGACAGAGAGAGACAGACCATGAACAGGGGAGGGTCAGAGAGAGAGGGAGACACAGAATCTGAAACAGGCTCCAGGCTCTGAGCCATCAGCACAGAGCCTGACGCGGGGCTTGAACTCATGAACCACGAGATCATGACCTGAGCCGAAGTCAGACGCTTAACTGACTGAGCCACCCAGGCGCCCCTCTAATTGGATTTTCAATGGAGGTTGCCATTTCATGTTGTTGGGCAGGGAGCAAGAGGTAGTTGGATAAAATGATCTTAAAGTTTATAGGAAGAATAAAACATCTGACAATAGTCAATAAATTTAAAATATTTTTTAAGTTTATTTACTTATTTTTGAGAGAGACAGAGACAGCATGACTGGGGAGGGACAGAGAGAGGGAGAAAGAGAGAATCCCAAGCAGGCTCTGTGCTGACAGTGCAGGGCTAGGTGCAGGACTTCAACTCATGAACCACGAGATCATGACCTAAGCCAAACCCAAAAGAGTCAGATGCTTAACCGAGTGAGCTACCCAGGTGTCCCTTAAATTATTTTTAAAATAACTGATAAGGAACAATTCTAAAAATGAAAGTTCACGATGTTTAAAAATGTTCAACTTTAAGGCAGGATATGGAGAATATCTTCTGTAAAAACAAACAAAAAACATAAACCCATATTTCCACTTCCTTCCTCCTCTTTCCCTCAACCTACCCACTTTGACTTCTGCAGCTTAAAGATACTACTGGCCACCCAAACATAATCCAGTGTAACCCAAATCCATGACCTTTCAGACTTCAGTGGCACTACCCTAATCTAAGTCATTCTCATCTCCCCACTAGACTATTACAATAACCTTCTACATGTCTCTAGCTTCTGCTTTTGCTCCCTGCAAACCATTCTCCATAGAGCAACCAAAATGGTATTTCAAAATCTTCGAGAAGATTTCCCACAGCACTTACATCAGAGCTGAACTCTTCACTTCTCCAAAGTCCTAAAAAATCTTATTCCAGCTATACCGCTTAACTTCTCATTTTAGACCACTCTCTCTTCCACCCTCTGTGCTCCAGCAATAAAGGCCTTCTTTCAGTTCTTACAGCACACTAACCTTGTTGTTCAGCTGTGGAAACTTTTGACCTGCTGGCCTCTTTGTTTGCCATGCCTTTGCTCTGGTGGGTGCCTGGCTGGCACCTTAAGCATTTCCTCATTGAATAGACATCCCTTTGCCACCTTTCACATTACCCTATTTTGATTATCTGCATAGCACTGTTATTGGATCTTTCTTTTGTCTATTTGTTTGTTCAATGTTTATTCCTACATGAGAATGTAAGCTCCAAGTGTAAGCAATTTATCTAATTCTCAAAAGCACAGTGCCTGACAAAGAGCAAGCACTCAATAAATATTTGTTAAATCAAAGAATGAATTCTTAACCAAAATTTTATTTCAAATAGTGTTTTTCCTAAAAAAAAAAAAAAAAAAGTTGAACCTCCAGAATTAGGTTTGCTTCAAAAGGCCATTGAAGGAATATGCTGTATATATCATATACACAGGGCTTTATTATTTCAAAAGGAGGCAATTTTACAGCCTAATTTCAGGAATATTTTAAAAATCTAAATGAAAACACAAAAGCCCTGCCTTAAACCTGAAGTAATCATCATCAAATATAAATTGACTGCCTTCATCTCTCAAATGTCAAAAGACTGATTAGCAGCATCTAACATCTTGACTGTAGGAGACCTTGACGTATATGCTCAGTGGGCTATAATGATTCAAATAAATTAGCTGCCACAAATTGTAAAGACGACATTAATTTCCCACCACCTATTTTAAAATGAACTACTGAATCCTAAATTCATCCTCAATGAGGTGATCAGTCACCCACAAAACTTGATGTCAATGAAAGACTTCATTTGATATTAACAAATGTCCTGGCTGAGGACAAATAGGAGAGAAGCCATGATGAACTGGAGGAATGGTTTATCACACTGTGGAATGTTCACCTCCACCAAGATGGCTACTTGGTAAGATTCCCTGTCTTCCTTCTGACTTATAGGTATCAGGAAATGAGTAAGGATTTCTAATTCAAACAGGATTTCTTCAGCCCTGAAGATTTCCCTGAACCTTCCAGGGGCTGACTGACCTCAGTCCCCCAGATAAGTAAGATTATACTCCAAGGCTTGGTTTTTCAACACAATAAGAAAGTCTAGTTGTTACTCCTGAATCAGGTTACAATTGATTGACAAAGCATGGCAACTGTGAAGAAATGTTGCCTGTGTAGATCTCCATTAGGGACTGAACTATGCCCCACCCCCAAATCCATATGATGGAAACCCTAATCCACAGAATGACTCTATTTGAAGACAGACCCTATAAGGAGGTAATTAAAGTTAAATGAGGTCATAAAGGTGGGGCTCCAATCATATGATTAATGTCCATATATGAAGAGAGAGACATACCAGGAATGTGTATATACAGAGAAAAGGCCACCTGAGGACACAGCAAGTAGGGATCTGTCTGCAAGCCAGGAATAAAGGCCTCACCAGAAACCACTATGCCAGGACCATGATCTTGGACTTCCAGTCTGCAGAACTTCGAGAAAATCAATGTCTCTTGTTTAAGCCATACCCATCCATTCTGGGCCTGGGACTCTAACATTTACCCCATCACCTCGCCATATCTCTCTTGCCCAAGGCATATCTGACTTTATTTGGACTGCTACTGTTAGGAAATAGATGCCAGCTTCGGAAAGGGAGGCACAAACAGCTTAAATGGAATTCTTTTTAATGCCATCCTAGAAGTGAAACTGAAATGACAGAATGTACTCAAAAGTTGTGCAAAGCTGTTTTCATCTAATAACATCTGCTTTAGAGCAATGTTGCAGTTTCTACATACATAACTTGAAATCAAAATTATAGAATACCTTTCCAGTGCCTTTCTTAGACTAAAAAAAAACCTGTTCTAATTAAGTGCTAGCAATATGCCTGAAAACACTCTTCTTTCTCCAACTATCAGTGATAGTTATTTAAGTTCTAACAATACGAAATGTATAAACCAGGGGGCTATGACACCAAGTTTGTCTGTCTGCTAAACTACACCTGGAGAAAGGAAGAAGCCAAAACAACAAGAGACATTAGCTATGGGAAAAACAATGAGAGAAAAATACAAATGCACAGTTAAAAAATAACTTGTTCTTCCCTTAAATTTAGCTTTACAATTTACTTTTGAGGATAATGTAAAATCCTAATCATAACCCTGGGGAATAGGAAAACATGTTCAACTTATATTTCTACCTCTATCATGTAACTCAACGATTAAACTAAAAAAGAAAATGTATTTACTTTTTTGGGATATAAGGGTAAAAAGACAACGACAACTTCTACTGTTTGGCATCTTAAGGACTAAGAAATTGAGATATCAGAGAAAGCCATTCTCCAAAGAACCAATGGAATCAGAATATCCTCCTTCCCAGGAAGGCCCAGGAAATGTGGATGCCAGCTATTCACAGGTTACTATACTCCAGGACTCAGAATCACAGCATCCAGATGTTTGGGGTCTAGACCCTGCCTACATGCCTTCCTGGAATGAGCTGGGTCTTTCAATGAGTCAGAGAACCCTGGAATGTCAGTATTGTTGCCCTATTTAATTGATTAGAAACTAGTACAAGGTTAGGCAGTAAGCAGAATGAGAAACTGTGCCCAGTCTACTACTCCCTTCCTAGTAATGTCAGACCACCTCAATCACTAACTGATACCCAGAAAGAGAGGCTGAAAGCCATTAATAAATCTATTAAAAATAAGTTCTTTTGTTCTTCATGAATTTAATTTTAATTGAAAAAAATGAAAATCCCCAGCATTGGCATTGGAAACTAAATAGAGAAAATAATATATATATACAGCGACTACATCTGGCTGAAAAGTCTCTCAAAGAGCCAAACACTGTCATATTTTTTTGGTTTCTTCTACTGGATTCATCCAGAATTTACCTGATTAATCTATATTCTGAAATGTATTTTGAAAGCTAAGAGGAAGCCAATTCCATAGAAAGATGAAAAGGCCTGTCATCAAGTTCTGAAAAAGAAAACCCAGTAACTCAGGCTAAATGACAATCATTCGCTTCAACTTCTACACCCCTATGGAATAAAATGACTATTCTCTAAAGGTTCACCCAGTTGTACCTGAGTGCTCTCCAGCTTGTAAAAAGCTAGCAATTCACTATTTACAATTAAAGTTTATTGAAGATTCACTTTATAATTAAGGTAATAAATTATTAAGCAATCGTGCATGGCCGCTGTATTTACAAACCATTAGTATCAGCTTTATCTACCCCATGAGGTACAATGATGAAGGTCAAGTGACCCTAGGGACCCTCAACACACAGTAATAATTTGGTCTGATAAATGGCCTTGAGGTCTTCCTGGCACTCATAGCTGGAACATTATTAACAAAGAGATATTAATGGATTTCAAATTGTTTTCCATTAACTATACATTCCTTCTTGTAAAATAAGAAATTTGTTTAAAAAATTAAAAACAGTAAAATGTAGTGTTAAATATAAAAACACTTACATGGAAATCAGCACCCTTTTATTCCATGTTATTTCTGCTCTTCTCACTAATTCTATGATCTATGTCAAGGCACTTCTCTGGGTGTCATACTCCTCAACTGTTAAATGACAGGGCTAGACCAGAGGACCTCAGGTTTTACTAACCTAAAAATCTTCCACTTGCGTCTCATAATTTGACTTTTTCCCTTTGCTAAAATGCTCCAGGAAAGATCTTTGTATGTTTTCTCCTCTGTGCTCTTTGTAAAAGAACTATAAATGGCATGCTATGCTATAAATGATAGGATGTACTGGGAGAAAGGAGGCTTTTACATGGATAAAGTTGATGTCGGTCACTTTCAGGCAATTTTTATTTTTTAAGATGCACCTAGTCATTTTTTATAGATTGGTTTTTGAAATTCAAAAGTCAGGGGCACCTGGGTGGCTCAGTCGGTTGAGTGTCCGACTTCGGCTCAGGTCATGATCTCACAGCTCATGAGTTCGAGGCCCATGTCGGGCTCTGTGCTGACAGCTTAGGGCCTGGAGCCTGATTCGGATCCTGTGTCTCCCTCCCTCTCTCTCTGCCCCTAGCCCACTTGCATTCTGTCTCTGTCTCTCTCAAAAATAAACATTAAAAAAAATTGAAATTCAAAAGTCAAAGGCTATGTTTAAAATGTTTCATTTTCATTCACTTGACTTTCTCCTCAATTCCATTCTAACTCTCCTTCCTTTCTTGTTCTACTCTTGGGAAAACAAGGACCATGTTTTTTTAGGTTACCACATACATCGGGGGAGCAACATGCCATCTTAGGTCACTCCTTTCAGAACAGTTTCTTAAAGATCTCCCACCAGCTTCAAAGGAATTAGCAAGTGATCAGGATGTATTTACCAAGCACCTTATATGTGCTCAACCCTGTGGACAATAGGAAGGAGGATGTGAGAAACATCATCACTGTTTTAATATCATCAAAGTGTGTGTAATCCAATGTGTGAGATACAAGTAACATGAGACCAACATGTCAACATTGGCTCCCATAAGATCCTAGTGAAATATATTCATTTTCCAGAGAAGAAAATTTTCTTTTATCTATTAGAAATATAGTTACTACGTTAAATGTGCTATATAAATTGTGAAACACAGATGACAAACCTATTTGTTCTCTCATAGTGGGTGTATAACACTTGCCATAAAGATAACAATTTAAAACAACAAAACCTAAACACACTACTGCATAGATCACACATGACCTGTCACCCCCTCCACACACTCTTACCCATTTTAGTTAACCCAAGGCTCTGGGAGAGAAGTTTTGAGTGAGCCAACATTAGAGTGTTAAAGTGGAAAGTGGGAATGTTATCAATTAAGAATATTCATCTCTTTTTTAGAGATCCTCTCTAAGTCCCAAATCTAACATTTTATCACTGGAAGTGCTATGTTGCTCCAGGTGATTGCAAGAGAAGAGAGAAGTCAGGAAAGTGAAGTCAGGGTAAGTCATCATTATCTAGGACTTTATGGATATAAAAGGACTTGGAAAAGAAAGGAAGGAATTTACTTCACTTAAATCAAGTGAAACAAGGAGTGCCTGGATGGCTTAGTCAGTTAAGTGTCTGACTCTTGATTTGGGCTCAGGTCATGATCTCACAGTTGGTGGCACTGAGCCCCTCTTTGGACTCTGTGATGACAGTGTGGAACCTGCTTGGGCTTGTCTCTCTCCCTCTTTCTCTGTCTGCTCCTACCCCCCATTCGTGCTCTCTTTTTCTCTCTCTTTGTCAAAAATAAATAAACTTTAAAAAAATTAACTGAAATAAGACTGCAGGGGTGCCTGGGTGGCTTAGTCAGTTAAGCATTCGACTTCGGCACAGGTCATGATCTCACGTCTTGTGAATTCCATCCCTTTGTCAGGCTCTGTGCTGACAGCTCAGAGCCTGGAGCCTGCTTTAGATTCTGTGTCTCCATCTCTCTCTTCCCTTCCTCCATTCATGCTCTGTTTCTCTCTCTCTCTCACTCTGACTCTCTCTAAACAAACAAACAAGGATTAAAAATTTTTAAAAAAAGAAACAAGATTGCAAAAGTCACAGCAGTATGAATAAACATCAACCTGTCCATCACATCACCTGATAAAAGTGAGTCAACAAAGCTGAGCTGATGAGTGGTTGTAAGGGGTCTTTGTCAATGGGGCTGAGAGGTGAGGTGGGGGCACAATGGGGGAAAGACAGAAGCAGACAAATATGGCAAAAACTGAGTTCAAGAAGGGGTTAATATAAATATAAACACCAAGACCTTTATTAATAAATACCCAAAAGGTGTGAACACTGAATTCACACAAGGGAAAATACAAATAAGAAGCAAATATATGGAAACACATTAAACCTTATAACTTGCAATAAGAAATAAAACTTCAAATGAAAACACTAAGAAAACGGTTAAATTAATGAAAAATTTACAAAAGAAGAAACCTAATCCATGCAAATTTCAGAAAAAATAATATTTACACATGGCTTATGGCATTGAAAATTTGTATAAGCTTTTTAGAGGAGGATTTAGGACTTAGTAACACACATAGACACACACACGTGCACACACACACACGCACACACACACACACTGATCATAACCTTTGGCCCATTAATTCTATTATTTGAAATTTCTCCAAAAGAAATAACTGAAAAAAGTCATTTTTGCAATAATATTAGTGGCTGTTACATTAACAAAAAACTGGAACTAGTCCAGCCACTCTTCTGTTATTGGACAGTTAATTACAACACATAATCAATGGAACATTATGTGACCATTAGAAACAAAATAGGAAAACTATGGAATAACATGAAACTGTTTATGAAATATGAAATAAAAATGCATAACACAGAGAAGTGTGCACACTTATTATGGCCATGTAAGAATATTCCATGTGTGACTAAGATTGGAACATGAATGTTGAGAAAGGAAAAACAATCCCTATTAGGATCCTGGTTAAGTGTGATTTCTTTTCTTAGTTCTTTTAAAATGTTGTTTTAACATATTTAATAGTATTTTAATAAATTCTCTTTTCTTAAAGACTTGGGGAATGTTAAAAGTTTTTTACATAGGGAATACATATAATGAAAGCAAGGTTGATTGAAGGATTAAGAGTTTAATGTCATATAGTCCAAGCAGGAGGCTGGTGACATGCCCTAGACTGGAAGGGGCAAGGAGGTGGATGAGAGTACAGAGTGAGAACAGAAAATAAAGGATGATAATGGAGTTTTATTTTGTCTTGTTTTGTTTTAAGCAATAACAGGGTTGTGTGGTTCTGGCAGAAAAATGAGGAAACTCATCTTTTCTACCCTTGATGACTAATAACTAGCCTAGATGCTATAAGTTTATTCATTTATTCAACAAACATTTCTTGAGCACATACTGTGTGCCAAGCTCATAGTACTAGGCACTAAAACTTAAAGACAGATTCATGATATCATGGAGCTTACAATCCATTCCAGTGGAGGAAGAAAGGCAAAAAGTAGATTCCTGATAGATTAGAGAGAGAGAATAAACTGTGGTATTAACTGCTACTCAAAAGATTAGGATAGAATGATTTGTCTGAGAGTGACCTGATGGTTACTTTAGATTGGATGGTCAGAGAGGAAGACATTTGAGATGTATCATTTGACACAGATCTGAATGGCAAGAAGGGGCTAGCTATGCAATATCTGGTGGGGAGTGGGGTGGAAGTAAAGGGATATTCCTTGGCACAGAGAAAGCCGAGTACACAGGTCTAGACTTAAGTTTAGTGCTTTTGAGGAGTCAAAAACAAAAACAAAAACAAAAAACCAGAGTGCCTACAGCACAGTGGTCTAGGAGGAAAGCGGCACAGGTTGATATAAGATGTAAATCATGCAGGATTAAGAAATTTGAATTTTAACCTTAGTGGGATGGGGAAAAAAAAGAGAGCCATAATTTGATGTACACTCTTTAAAAAGTTGACTACCGCCAAATGAAGAAAAGATTGCAAAGGATAAGAATGGAAGCAGAAATTCCAGCGAGGAAGCTTAGCAATGATTCAGGGGAGGGAAAATCGTGGCCTGAACAAGGCTGATGAAAATGGAAACAGAGATAATTAACCAGTCAGGATCCATACTGGAGATAGAGTCTATAGAACTTCAGATGGATCGGATAGCAGGGCCACTGGAGGGAGATGAGTCCTTGAGAGTGGGAGAAGTAGAGAAAATAGACTCAAGGATGAATCTAATTGGATGGAACACTGCCATAAAGGAAACCCTGCCACAATTGAAGCTGTGAGCAAGCATTGGTAGCAGCACATGAAGGACAGACCAGATTGGGGAGAGTTATTGTTCAGTGTATCTACCCAAGTTAATAATTCCTGAATGCTTTCTCACTAAAAAAAGGAAGAGCTCAATTTTCCACCAGAAAGACTGTTGGGTCATGAATTAATTACAGAGACCTTGAATTGTAACCAGACTACAGCTCCTGGGGAAGAATATGGTCTAGTTTACATAATGCTTAAAGCAACAAGGTCTAGGAATCCATCAACTTTTTACGCATGACCTCATTGATCCCCACAAAAATCAATCAAGCTTCAGATATCCATATTGACAAGCCATAGAAAATAAGTCTTCCTGTGTTTGTTTTTTCTTTATTCCTATGGGAAATGCTCAGACCAAAGGGTAAATGCTTAAAGACCACCATCATACTATTTTTCCCTTATTTCAATTTTTAAAGGACATTGAGATTTCACAGTGGCCTGAAATTCTCAGTAAATTTTATTGTTTAGAGCTACTCCATGCTGCATTTGGGAACCTTAGTTCCCTGCAAAATAAACTTGTGATTGTTTATGGAGAACAGCACTTGGATAAAATATCTAGACCAAAAGAATCTATCCCTCCTACCAAATAAAAGGCACTTTACATAACATTGGGAAAGTTATACTTGCCAATTTCTTGACTCCTACCCTAAAACTTGCTTTTAAAAAATGTTCTAAAACATGAAGGGTAAAAAGACACTTTCAAGCAGAATTGTTTTATAAATTAATTTTGTATTTGGACATACCAATGTGATGATCAAGACAACCCACAGAATTATTTTTAAGACATTTTTTCAACTTTGAGATTGTAACCAGGCAAATGGATAGATCGAGAGACTGAAAAAAGAGCTTTTTACCACATAAGTCATTGGTTCAAACCCAACCCAACTCACCCAGAAAGCAATTACAATCTGCAGATCTTTATGAAATATACTGGTGGGCTAAATTCAATTTCTAACAGGAAAAATAAACAACTACAATTGTTGGGAGCCTTAGACAGGGGCCAGGGATTAATTTAGTTGTTTCCTGTCAGGATTGGTACATAACAGAAATTGCAGGACTGAGATTTTTCATCAACAATACACAAGAGTACAAAAAAAAAATCAAGGAAATTCACATGCATTTATTTACGTGTATATATGTATATCCATGTGTGTTTGTATATATACATATATACGTTAAGTATATACATATATAATGTATGCATGGATATATACATGCATATTTTGAAATATCAAAGATCTTAATATTTGTAAGCAACCTTAAAAATTCATGACAGGGTTCTATAGACCCTTACCATTCACAAGGAATATATCCCTGGACATTCAAGAATCCCATATTTACCAATGCACCTCTTGCATAGAATTTCTCCCCTAAAAGCACTATGATACAAATGAAAAAACTGGAGTGACTCCATTAGCCCTTCAAAGAAATATCTGTATGCACTCCTGGATTTTTCCACATCCCATTTCCATTTATGTTTCCTATGCATATCCTTGCACCACAAGTTAACTGTCTTTTCCACTTTCACTGAAGTTTAATCCTTCCCTTGTTGACCAGTTCGTATTCTGGCTGGAGTACTGGCTGGAGTCATTTCATGAAATGTTTTTGTCTTGCTGGCCTAGCAAAATTAATAAATTTCATGGACCTTCAGGGCCATAGTACTTAGCCAAGCCCAGAAAGTTAAATCTGTAAGGGTTCCCTATAATGTACCATCTTGCTGAGTTGGTAACTTAACACATGCACATTTTGTTGGAAGGAGTAGTTTAGCCAGTGAGTGAGACCAGCTGACCGCCCATGTTTTCCCCTCTGATGCAGCTTTTTATTTTCTCATCTTTAGTAGCATAAAGTTAAATTTGTCTATATTTTATGGGACAATAATATTTGTAGTTGAAGAATATTTGAAAACTTACAGGTTATGGAAGTCTAAGGAATCTATCCCAAACAGGTCAATTATCTGCAGGTGCAGTACATCATACTCTCCTAACAACTGGCTGGAAGTTGGACAAAAAGGAGATGGCTGGGCGAATGCCTAGATTTCCAAACTGAGCTATTGGAATAATTAAGATGCAATTACCAATAAGACGTAAACTTGTAGGTGGAAATTGAAATTTCAGTTTTAGACATCTTGACCTTTTTTTTAACGATATGAAGTTTCAAAACTTTATTTTTTTTATTTTTTATATTAAATAGAATTTATTGTCAAGTTTGTTTCCATACAACACCCAGTGCTCATCCCAACAGGTACCCTCCTCAATGCCCATCACCCACCCTCCCCTCCCTCCCACCCCCCATCAACCCTCAGTTTGTTCTCAGTATTTAAGAGTCTCTTATGGTTTGCCTCCTTCCCTCTCTGTAACTTCCCCCACTTCCCCTCCCCCATGGTCTTCTGTTAAGTTTCTCAGCATCCACATTAGAGTGAAAACATCTGTCTTTCTCTGCCTGACTTATTTCACTTAGCATAGTACCCTCTAGTTCCATCCACATTGCTACAAATGGCCAGATTTCATTCTTTCTCATTGCCAAGTACTATTCCGTTATATATATAAACCACATCTTCTTTATCCATTCGTCAGTTGATGGACATTTAGGCTCTTTCCATAATTTGGCTATTGTTGAAAGTGCTGCTATAAACACCGGAGTATAAGTGCCCCTATGCATCAGCACTCTTGTATCCCTTGGGTAAATTCCTAGCAGTGCTATTGCTGGGTCATAGGATAGATCTATTTTTAATTTTTTGAGGAACCTCCACACTGTTTTCCAGAGCAGCTGCCCCAGTTTGCATTTCCACCAACAGTCCATTTCTCCACATCCTCTCCAGCATCTATAGTCTCCTGATTTGTTCATTTTAGCCACTCTGACCGGTGTGAGATCGTATCTCAGTGTGGGTTTGATTTGTATTTCCCTGATGAGGAGCGACGCTGAGCATCTTTTCATGTGCCTGCTGGCCATCTGGATGTCTTCTTTAGAGAAGTGTCTATTCATGTTTTCTGCCCATTTCTTCACTGGATTATTTGTTTTTTGGGTGTGGAGTTTGGTGACTACTTTATAGATTTTGTGTACTAGACCTTTATCTGATACAGACATCTTGATTTTAAAGTCTGTTGTGACACTTAGATAAAAGACATGCACTAGGAAGATGAATCTTCAGAAAAAGACTAAAAGATGACTATAACTATAAAAAAGACTTAAAAATGACTGTAACTATAAATCTGGACGTCTTCAGGACAGTGACAAAGGTTGAAATTGGGGTGAAGAGTGTTGAAAATGGCTTTCCCTAAAACAGTGCATGCGCACTCAGCTCTTGATGAATGTCATGTGCATTGACGGTCAGAATTCACAGGCTTAGTCACACACAGTTCAAGATGTCAATTTTGCATTCACTGTTTGTCTTTGTGTTACGCATTTTTTTTTTTTTTGAGGATATGTGAACTGCATTTTCACACACTAAAGTGACCATTCAATTCAGTAATCTTTTTTAAAAGGCAAAAAAGAGGAAAACACCTTTAGATGACCATCTAACCATCTGAAAGCTAAGGCTGAAAGAGAACACTCTACGAAGGTGCCACAGTGTCTCTCATCAGTTATGTGTCCACACCTCCATTTAGCTGCCATAGCTGCCATTAAATGGACCTTCATTTTGTTCCAGAGTTGAGGAGAATTTGATTTAACTGCCAAAATACACAAACCAGTTTCTGAAAGCAAAATGTTAATTCATCAAGTCGCGTCCTGTTTCCTTTTCTTTATGGGAAGGTTTTTCATTACAAATTCAATTTCTTTAATAGACATAGGGCTATTTAGATTTTCTATTCTGTTTTCTTTTTATTAAGGGTGGTAGTACAATGATACCGACTTGAGGAAAAGCTTATATTTTTACAATATTTAACAATAAAGGAGAAAAAGGCTCTCCTTACAAGAAATCTTTTGTTTAAATCTTCCCTTTCTGTTGAAAATTAAGCCACCATGAATGTGAAGCCAAAAAATGTTGGTCTTTCCTTCTAATACAACACAGATGGACAATGTGCCACTCTGAGGCCATGCAGGGGAGCAGCATTTCAGCACTGGAAAGGTCACATTAGAATTATGTTGGTTTCAGTAAAATGAAACCAAATGAAAACTTTGTGTCCACCTCCAAAACTCAGTTTTTTAAGTTCTTCCATAAAGGCACAGGGAAGTATAGAGTTGCTATAGTGTTACTTACCACAGGCTCCTTATTCATAATCTGGAAGGATGCAACTGGTTAACTGCCCAGAAAATTTCATCACTAAGCACCTTTAGTTCATTAGACACTGTGTCTCACCCTCAAGAAAGTGCTGAGTGTTGATGAAGCAAACTAATGAATTAAACTACTATTATGCTTTTCCTTCTTGCTGAACCTCCCAAAAAGATGTAAAGAAGCTTAGTTTCAAAGTTTTAGTAATTAATATGAGCTCTTTGGTCTGTATCTAATTTAACAAAAGACACCTCATATGTGAATGATCCTTCACACTTGTGTAAGGATTAGGAGAAACAACTTTTGCAGTAAGAAATTATTATGGATCTAACCTCATGATATGGCTGTCAAACAAAAGATTTTAAGAGAATTAATTTTGCTCTCAAAGTTTTTGATGTCATTTGTGGTATTTACTCCAGAATTTATCCTTTGAGGAAATTATTTATAAATTCAGCACCTTCCACTTTTATAGGTAAGCAAATAGTAAAACTCCCTATTATTTATCCTAAAATTACCTCTCCCTTTTATTCAATTATTCCAGAATTTGTATAAATCCACTCATATTCAGCTTACCTAGACTCTGATTCTGTACTGTAATCAACTCTTATAAATTTTTTTAATGTTTATTTATTTTTGAGAGAGAGAGAGCGACTGAGCGTGAGCAGGGAAGGGGCAGAGAGAGGGGGAGACACAGAATCTGACGCAGGCTCCAGCCTCTGAGCTGTCAGCACAGAGCCCAATGCGGGGCTCAAACTCATGAACTGTGAGATCATGACCTGAGCCGAAGTCAGATACTTAATCGACTGAGCCACCCAGACACCCTTGTAATCAACTGTTATAATAAAAAAAGAAGACTTAAGTCAAGACCTAGCTCTTCCACTTAGTGACTATGGATTCTTGTTCAGCCACTTCCTAACTCTAAGCCTCAGTTTTCTTATCTGTCAGATAGAACTAACATGACCTATGCCTCACAGACATAATGTGTGGCGGTGGGAAGGGGTTGAGTACCAATATCAAAGGACTTTGTAAACTGTGAAGCCCTTCACAAATACAAAATATTATGATTCTGTCTCCATCAGTCTATCCCCATATCTTGTTATTTGAGAGGTTTCCCTCTGCACTTCCCATGGCTCTAGTAGTCCTTTCCTGGATTTATCTATCAGAACCAGGCACTCTGAGAAATTCACAACTTGTTTACAGTTCCCATTTGATGTTATTAATAACAATAATGGCTAATATTTATATAGTGTTTACTATGTGTCAGACAACATTCTAAGCACATAACAGAAATTAGCTCATTTAAACGTCATAATAATTTTACAAGCGTTTCACAGATAAGGAAATGGAGGGACATGGAGGTTAGTAACTTACTCAAAGTTACACAGAGAGGGATGGAGCCAGGATGAGGACACAGGCAGCCTGGCTTCAGCACTATTCAACATGTTTTAACATAGGCTCATGTTGGGCAAATGTAAAGGAATGAATCACATTCTGTTTTCCAAGTTTCATTTCTTGGATCATAATGTTCTATGCTTTAAGCCAGTAATTCACATCTCGGAAGCCACAACTAAAGACATAATCCAAAACATAAAAACTTCTTTATAGCCTAAGATGTTCATTATAATATTAATAATAATGGTGGATACTTTATAAAAACTAAATGTTTAATAAAAAGGGGTAATTAAAAAAAAGTGCCACTCACAAAATCTCAATGGCCAGTTATATTCATTTAAAATTATGTTTAGGGACGCCTGGGTGGCTCAGTCAGTTAAGTGTCTGACTCTCGGTTTCAACTTGGATCAAGATCTTGGGGTTTCATGGATTTGAGCCCCACATCAGGCTGTTGCACTGCCAGCACGGAGCCTGCTTGGGATTCTCTCTCTCCTTCTCTCTCTGCCTCTGCCCCACTTGCACTGTCTCTCTCTCTCTCAAAATAAACTTTAGGAGTGCCTGGGTGGCTCAGTCGGTTAAGCGGCCGACTTCGGCCCAGGTCATGATCTCGCGGTCCGTGAGTTCAAGCCCCGGGTTGGGCTCTGTGCTGATCCCCTCGGAGCCTGGAGCCTGTTTCAGATTCTGTGTCTCCCTCTCTCTGGCCCTCCCCCATTCATGCTTTGTCTCTCTCTGTCTCAAAAATAAATAAACGCTAAAAATAATAATAATAATAAAAATAAAAATAAACTTTAAAAAAAATTTAATAATAAAAAAATAAAATTATGCTTAATGCATAAAAACATAAACAATTCTGTTGTCATGTTAAGTGAAAACAGCAATATACAAAGTTTATTATAATTATATAAAATACACATGTATACAAAACCATAAAAAAGAATGAGAAATGTGAAATATTTGCTGTCTCTAAGTGATTTTTAAAAATTTCTCTACATTTCCTGTCTCCTATTTATATATATATATATATATATACACACACACACACAATATATACTTTCATAATGGAAATGTGATAAACTTTATTTTTTAATTTTCTGGTGATTTTTTTCCCTAAAATTATTTGTGTTTTCTGTCCCACTTGGGAACTTAATCTGCTATTCTCTACCTACCCTATCAGTGATTAGGAAGGGCAGACTAAGGTATACTTAGTCCTCTAGTCCAAGCTGACACATGGAATCAGGTAAAATGCCTGAAAATTCTTTATTCTAAGTAAAGCATGTAAGCATATGAGACAGAACAAAGACACAAGTATTAGGAATCTATGAAGAAGAGGAAGGAAGGAAGCAAGGAAAGGAGGGAGGAAAAAAGAGAGAAAAATAAAAGAGAAAAGAGGGGCACTTGGGTGGCTCAGTCAGTTGAGCATCTGACTGTATTTCTGCTCAGGTCAGGATCCCAGGGTCATGGGATCAAGTCCCATGTCAGGCTCCATGCTGAGCGTGGAGGCTGCTTGGAATTCTCTCTCTCTGCCCCCACCCGACTCTCTCTCTCTCTCTGTCTCTCTCTAAAATAAAATTTAAAAAAAGAAAAGAAAAAACAACATAGGAGAATTCTTAGCCGAACTATGTAACAAACGTCTCTCCAAGCTAGGGTCCCATAAGCAGCAAAATGTTACCACTAACAGCAAGGTTCAGAGGACAGGGTCCAAGGATAGACAAGCAAATGACTTGAAAAGACTTGGGTGGGAAATTCCAATAAGTGAAAGCAAAAGGTGATGGGCGGGGGGGGGGAGGGGGTGGAGAGGAGTATAAACTTCATTATTGTGGGTCTGAAGATCTGTTTTAGTTCAAAGTACAGTCAGAAAAATGGAAGCCACTATGGATGTCAAGCCAAAGAAATTTACTGCAGGAATTAAACTGTGAGTTTATTACATGCTTTGTTTTGTTTATTAAACAATAAATGGAAGGGAGTAGTTTAGATTGGCCTCAATATTTCTAATGTCTACTATGGTGATAAATGTTTTAAGAATGCTATCCTGATGCAATTATAGATATATAAATAAATGGCTTAGTTTTAAAATCAGTTTTTGGGATGAGAATTTGAGGCAAATAATTACTGAGCCAATTTTACAGGTGAAAAAAGCTGTAACACACACACACACACACACACACACACACAATTATAACAAAAATAGCTTAAAGTCCAACTCTGCATCCCCAGAGGATCTGCTTCAAGACACTTGGAGAGGCATTTCCCCTAGGCCCTTCAGAACAACCTTAGTAGAGAGTCACTATACCTGGAGACAAGGAGAGATTTTACAATGTTTTCATATACTGGTCAGGCTGGAAGTGCCCTCTGGAGATCAAGTTGCTCAGTACTTCCCAGCTGTTTTCTTTGTGGGACTCACTGGAGAACTCTCCTGAATATATTTATGGAAGAAACACTCCATCCCCCAGCCCTCACCCAATACAGACCTATAGCAGCCAGCCACTGTGCTTCTGAGTCTTCAGCAGGTCTCAAACTCATGAGGAAACACGAGCTAATATAATAAAACATACTAATAGCCATGGAATCTGCTCAAATTTAACTCCAGTGCCTCAAGTTTTCTCAACCTATAGATTGGGATAATTGAGAAAAACCCAATACTCTGTATTTCCCTAGTATTTCAGTGTTCTTTTACACATCTGTATCCCTCCCCTCACACATGCACACCTAAAAACTCCAAGCCATGAGCTCTTAGAGGGTCATGTCAGTGTCCCAAATACCATGCACAGTCCCTGGTACATGACCATCTCCCAGTAGGTATTTGTTGAATAAATAAATGAGAGGAAATAAAACATGTCAGGTATGGGAGAACACTTTGAGAAATGTAATTCCTTAAATGGGACTTTACAGTATCTAAAGTAGATGGAGAGATAGATAAATAGATATGTAATGTCTATATATCTATAAAGTAATATGTATATATTGATTCTCAAAACATAAGCTGGGTAGATATTATTATTCTCATTTTATCAAATGGAAAATAAAGTTCAAAGGAATTGAGTAATTTGCCTAAGCCCCCACTGAGTAACCTATGCTTCACAAACGTAAGGTGTTTTCATTTTTCACATGTGAACATTTTCCTTTCTGGACATTCTCATTGTTTTCCAAAGCAAAGTGAGGAAATGGGAAGATCCCCTACCTCACATTTTCAAAAATGCACTTTACCCAGTGTTATCTACTACATTAACTCCTTTGCAGCCCAGGTTTTCCTTCTGAAGAACTAGAATTTCTAGAATCTGTCTGGAAGAGAGGGAGGCACAGACTATCACCCTTCCTTGGTAAAATGGTCCATTATACTTCTGGGTGGTTTTGACTCCAGGAAGAAAGGCTCCGTTGCCTCTCACTAACCGCCTAAGTAATTCTTAATACACTAAAGTCAATACGCCCAAAGGAATAGAGTGTTTTAAGAAGTAACAGTTAAAAGTGCCAAAATACATGGTTGGCACTTAAGGACCACTAATCAGTCACAATCAGTGAGTGGAGGATTTTATCTGCCAGCCTAACTCTAACTGTGCTATAGGAAATAATCTTTGTCTTTTACCTACAAAATAGAGCTCTGGAAATACTGGCAGGGCTGCCTTCTGAACTCATTTATTAGGCTGGGGCATTGTAAAAATGGTAAGAGGACAAAAAGGGAGAGTAGGGGGAAGGACAGGATGGGGAGGAATACAAGTCAACAATGTGTGGCTTCATAGGTGAATGGAGTTTATTGCCTAAGCTTAGAGGTGGGACACTGAAAGGACAATTGCTCTATGATCCTGGAAAGGAAGGCAGAGACCACTGCCAATCATCTGCAGGAGGGAATGAGGTCATTCAAACACAAGATGCAGTGATCTGGAGCAAAGAACAGGGAAAATCCATGACTGAACTGGTGGAAATTCTGAGCAAAAGGAAGCCTTTGTGAAAAGTCCATTGTGACCCGAATGAGAAAAAAGAGAGTTACCCAACATAACTGCCTACAAATAATTCTAGTAGCTATCCTGTATTGAACACTCCTATGTGAAAATCATTTTAATAACAATCCCATCTTACGATGAGTCAGTTTTCTAAGTACTCTGCTTCTATTATCTCATTTATTAGTAACAAGTCTGTGCAGTAGGAACTATTGTCAGCACTTTACAGATGTAAAGGGGAGGCAGGAAAGGAATAGGTGATTTGGCCGAGGTTCCCCAGCTTGCAGGTAATAGGGTCAGGACAGAGTCCCTGTCCCCAACCCTTTACTATCCAGTCTCTCTCTTGCTCTCATTATCTTATTTAACCCTCACAATGACATGGCTAAGAGGGTATCATAACCTTTATTTTACAGATGAGCAAACTGAGGCTGAGAGGCACTCAAGTGGGCTCCTCAGACCACGATTCAGATGAGGGCTATGGTAATCCACAGCCCACAAACTTGCTTTCCTCCACATCACCTGCCGGGGAAGAAGTGTCCTTTCCAGAACTAGCGATCTCATAAAGGAAATGGGATCATTCTTAGGTTTTTATGTCTCGGGCTTTTCAGAGCCAGGTTTGATGTGATCCTTTGGCTGAAAAAAGGTGTCTACGTTCCCAAATCCCTGCTCAAAAATTACACTTTTTCCATGTGGAATGTCTATCAAGATTCCCAGGACTAATCAGGAATCAAAGACAAATTGACAAACTCCCCCCTCTTAAAAGGGCTAAGAAAGGGAAGTTAAGGGCTTCTAAGCAGCTGGGGAGAAAAATCTGTTGAAGAAAAGATTCTGTTTTCCATAAAGGCAAACATGGTTGGATTTATTTCAACAGAACAACATTCCCAGAAGTCCCCTTTTTAATATGTTGCAAAAATATTTTTGCTCACTCTTGGATATTTCCTACCTCATCTTTCCTTATATCTCAACTCAGAAGAATTTAGTTGGAGAATGACAAGAGTAAAATCCAGAAATGAATAAAGGCCCACTTGGGAAAAAATGTCTTTAACAATACAGGCTTATTTGCCTTGGGACTTTACTTTCTCATTCAGGAAGCTCTGACCCCCAATGGTCAGAGCTAGCCCAGACAAAACTATAAATTAGAAAAACTCTTTCTGCCCTTATATTGTACCCTTCCCTTCCCTACCTCCCATTTCCAATACCCACAGCCTCCTTCTATTATCCTCAGATACTAGGTATCTTCATGCTGCTTGCAACTCCTACAGGCTCTTCATAGACTAGAAACCCAGATACCCCTATAAGCGTGCGCATGTGCACACACACACATCAACAAAGCAGCACCAGACAGATGAGTGAGGAATGTACTTTTAATTATATGAGATCATATGATATACACTGCCTAGCTGATGGACTCCTGATCACTGAGTTACCCACTTACACCCTGCAAAGATCAGCCCTGCAAAGACCACATCTCACAGGAAGCCAATAACTAGCTCAGCCTCTAGCCATCTACAGTGGTGAGTTCAGCTTACCTATCAAAGAAGCCGCAAATCTATAGCCAAAATATATAAGGAATCTGACAGTGACTGTGACCCAGTCCCCCATCATCCCATCCTCCCAGCGACCTTTTCTTCCTCCAAGTTTACTCCCTCCTGTACCCTCCTATCTTCAAGCATGTTCCTTTTGTCCAGGAACATGATCCTCTGGACTTTGGAGATAAATGAGCAGCAAACTCTCCCCGTGGCCTGTGATCATACCCCAAATACTATCAATAGTAGCTGTTGCTCTCCTGTCTCAGAAGAGGGCCCTGCATTATACTCCTCTTCTACTGCCTATCTTTCTTCTCAGAGTGGCCCATGAGATCCTTTGTGTGTGTGAGCCAGCCAATGGACAGTGAGGGAAGTCCTGGAGTGATTAATGTTTCCCGACACTCTGCATGGACTCATTCACATACAGTAAATCTCCCTGACCGAAGTGCTAAGTTGTCATCTTGGAAAGCTTAGAATATAGCAGACACAGAAAGCCAAGGGTAAGTTCATGAGAAGCCAATGCTTATTTGACATGGAAACTCCTCAAGCATTGTTCCAGAGCACCAAATTCACTGGGTTTAAAACCAAAACTGTTCCAATTAACTGTGTCTTGTACAAAACTACTGACTACAAGGAAGATATTTTTTACCTATTTAATTCAAGGGGCTCTGCCTTCATGGAAGGGGGTGTGTGTGATTATTTTAATGATTTTGGCATATATATATATATATATATATATATATATATATTCGAGAAAATTGCCATTCTTCAATTCCTAATATGTGTTTAATCTATACCAAACCATGGTCTCAAGGAACATCAGTAAATCCTGAGGACTCCCTTGGTGCAAGTCTCTATACTTGCAGGAAGATGGGAAGGTGTTTATTTAATGTAAATAGTCAAGGAAAGAATTCAGACAAGTGTTGATAATTCTGATCCAAAACTAAAACTTCCAGACAATTGAAGGAAGAGTGAGGAACTGCTTAATGTTAAAAAAAAATATTCAGATAAAAACGCCAGTTCTATATCTACAAAGCCAAAACTAAAGTGTTAGTTATTCAATTGTTTTGGCTCATGCAGATAATAAATCCAGGCTCCAGGAAACCATACAAGTAGAATGGACCAAAATAAGTAGAAGTGAATGGAAAAGCTGAAAAAATCAGCCTCACCCTACCCACACCCTACCTCCCAAGTACATGCAGTCATCAGTCTATTCTTTCCCCTAGAAAACCTCTCTCCTTTACCCCAACAGTAATATCTTAGTGCGATTACCTAAATAATTATTTCTATAAGTCATTTTTACATTGGTTTTATCTACCCACGCTAAATGAAGAGGAAAAATAATTAAACTTCAAAGCCATCTGTCTAGGGAACTACATGAAGGTGACATTCTGTGCCTGCCTGTATTTGTTATGAAGACCTTGTTTTTGTACTGCAGCCCATCTGGGTAAGGAAACCCCTATCAGACAAGGGTGGGGGGGGGGGGTGTCTGCCATCATGGCTGGAGAAAATCTCTATTGGAAAGCATGCAACAGAGAGAATCAAGAATGTCAACATGCCAACTCCATAACCCCCAAGGACTTTTGGTGTGAGCTCCTTTTCTATCTACACTCACTCCTAGATGACCTCATCTAGTTTCATGACTTTTAATAACAAACTATTTCCAAATTTGTGTCTCTAGCAAGGGCCACCCCTAGGGCATTTGGGACCTGGGCAAATGTTTTTTGCCAATCTCTGTCTCTATAAACAATTTGAGTCACCCAAAGTCATGCTGTCAGCACCACTCTGGTGGCCCAGTTACACACAATCTGGAAAAGGAAAGAGGCAATAGAGTGATCCTCTTGGGATGATCCCATGCTTGGTGCACTGACATTTCTAGCTGTTCCAAGCACCAGAGAGGCGCTCAGAAAAGCTGGAGAAAGTCCATGCAAAGTCTAGGGCCACTGAGGCACAGGGCTTGACTAGCCCCAATCTTGTTCCAAATTTCCAACTTGTCATAAGTCACTCACTTTCCAGCGTACATCCATCCACCAGTTCAACTACTGGCACATTTATATGTTTTCATTATTCAATGATATATATTCATACATATTTGCATATTGTATGTCTGTCTATCTCTATCCTCTCTCCAATCAGTTACCACTACAAAACTCTACGACAAAGCCCTCATGATGGCAAGACCAACATTATCATGATGGGGACAAGGAGAGTGGTGGTGATGGGGTGGCCACCAAGTACCATTTGATCAATAATCCCTTCCAAAAATAAAAATTTCACAAATCTAGTTTTACCCAAAATCATTGCTTGGAGGGGGGACATTAGCCATGAGCTCTAGGTGGTAGGAGGAAAATTTCCTTTCCTCTGTGCCCTGAATGAGGACACAGCTAATGTTCTCCTGAAACAAATGAGCAAATCAACCTTCTCTTTCAAGATGGTCATACAGAAGTATCAAAAAGAACATAAACCTGAAGAAAAGCTGTTTTCTTTCTCTACCCCCTCCTGCTCTCCCAACTCTATACCATTTACCAGGAAAATTACTGATAGGAAGGACTCACAGCTAAAAGTTATACCTAAGACATCTGGGGGCCACATCTATTGGAACCCAGCAGGTTAAAGAGGGTTGCCACAGTGCTAAATGAAGCATCTGGGGTTGCACTTCCCCAGAAATTAGCATGGAGCTCTTCCAGGAATATTTGATGACTTGGAAGCCCCCCAAAAGAGAAAAACAGTTGTCACAAGTTATAATCAATGGAACTACATAGCATATATTCAGTTAATACCTCAACTAGAAAAAAAAGGACCCCTAATATTTTACTCTCTTGAACAAATATTGTGACCCTTCTGCAGTCTTCAATTCTGCATTCACCTCTTCTGTTTGATGGCGAACAAATAGGGTCCTTTTATTTTACTCAATAAATACTATGACATTTTGCAAATATATGTTATCACTTTCCCCCTTCTTTTTTTTTTATTTGAGATGGGGGACACTAGAAGGGGAGAGGAGCAGAGGGAGAGAGAGAGGGAGAGGGAGGGAGGGAGGCAGAGGGAGACAGAATCTTAAGCAGGCTCCATGTTCAGTGCAGAGCCTAATGCAGGGCTCAATCCCATGACTCTGAAATAATGACCTGAGCCAAAATCAAGAGTGAGATGCTTAACTGACTGAGCCACCCAGGTACCCTCACTTTTCCCTTTTTTTAAAAAAATTTTTTAATGTTTATTTATTTTTGAGAGAGTGAGAGACAGAGTGCAAGTGGGGGAGGGGAAGAGAGAGAGGAAGACACAGAATCTGAAGCAGGTTCCAGGCTCCAAGCTGCCAGCACAGAGCCCGACATGGGGCTTCAACTCACAAACTGTGAGATCATGAAGCCAGGCGCTTAACTGACTGAGCCATCCAGATGCCCCCACTTTCCCCTTTCTAATGGCCTTTAAAATCGCAAATTTGTGACTCTAGGCCTAGCTTACACACCCCTGTTGAATGCCCTAAGTTTGCCATACCTAAATCCCTAAGTTATAAGGTCCCTTCTCATCTGCTGACTAGAGAATAATGCTGGGGTGGGAGTAAGCATTCTTAGGTTGTCCATGTGTATAAAAAAAGTCTGTGACTTGCTATGTGAAAAACAGAGGGGTGATCATTCAACTCAACTTTCTCCTGAGTGCAGATGTTCAGAAAACAACCAAAGCCATGCTAAAAATTGAGTCTAGGGACTTCCTTTTCTGAAAAAAAAAAAATCCAATTGTGTTCCCTTACTAATGACAGCTAATATGCACCAAAAATGTTGTTGACTCACGTTGTACTCCTACCACAGACATATCACAAAAAGAGTTTTCCCTGAATATACTCTCAACAGACTTGCATGACCAGTGACCAGACTTGCAGACTTGCATGACCACTGGACACATTTCTGTTGCTTAATGCTGCACATCCTACATTCCTGTTCATTGATTTTCATATTAACTGTAGGCAGCAATTTGGCAACAGGCCCAGGTTATATCTGTCTAACAGAGTTCTCGGCTCCCTTATAAAATTCTGACATTCAATAAATAAGAGTAATATCACTGCTCATGAAACACCAACTAATATTCTAAAAAGTGTCCACCTTTCACACCCTCAAAGTCTTTCTTGTTTAAAGAAAACATATTCAGCAAATTATCACACTATGTGCAGACCGTGACTTCATTTATTTTCAAACCAAAGTAAGATAATTGACCTATCCTTGGAGGAATAGGGGACAATCTTGTTCATACTTGTATTATAGACCTTATCACACTATAATCATCTACTTATGGAAAATGAAAATTATACAGAACTTCTTTCACATAGAATTATATAAAAGAAAATCCGATCTAAAGCATATAAAAATATTTAAAAGTATAAAACATAAAACAAAAGACTGTAAAGCCCTTTTCTTTCTCCAATAGCCCATGAGTCTTTCTTCTTTTTCCCTGTGGTTTCTTGCAAGACCTTTGGGTAACCTTTGGCTGATCAGATTTATGAAACAGAGACCAAGGTGGCTGTCTAGCCCCTATTCCCACCCCAAGATCCTGAACCAGAAGGTACCTGCATCACCGTTGCTCACATCCCATTAGCCACACCTAGCTGCAGAGGGGAGAAATGGAGTCTCCAGTTCTATGGCCACAGGCCAAGGTAAACTCAGGGGTTCTCATTCCAAAAGAAGAAGATGAAGATTAAAAAAGATGAAAATAAAGAAGAACAAGAAGAGCAAGAATAAGGGGAGAAAGAGTAGGGAGGAGGGGAGGAAGAAAAAATATATGCTGGAGGATATCTAGTGAGTAACTTAAATAGTGAGAAAAACTAAGGGAGCAAATACAGAAGTTTACAAACACTTAATTCCAGAAATATTTTGAACAAAGTTTCCCATCACCTATTACAGGAAGAAGTGACTGTAGAATTCATGGAGAAATGGAGGAAGAAAATAGAATCAGAACTTGACTATGTTGAATATACTCCTATTTTATAGGAACTGATAACTTATCTCTCAAATGTAAAACATGAGCTTTAGACATAACAGTCTCTGAACTTTTTAACCTCTGGGCTATAATTTAGTAGATATGCATCTACCCTGCTTGTGAAACTTTTCTGTTGGCAGAGAGAAGAAGAGCTCAGCATATACAAAGTAGTTTCCTGAGGTTTAACTTAGTAAAAGTAAAGATCGTAACAAGACTACATATGCTGCCAAAACCTAGGGAATTCACTAATTTCCCCAATGGCTTCTGTACTTGCTCAGTTTCTGACCAGCATGATCCTAAAAGAAACAACTTACTACCTAAAAATAAACCTTGAGTTTCACAGAAAAATACATTTTGCAATAACTACCCTAAACTTTGATTTCTAAAGTACATACGCATTTTTTTTCTCTTACTGTTGAATATCACAACCATGTCAGAAAGCATTTCCTTTGTACCCTATGTGCTGTTTACTGACCTGGCTCCAAATTGGGCGCAGTCACTATCCTCTAGGAATTAGAGGTAGATCATTACTAGGGACTATACTTGACTTACCTTTAGGACTCACAGAAAAGACTAAGAACAGGAGAAAGGCTGCTATAGCAGAAATCAACTTTAAGATCTACTAGGAGACTCTGATCTCCTGGTTGAAATCCCTGTATTACAAAAGGCCCCGAATAGCCAAAGTAATTTTGAAGAAGAAGACCAAAGCAGGAGGCATCACAATCCCAGACTTTAGCCTCTACTACAAAGCTGTCATCATCAAGACAGCATGGTATTGGCACAAAAACAGACACATAGACCAATGGAATAGAATAGAAACCCCAGAACTAGACCCACAAATGTATGGCCAACTCATCTTTGACAAAGCAGGGAAGAACATCCAATGGAAAAAAGACAGTCTCTTTAACAAATGGTGCTGGGAGAACTGGACAGCAACATGAAGAAGGTTGAAACTAGACCACTTTCTCACACCATTCACAAAAATAAACTCAAAATGGATAAAGGACCTGAATGTGAGACAGGAAACCATCAAAACCTTAGAGGAGAAAGCAGGAAAAGACCTCTCTGACCTCAGCCGTAGCAATCTCTTACTCGACACATCCCCAAAGGCAAGGGAATTAAAAGCAAAAGTGAATTGCTGGGACCTTATGAAGATAAAAAGCTTCTGCACGGCAAAGGAAACAACCAACAAAACTAAAAGGCAACCAACGGAATGGGAAAAGATCTTTGCAAATGACATATCAAACAAAGGGCTAGTATCCAAAATCTATGAAGAGCTCACCAAACTCCACACCCGAAAAGCAAATAACCCAGTGAAGAAATGGGCAGAAAACATGAATAGACACTTCTCTAAAGAAGACATCCGGATGGCCAACAGGCACATGAAAAGATGTTCAGCGTCGCTCCTTATCAGGGAAATACAAATCAAAACCACACTCAGATATCACCTCACGCCAGTCAGAGTGGCCAAAATGAACAAATCAGGAGACTATAGATGCTGGAGAGGATGTGGAGAAACGGGAACCCTCTTGCACTGTTGGTGGGAATGCAAATTGGTGCAGCCGCTCTGGAAAGCTGTGTGGAGGTTCCTCAGAAAATTAAAAATAGACCTACCCTATGACCCAGCAATAGCACTGCTAGGAATTTATCCAAGGAATACAGGAGTACTGATGCATAGGGGCACTTGTACCCCAGTGTTTACAGCAGCACTCTCAACAATAGCCAAATTATGGAAAGAGCCTAAATGTCCATCAACTGATGAATGGATAAAGAAATTGTGGTTTATATACACAATGGAATACTACGTGGCAATGAGAAAGAATGAAATATGGCCTTTTGTAGCAACGTGGATGGAACTGGAGAGTGTGATGTTAAGTGAAATAAGCCATACAGAGAAAGACAGATACCATATGGTTTCACTCTTATGTGGATCCCAAGAAACTTAACAGAAACCCATGGGGGAAGGGAAGGAAAAAAAAAAAAAGAGGTTAGAGTGGGAGAGAGCCAAAACATAAGAGACTGTTAAAAACTGAGAACAAACTGAGGGTTGATGGGGGGTGGGAGGGAGGGGTGGGTGGGTGATGGGTATTGAGGAGGGCACCTTTTGGGATGAGCACTGGGTGTTGTATGGAAACCATTTGACAATAAATTTCATACATTAAAAAAAAAAAAAGAAATCCCTGTATTAACTTTTTGAGGTGGAAAAAAATACATAAATAATAAGTTAAAAAAAATAAATGGCCTGGACAAGATGAGAAAGAAAGTCAGCCACTTACTGGAGAATACAACTTATTGAAAACAACAAGAAAGAGAGAGAAAAGCAGAAAGAAAAAGACACGCAGATAGGCATCTTTGTGGGAAGCTTAGATACAAGAAAAGATAGGTAAACCTCCAGAGCATGGGCATAATTTTGCTCTGTTGGCCAATAAAAAGTCTTTTTTTAGAAAAAAAAAATTTTAACGTTTATTTATTTTTAAAAGAGAGAGAGGGAGAGAGAGAAAGAGAGAGACAGGGCTGACACAGTTTTAAGAGACAGAGAGGGAGACACAGAATCCAAAGCAGGCTCCAGGCTCTGAGCTGTCAGCACTGAGCCAGGCACGGGGCTCGAACCCACGGACTGTGAGATCATGACCTGAGCCGAAGTTGGATGCTTAAACGGCTGACCCACCCAGGCGCCCCCCAATAAAAAGTCTTGGTAGAAGCTTTACAAAATAATTTATAATTTTGTTTCTAGCAATATCATGAACTAAATACCCACAGAAACTTCCTGCTTTAGAACACACACACACACACACACACACATTCCCCTTTTAAATGTGTATCTGATTTCACAGACATGTAACAAAAATCTCTAGAGGCCAAAAGTAAAGGAGAAAGTAAAAAATCAGAGTGGTAATCCTTGGAATGATTTGCTGGCCTCAGGAACCCAAAGGGCTTATGTTCTGACAGCTATGCAGGAACAGGAGGGAGACAGAATTAAGACCTTCACATAAAGTTAGAATGTTTAAAGATCTACACCTGCATTGCAAGAGAAAAAAAAAAAAACCTTCTACTAGCTAGGGAAATGACAAGCAAGCTTGTCTATTTGGGCCTAGGATCTGGGTGGTTGAAACAGTCTTCCCTGAAATGCATAACCATAGGCATGCCACACATGGATTTGGGGTTCAAATTTATACTTTCTGTTGGGTTCAGAATCCCCTAAGTCAGAAACAACCTAGACCCAAGGTTAATGATACCCCTGAGGTAACTGGCTAGAAACAGACACAGAACCACTCCTGAGGGACATACTTCCAACACAGAGAAGACAAAAGTCTTTAAGTGAAGCCCCGCTAAAGATTTACTACAATCCAAAATTACGACACACTCAAGAAACTATTCAGAATGAACTAGAGAAGCAGATACAAGAAATATCACTACTAAACATGAAAAACTCCAGACCACAGAACTATTAGAAAGAAACTACAGAATCAGTGTGTTTTTAAATATTTTTTTAATGTTTTTTTTATTTTTTTTTGAAAGAGAGAGAGAGAGAGCACATCAGCACGCACAAGCAGGGGATGGTCAGAGAGAGAGAAGGGGACAAAGGATCCAAAGAGGGCTCTGTGCTAACCGCAGAGAGCCCAATGTGGGGTTGAACTCACAAACTGTGAGATCGTGACCTGAGCTGAAATCAGACAATCAACCAACTGAGCCACCCAGGTGACCCCAGAATCAGTATGCCTTTGAAAGGATATATAAAAATAGAGATATAAAAGAAAAATTAAAATGAAGAAAAACATATAAAACAATATCTAAAAGGAATGGGTAGGTTTGAAAAAAAAATTAAAATGTACAGAATTTAAAAGTAAAGGCATTGAAATTAAAAGCCCAATTGTTGGTTCAAACTGTATCCAGAAAAAGAATTTGTGAACTAAAATAAGATGTGAGGACTTAATCCCAATTGCAGCACAGAAGGATAGAGAGATAAAAAACATGAAAGAGAGGCTAAGAATCATGAAGGGAAGAGAGAGAAGTTTCAACATAACCAATAATCACATCAGAAGAGAATCAGCGGAAAGACAGCAATTGAAATAACATCTGAAAGTTTTCGGAATTTTTGAGAATTGATAAAAAAAAATATAATCCTTGGATATAGCAAGTATAACGAGTTTAAAACACTGATAAATGAAATGTCCCTATGTAGATTTATTATAATGAAACTGTAGAACACCAAAACACATATTTTTTTTTAATTTTTTTAAGTTTATTTATTTTGAGAGAGAGAGCAAGAGGGAGAGGGGCAGAGACAGAGGGAGAGAAAGAATCCCAAGCAGGCTCCAAACTGTCAGCACAGAGCCCTACATGGGGCCTGAACTCATGAACCATGAGATCACGACATGAGCCGAAACCAAGAGTCGGACGCTTAACTGGCGCCCCACAAATGTAGTGATTTTAAGTAACAACCTGAGACTAGAATCACCTGAAGTCTCAACTGGACTACACATCCAAGATGATGTTTTCAATCACATGTATGACAACTTAATTCAAATGGCTGGAACAGGTGAGACTGGGAGAACATCTCTTTCTCTCTACGTGGCTAGCTTCAGCTTCCTGTAGCATGGATGTTTTAGGACAGTTAGACTTTTTCACTGGTGGCCTTCTTTCCCAGAACACATAGTCCAAGAAACCGAAATGGCACGTGAGGGGCTTCTTACAACCTTAACCTTGGAAATCATACAGTATCACTTTTTCCACACTGTCTTAGTGAGAAATGAGTCTCAGGCCACCTAGCTTCAAAGGCAGGAAACCACACAGAGGCCTGTATACACTCAGAAGACATGGTATTTTTTGGGTGAGATTAAGGTATTTTTTGGATGTGATTAATATTTAAATCAGTACACTGTGAGTAAAGCAAACTGCCCTCCATAATGTGAATGGGACTTATCCAATCAGTTAAAGGCCTTACAGGAAGAAAGTGACCCCCCCCCCTACAGAACAGAGAATTCTGCCAATAGTCCACCTGCAGATTCCATATGTACATGCATGTATATATTCATTTATATACGTATGTACGTACACACACACACACACACACACACACACACACACACACACACGGCTCTATATCTCTGGAGAACCCTAACTAATACTATAGCAACTAATATGAAAACTATAGTACACTACTAAAAAATAATAACTTACAATAAGGAAGGGCCAGACTGGGGGTAAATTGTTATACAGTGGTGTAACATTCATCAGAAATGTAGATACACTGAACAACTTTTGATTTTATTGCATGAATGCAAGTTAGATTTTTTTCAACCATTAAAAAGAATAGGACTATAATGTGTAACTTCTAAGCTAAGAGAAATAATAAGTTGATCGGCATAAAGGATGACCAGAAGAAAAAACACAGAAAATACAGGAAAAAGCAAAAACAAAAATGACAAAAATACATAAATATATCTGTAATAAGTGGACTAAACTTGCCAATTAAAAAGGATTTCTAGGCTAGATTTAAAAATGAGAAAGAGTGAAATTGTTCCTTATACTCTTTAGAATAGACACATGTAAAACATTAGAAGAAAGAAATGTTGAAATTAAAGGCTAAAGAAAAATGTACTGGGCAAATACAAATCAAAAGAAAACTGATATAGCTACAGTAATATTGAACTAATCGGAGTTTGAGTTAAAAAAAAATTACTGTTCACGGTAAAGATGGTTCTTACATTATGACAAAAGAAACATACACCAAACAGATATAACAATTCTAAGCATACATGCACAGTGACATAGTCTCAGACTATAGAAAGCAGTGAGACTCATACAGATGTTATAGCCACACAGCTAATAATAGAGTTTGAAACATTCTAACATTGAGATTCTTGAGGGAAAGTGGTTAGTCTAACCACAAGAAGACTGAATACAAATGTGTAGAACCAAACAGTTTAACATGGGAATCATGTAGATCCATCTGTATCGACCCAAGAACCACACGAAGACAAGCTTCCTCTGGCTCTGTGAAAAAGCAAACCTTTCTTTTTATTAGCGTTCTGAGGCAGGAGTAAGAAACTTGGAACACAAAGGTCTCCCATCTCCCCAGTGTCACACTTCCTCCCTGGCAATAAATCAGACACAAATGTAGGTATTACATTCCTTCAGCAGCTCAAGATAGTCCCATGAGGCACCTGATTCATTTATGGGATGTAGTCTCCACTCAGGGGGACTCTGCTTCAGTACTTCTTTCTTTTTTTTTTTTTTTTTTGTTTTAACTTTTATCTATCTATCTATTTACTTTACAAAGAGAAAGAGTGTGCTTGATGGGGGAGGGGCGCAGAGAGAGAGAGACAGAGACAAAGAGACAGAGAGAGAATCTTTTTTTTTCAATATATGAAATTTATTGTCAAATTGGTTTCCATACAACACCCAGTGCTCATCCCAAAAGGTGCCCTCTTCGATGCCCATCACCTACCCTCCCCTCCCTCCCACCCCTCCATCAACCCTCAGTTTGTTCTCAGTTTTTAAGAGTCTCTTATGCTTTGGCTCTCTCCACTCTAACCTCTGAGACAGAGAGAGAATCTTAAGTAGGCTCCATGCTCAGTGCAGAGTTTGACATGGGACTCAATCTCATGACCCTGGGATCATGACCTGAGCCAAAATCAAGAGTCAGATGCTTAACTGACTGAGCCACTCAGGTATCCCTTAAGTTTTTGTTTTAATTCCAGTTAGTTAATATATAGTATGCAATATATGTGGTATGAATTTTGCGGATTCCACAATTCCATACATTACCTGGTGCTCATCGCGAAAAGTGCCCTCCTTAATCCCCATCACCTATTTTACCCATCAGCCCACCCACCTCCCCTCTGGTAACCACAAATTTGTTCTCTATAGTTAGGAGTCTGTTTCTTAGTTTGTCTCCCTCTCTTTTTTCCCCTTTGCGATGAAAGAAAATCATCACAGCAACTGAAAGATTCCATGCTCATGGATTGGAAGAACAATTATTGTTAAAATGTCTTTTCTACCCAATGTACTACTACACATTCAGTGCAATCCCTATCAAAATTTCAACATCATTTTCCAAAGAACCAGAATAAACAATCCTAAACTTTGTATGGAACCACAAAAGACCTCACATAGCCAAAGCAATTTTGAAAATGAAAAGCAAAGTTGGAGGCATCACAATTCCAAACTTCAAGTTATGTTACAAAGCTGTAGTGATCAAAACAGTATGGTATAGGCCCAAAAGTAGACATATATATCAATGGAACAGAATAGAAAATCCAGAAATAAACCCACAATTACATGGTCAATTACTCTTCGACAAAGTAGGAAAGAATATCCAATGGGCAAAAGACAGTCTCTTCAACAAATGATGTTGGGAAAAACTGGAAAGCTACATGCAAAAGAATGAAACTGTACCACTTCCTTACACCATACACAAAAATAAATTCAAAATGGATTAAAAACCTAAATGTGAGACTTGAAACCATAAAAATCCTAGGAGAGAACAGAGTCAGTAACTTCTCTAACATCAGCCATAGCAAATTGTTTCTAGATAGGTCCCCCCGAGGCAAGGAAAACAAAAGCAAGAATAAACAATTAGGACTACATCAAAAGCAAAAGCTTCTGCACAGTGAAGGAAACAAGCAACAAAACTAAAAACCAACCTACAGAATGGGAGAAGATATTTGCAAATGAAATATCCAATAAAGGGTTAGTATCCAAAAGATAGAACTAAACAACACTTCAGTACTTCTTAAGATAAAATATAATCAAATGATTTGAAAAAGGCCAAGATCCATTCCAAACGAAGCTGCTTAGTTCCTTCCTTCAGTTAAGATTATACAGTCTGGCTTTTGAGGTAGAATATCATGGTGGCTAAAAGCCCAAGCCTGGCCATCAAGTGGTCATGGGTTCAAATTCTAACTGCAACAAATGAGCTATATAACTATAACTTTGTACTGAAATTTTCCATGCCTCAGTTTCTACCTTTTTCAAAAGTGAAGTAATACTTATAAAATACTTAGGACAGTATTTGTCACAGAACAATCATACAGAGCTATTTTTGCAAAGATTGATTGTAATGATGATGACAATGCTAATGATGATAATTTGACAAGTAGTCTCAGTCTCACTAACATACTCCTTTCCAATTATTCGGAGTCAGATGGAATTCTGTAGTCCTACACAAGCTGGGAATATACTTTCTAACAACACCATCCTCCTTTACATACAACTAGTGTGAGTGTTTTATACCAAATCCACTCGTTCTCCCGTTCTCATGCTTTCTCCGTTCAGCACTTGGCACTGCCTTCTGCCCCTGACTGAAGAGAAGGAAGGTCATATTATGATAGCAGAAGTTGCCACTGTGCCCCTTTGCCAGCTAACAGCTTCTGCCCTACAGAAACCAAGCAGCCCTGAGTACTATGCTGTCCCTTTGCCAATAGCAGTGCCTGAAACTTCTCTGCTTTTATCCCTATATTTAGGTCATTCTATAAGAAGAAAAAAATGATCTTCCATTTATCTCTCTTTTGCAGGAAGATCTAGGAAGAACAAGCTGTCCTTGGGAAATGCTGCTGGTTCTGGTCAGCTTTTCCTGTGTCTATCTCTTGTCAGCAGAGAAAAGTTGGCTCTTTGAGTCACAACTGCATGGACACCAACTCTTATTCTGATTCACAGCCTTCTGTGAAGGAAACACAGTCAATACAAGAAGATAGGGACATGCCATAAAGTCTGCAGATACTTCTCAGTATCTAAATCCCTTGCCACTCCCTTTCTGTGCTCCAAGAATAGCCCTCTAGTAGGGATGGAGGAAATCAGTTTTCCTCTACAGTACCCCAGGGCCTGTGATTACAGCTCCCTGTGACATATGCAGTCTGTTGACAGAGGCAATAAGTCAAGCTTCCCCATGCTTTGAGTACCCTCAAACTTAAATTCCCTCTGAAGAGTCTTTAGTGCAGGGAGGCCAAGGGGAAGAACAAAGACCAAGTCTCCTGCTAAAAGAGAAGATCAAATAAATTTCTTCAACAGAATCATTTCTAAATGTATCAAGAAAGAACATTCACTCCGTAGGAGGAAGAAGAATCTATCTTGGTGTGACTACCTCAAGTTCCTTTGTGGATTTGCAATAAACCTGAAATTTTTTAGCTCCTGCTTCCTGCCTTTCTTCCCATTACTTTTTGTTGTTTGTTTGTTTTCTTCATTTATTATTCAAGGTATTTACTTAGTTGACTAGAAAGCAAATCATCCCAGAGACATAACCAACTACAGGCAATTGATCAGCTTCCTGTAAACACTACTCATTCTGGCTGCACAATTCATAGCACAGTCTGTAAGCACAAAAGCCAATTCAGTCTCAATCATTCTGATATTTTTTATCCCAGCCTTCACTATGATATGAGAACAAGAGAACCTACTTTCATTTTTCTCCTGTTTGAAATCATATAAATGTATTCTATTCCCATCTATCTTTGGGAAATGTCCATTTCTGCTTCTGCATTTCTGACTTTCTTTTACTTGGGCATGGCCCATGAATCAATTAATATGATGACTGGCTTATGAACAGTTGTCTTGAGGCCCTGCAATGGGAATATCTCCCCTGAAACTGCTGCAGTTTCTCAGATTTTAACATGTAGACAAATAATGGTTTGGTTTTTTAACTGGCTGGAGCTGCGCCCTCTGGGAATTCTATGGGGCTAAACAGATGGAACGATGGAACAGGCAGTTTTCTTGCAGCACTTTGCCTCTCATATCTGAAAGCAAGGTTATCCATTTGCAGCCCTAACAAGCTAGAACTGCTATTCGGCATACTTCAAATCCCAAAACAGCCAAGACAGGTGAAAGGGAAAATCAGCAAGAGCAGCAATCTTGAGCTTTCTGCCCAGCTCACTGACGATATCAATAGTGAAGCCTCGGGTGATTCTGGGAAGAAGAGGCATGGAACAGAGGAACAAGAAGATCCTGCTCAGTGCTTCATTGCTCATGCAGGCCTCAGTGTCTTCTCAGGGCACACACAGAACTCCCAAGTTAAGTGTTCCACAGGGGTGATGGAAAAACATGGAAGCCCACACGTATGCAACTTTCTGAGGTTTCTCCAGACATTTTGAATCTGATTCTCTATTTTGCGTCCATCCAGATATCAGGCAAGGTCCAAAGGGCTTTGGCCAATTACTCTGGCAGAAGAGCTTCAACTCAAGCAGTTGATGCCAAATATCGCATCGTTTCTAACTGTCAGCTGGGCAACCCTCTCAGAACCCAACTCCAAACCTCTGGTTGTACAAGTTGCTGAAATGGGGCAGTTTTGGAATGTGCTGGCCTACCCAGCTCTGATACAGAGAGCCGAAGAGCAGACGGGACTTGCAGGGGTGTCCCACCTGCTTTCTCCTCTGCCCAATGTGGATGAAAAATGCTAGAGGTGAGTCTTGAGAGTCTAATGTCCAATAAATATGAGATTTATCAGGACGATAATAACCACACTTTTTAATTAACAAAAACTAAGCCAGTTAATCAGCTTGAGAATAGCAAGGCACCAGATGAATCACTATTTTAATTAACATTTGTATAGCACCGTATAGTGGATAACCTCATACAGTATCTCACCTAAACTGTTCAACACTTCTGAGGCTTGAACGATCATTATGCACTCCTGAGGCATCAGATCCCCAGCTAGACTAAAGGCCCAAGATCGAACAGTTAGTACGTGGCAAAGCATAGACTACAACCCCAGTTTTTGAGCTTGTCAGTCATTATTTCTCCACTTGATCTCAGCTCCCTCACCCAGGAAGTTGCTAAATTTACTTCCAATGCTCCTCACACATTTTACCCCCTTTCATTCTCACACAACTCTGTAAGACATGCACTATTATTATGCTTACTTTTTATAGATGGGAAATTTATGCACAGAAGGATTAAGGGATTTTCCTGAAATCCTCCAACTAATTAATGGCCATGATCCAAGTCTCCTGAGGTGCCAATCCAATGTTCTTTGGGCATTCTGACAACAGCCATCAAATTATTACCCCTCCCCCCTGATAGAATGGGCAATAAAATCGAGCCCTGGCTGGAGCCAGTTAATCCAGAGAGACCACGATACCATCTTTGGCATCAACACATTTGACTTGGAGCAATGGTATTAATACAGTGCTGGATGCATTTTTCAATTCCCAATGGTTCTTGTGCTTCAGATTAAGCTTATTGGCCTTCAAGCTCCACTGCTGGAAACTGCCACCCTGCCAGGCCTGGCCCATGGTTCATATTTCACACCAGTTTGTCTCCTCTTCTGTAGATTCAAGAGCTCATAGTATTTCAAAGCTATGGTGATCGGAAGAAGGGGCTTTGAGATTCTACTTCTTGAACCTGGGAGCTGGGCAGAGTGACACATTAATTAGGAAGTACAGATTTCCAGGATCTGATTCATGTATCATACACATCTAAAATAGTGACCATAACTTTAAAGAATGATAAAGGTTCATTATTTCTAACTAGAAAACTCCTTCTCCAGTGACATATTTAGCATTAGCCCCTCCATGATCAGGAAAAGGAAAATCTTCTTGGCATCAGGCAAGATCCAACCCCTAAGGTCCAAACTAAATGGCAACCAGTTGCTCCAAATCCCAGACAACCCCAGCTCTGGGTGGATGGAAGGTGCATATGCAGGCTGAAAAAGGAGCCTGTTCACTGGGGACTGGCTGAGAAGAAATCAGCCATGTAGCATCTCACTTCTTTCTCTAGCCTGAGTTATTTCCTTTTCAACAGAACACCTGTGTCACTTCAAGCCAGATGGCAAGTTCTCCAAGTTAGCATCCTGTAGTAGAGTGGTCTAAACACCAGGGACCTTGGCCTTGGGAAGGAAATGCATTTCTTTCTTCACTGGGGTTTTATTATATATTTTTTTCCTGCTGGATGATATCCCAGATATTAACTATAACTAAAGAAATCTGGGTAGGTGACAGGATAATATGAGAAAGATTTGAGGCAGGGGATAGTTGAGAGTAGACAGTGAAAGCTAGCTTCTACTTTATGACCCTCATGGGCCCCAGGAACTTTCAACTTTGGAAACCACACCCAACCTACATAACAACAAATGTTTTAGAATTCAGCCATGTTTCACATTAATGTTTCACATTGTATGTAACTATGAAAGAGGTCTTATTCAAGATTTATTCAAGAATGTATTATTCAATTCAAGATTTATTAATTTTAATTTTGAAGGTATTTATTTATATGTTATATTTTATAAACAATAAAATTTTTTCAGGACTTAATTTCCTTGTAAGCCTGTGAAAATCTCCAGGTCCTTGATACTGTGCCCAAGGTGCCCAATGGGTTCACAGCCCTGGCTGGAAGAAGGTGGCATGAGATAGGCCATGAGGCAGAAGTGGGTGATGGGCTGGAGGGGCAGGGAGCAGCTACAGTGGAGACGTGGCTGGTGGCAGCCATGAAGTCTGACAGTAGCCAAATTATGACACCCATGGAGAAAGAGTTCTGGAGTGGGTCTAAGAATCAGTGGAATCCTCAGTGATCATAGCTCCACAGAGCTAGAAGACAGAGACTTCAGCGGAAGGCAAATAAGATATTAACGTGTTTTCTCCTCTGTGCATTCCCTCCCTTTTGAAATCTGTTATTTTTCCTCCTGTCTATGCAGGTAGAGCCAAAAGAAGGGTTAGGCCAGGCCACCTTCCACAAAAGAGAGCCCCTCATCCCTTGGAAGACCTAAGAAATCCAGGAGGAAACTCCAAATCGAGAGATAGATGCAACCTAATAATTGGTTACCAGCCCATGACTAGGAAATGAGATTGCACTGCCTTTTTATTCCCAAATCACTATGCTATAAGTTCCCATGATTCCAGTTCCTGGAACCTAGGCCTAGATCTACTTAACAGTGTCCAAGAATGCTCACTAATTTCTGACCTAGCAAAAGTCCTCAGCTTCCTGCACTGGAGACTCCTGGTCAGCTTGCAAAGTTGCTGCCTTTCCTAATCACCCTCAGAGGCTCCTCTACTGGATTCAGCTGTTCTTTGCCGGTGTCCTTAGCCAGAAGTCCCATTCTGGCCTTGTGAAGGAAACAGTGCTCTCCCTTTTGTTAGTCCTTTTGAAAAATGGATCAGGAATCCTCAGTCCCAGAAATTAGCTTGTAACTTTTAATAATACTTTACTAAAGGTTAGGAGATAACAGAAGAATAACAGAGGATGATTCACAATTCTTGCTCAAACTAGCTTCTCCAGGAGTATGGACCTCAGACGCTCTTACTAAGCCAGTTCCCTATCTGGCTCCTGCCCTGTCTCCATACACATCAGTCTCCATGCCTCAGAGTTAGGGCCCAACCTGTCACTGGCCTTACAAAGAAAACAGCATCCTTTCCCACTCAATCTAAGGCTGTCTCATTTTTATTCCAGAAGTAACGTTTTCCTAGAGCGTTTGGCTTTGGGAGTAGACATTCCCTTGGGGTTGTATATCAATCCAAGTGTTTGGTCTGACACCAAAAACTAGGCCAGAAACTCAACAAGAATCTTTAAGTTGGAGAACATATTTTTTAAAGTGTGGCTTAATCAAACTAAGATAAGACCACGTGGGACAATCTAGTGCAGTACATCTCATACCACTTAGTGAATCTCTTGATCTTACCTTTAATAGGAGGTAAGAAAATCAAGTTTCTATGTAACCTTTGTAATAATCAGTTTCCTACTTCCAATTTCTTTTAAGCAAGTGGCTGAATAATGTATATATACAATGTAATACAAACTCACACACACACAATACAAATTATAATTTCAAATATAGGGTAGTCTTAATCCAAATATAGGAGGAAAAATATCTAATTTTACAGAAGTGAAATTCTTCCAAATGATAAACATAGCCTATAAGGGCTGAAGTATCTGTTTTCAGTTATATGAAGGCATTTGGGTTTTGCACCAAAAATTAGGAAAAAAGGTATTTGCCTGAATAAAAGGGCTAACTCAAGTTGCTTTGCCCAAACCAAAAGGTCAGGTTGCTTTGAAAATAAATTATAGTCTGTACTTGAAGAGACATACACGTTCGTAAATTTTTAGATGATATTTTTCTATCTTGCGAAGGTAAAAATTTTGACGTCAATTTTTCATTAAAATTTTTATTATAAAAAGAGAAAGACAAATCAAGAAACAGACTCTTACCTATCGAGAACAAACTGATGGTTATCAGAGGGGAGGTGGGTGGGCCAATGGGTAAAATAGGTAATGGAGATTAAGGAGGGCACTTACCTCATGATGAGCACCAGGTAATGTATGGAATTGCTGAATCACTGTACTATATAACTGTCACTATATAACACTGTATGCTAACAATACTGGAATTAAAATTAAAAACTTAACAAAAAAAAAAACCCTTCATTATCATATAGTAGAGCACTTAATCCACCTCTATTTTAGGCCTTATGGGGAAATTTTCTATGTGAACTCACTTTCTACACTTCCTCTTCCTGAAAAAGGTAAGGTCCACAGGGCTAAGATAAGTCAAGAGAGGCAAAAAGAGGGACACCTGGGTGGCTCAGTAGGTTGAGTGTCTGACTTCAGCTCAGGTCATGATCTCACTGTTCCTGAGTTCCTGAGTTCAGGCCCCACATCGGGCTCTGTGCTGACAGCTCAGAGCCTGGAGCCTGCTTCGGAATCTGTGTCTCCCTCTCTCTCTGCCCCTCCCCCACTCATGCTCTGTTTCTCTCTGCCTCTCAAAAATAAAAGAAAACTAATAAAAAAAATTTTTTTTAAACAGAGGCAAAAAGAATCCTCTCAACCCACATGTGGTCCTGCCTATAACCCCAGTGTAACAGGTCCTAGAATTTTCTGGGAACAAAGCTCTCTTGGAACAAAACTCACTGTATAGAAATTGCACCTGGAAAGCATTTTGTGTACATGCCTCCTAGGAAAAAGAAACAATGACTGGTGATGGAATGGTGATTTAGAATCTTGGTCAAATATCTTCCTTCAGAGACTCAGTTAACAGGTGGGTAGCATTAAAGCAGGCAATGGTGGTAAGCACACATTCAACAACCAGCTCTTTATTGAGGTGGTCGGGACTGCTTCCCACTTTGTCAGTCTTGTGGCCAATCACAACAACTGATAAGTCACATCATTCCTTTCAATCCAATAGCATGGATAACACTCCTACCACTGCCACCTTAGTTAAGCTACGCAGTAGTTGGTCAGCTATAGGAAGTTGTTTCCCTATATCAGTTGGCCCAGACAAAGCTGTTAACACCAGTATAGCACTTCTACTAATTAGTGCAGTCTATTTCTGTTATCTTATACATCTGGTTAATGTTCAGGCAGTAAAACCACAGAATCAGAGTCAGAAGGTTTCTCTCATCAAATGTACCTTCAAGGAAATGATTCTTTGTGTATCTACAGTAACATCCTGAAAGGCATGCTACAGATAAGTTGTAAATAAGGTCTTATAAGATGCTTTTCCCTGCAAGAACAGTAAGTAGCTGATGGCTAATGGGAGACACTCTTTAAGCAGTCCCCTTCAGGTCTCACCTTGCTATCAGAATACAAGGTTGATATTGTGAGTGGTAGACTAGCGTTCAAAAAAACCCACTGTGAGGCAGCAAACGACCTAAGTGAATCTTTCTTTCAGTTCTTGAATGTGGAGGCTGTTAGCTTAGGATTAGCTTTCTTTATATGCTTTGGAATTTTGGTTTGTAGACTCACCTTCAGTGAAAGGTAAAAACTCTCTCTTGGAGTTCCTGGGTGGCTTCGGTTAAGCCGAAGTCTAACTTGGGCTCAGGTCATGATCTCGCGGTTCATGGGTTCGACTCCTGCATTGGGCTCCATGCTAACAGCTCAGAGCCTGGAGCCTGCTTCAGACTCTGTGTGTGTCTCTCTCTACTCCTTCCCCACTCACGCTGTCTCTGTCTCTCAAAAATAAATAAAATGTTTTAAAAAATAAAAACTCTCTCTCTGTCTCTCTCTCTCTCCCCCGTCTCTTCCTCCTCTAGAGCAGTTTTGCATTGGCCTCCACCCAGCTCCTCAGACCTCCTAGTCTACAACTAGGAAACTTGAGGACTTAAGGCTTTGAATGAAGTTCTTGTCCCTCAAAGACATTAGAGATCTCATAGATTTAATCAGAACATTTTGGCTTAATTGCTAATCACAAGATGGTGTCCACATCCTTACATCGCCCACTCACTGCACATGCAGTAATTAGCACAAATCAATACCTGGGAACAGCTTCCATTAGCAGTCTCCATTCACGAGTGGGTGAATGACTTTCACCCTGGTTTCAAGCACTGAGGTGGCTCTGGTCCTGCCTGGGAAGTTGTAAGAGGCACTTTTATTCTGTTACCACTTTAAATATATTCATGGCTTCCCTGCTACCCAACTTGACGTTCAGCAGACACATGGCTTTAGTCCCTCAGACTATTTTGCAAATCTCATCCACTGGGATGTTAAAGAGATGGCTAATTTTAAGACATGGCTAAATATTTTCAGTTTATCCCTGTTCTATTTTTATTTATCATTTTATGTGTTTGGATATATATATGTGAATGGGGGATGTATTAGTCAGCTAGTGCTGCGATAACAAAGTACCACAGAATGAATGGCTTCAACAACAAAAATTTATTTTCTCACAATATTAGGGGCTAGAAATTCAAGATCAAGGTGTTAGCAGGACACTCTTTCTCTTTTTTAAAAAATTATTTATTTATTTATTTATTTATTTATTTATTTATTTATTAAAAGGTAGAAATGAAAGGGTGAGAAGATGCTGAGAAGGCTATGTGGGGGTTACAATTTTTTTTTTAATTTTTTTTGTAATGTTTGTTTATTGTTGAGAGAGAAAGAGCGTGACTGGGGAGGGGCAGAGAGTGAGGGAAACACAGAATCTGAAGCAGACTCCAGGCTCCAAGCTGTCAGCAGAGCCCAATACGGGGCTCAAACCCACAAACTGTGAGATTCTGACCTGAAACAAAGTCGGATGTTTAACCGACTCAGCCACTCAAGCACCCCTAACAGAGTGTTCTTCTGAGGCTTCTCTCTTTGGCTTGTACATGCTATCTTTTCCCTGTGTCTTCGTGTGGTCTTCCCTCTGTACCTGTCTGTGTTCATATTTCTTCTTCTTAAAAGAACACAAATCATATGGAATTAGAGCTTACCCCAGTGACTTTATTTTAACATAATGACCTCTTTGAAGACCCTGTCTCTAAATTCAGTTACATTCTGAGGTACTGGGAGTTAGGAATTCAACACACAACACTAAGTGGGGATGCAATTCAGCCCTTAAGAGGGGGTGAGGGACAGGATTAAATTGTGAGCTCAGAATGCCTTCTCTACAAGCCTTCCTGGCAAAAGGTTTTACACCACCCCCTAACTATGAAGGGCAGAGGCCTCTCAGCAAAGAGGTTGTGAGTCCATCTAGCTCACAACCCAGATGTCCTCCAGGAGTAGCCATGCATGCCCTTGGAGATACATAGTCACCTTAGTGATGTTGACATAGGACCTTGTAAGAAAATGTTGCCAACAGTCTGCTTAGACAGCCTCTGTCACAGCAAGAGTCATCCTTCCTTTGACATGAAGGGCCCACAGAGGACTGACTGATGACAAATACTGCATTCATCTAATACTCAGAACAGGGCACCTGGACTAGGTTATGAATTCTAAGTTCGCTTGTCATTTCAGATTGTTACTGTGACTGTATTTGAAGATAAGATCTTTAAAGAGATACGTAAATTAAACTGAGGCCCATGGGTTGTCGGTGAGCTAATCTGACTAGAGCCTTTAGAGAAGAAAAGGAGATTAGGACACAGATATGCATGCTTTTGGACACAGGGAACACGATGTGAAGATACCAGGAAAAGATGGCCATCTACAAGCCAAAAAGAGAGGCTTCTAAGGAGAACAACCCTTCTGAAAGCTGGATCTTGAACTTCTAGCTTCCAGGACTGTGATAAAATAAATTTCTGTTTAACCCATCCAGGCTGTGGTACCTTGTTGTGGCAGCCCTAGAAAATGAAGACAAACACTAAGGAGAAATCCACTACTTATAACATGCCTACTATTCGCCCCAGAGGGAGACATTGCCTCTTCTCTTCAAGCTGCTCTCTGCAAATATAACCTTGAGAAATAGCCCAGGTAGAAAGCACTCAGGGGCTTGAAGTAGGTTCAGAATGGAGGGGCTCATATAGGACTCCCAACAAGGTGATGAGCATGCACCTTCCAACATCTCATCTGAAAAATCTCAAAGACTACATTGTTGAGCTAGAAAACTGAATTATATAAATATCCTCATTAGCCTATGGAACCCAACTATAAAATTTAGATCTCTCAATCCTAAAAGACTGCCATAGGTGAGCAGTCGTATGTTTTCAAAAATGTTACATCAAAAGTTGTGGTCCTTGGGGAAATAGGAGTTGAGAAATACTGGTGGCAGTGCCATAGTGAGGTATGTGCATGTGTCTGGCAGACTGTCAGAAAAATAACAAGGCTAGGTTTACAGCCTTCTATCTTGTTTCAATACATAATGATAGCTCTTTGGGAAAAAAGTACTGGAAGTAGGCAGAGTAAATGGTGCAGTGGATTTGTAATATATCTCCTTGGCTAGGCTAAACTACACTCCCCAGAACTGCCTTTCCTGTAAGCAGGACAAGCTTGATGAACATGCAAACAGTGCACATACACAGAGACATGTGTTCAGAAGGAGAATTGATGCTGGGGTTTAAGGCTTCATGTTGAAATTCTTACTAGTTTTATCTTTGAATTTGTGTTTTATAAGTGAAGTCCACTGGGATAGTGAAACATGTTCTAGAGCCTTGGAGCCTTGGTTCACACGTGTTATCACCTCTTACTGCCTCCCTGGGAATACCTTCCCATATAGACTACTGCTACCCCTGGTGGGGTCCAGGGCATGGGACAAGGAGGCTTGGAAGCAGGCATACACTCTCTGAATGCCAAGTCATGGGACAGGGCCCAGGGTGCCTGTGAAGTCTGTATACACCCAGTGAGCATCCCATAAGTTAGGGAATGCAGCATTAAATTGCAAATAATGAACACCATGACATAACCAAAAAAAGAGTTTGAAAGAAAGGAAAAATCAGTTTTCTTGCTCTTTTGAACAGGGGGCTGCACATTTTCAGTTTGTACTGCCCCACAAATGTTATAGCTGACCCTGCCTGTATATTTCATGTACATGATAAAAAGGATGTACCATGAGAGACATATCGTCCCCCACCCCCATGAGAGACATAGCGGCACAAGATTCAGAGCATGGAACAGAAGCAGCAGCCACAATGATTTTCACTTTTGAAAGATAGAAGCAGATGCTTTTGTAGCTCTTGTACATTATCTTCGACCAGCTGGCATCAATGCATTAGCATGTGGCAGCAGGTGGGCTTCCAACTGCTCCACCTCCCCCTAAATTATCGTTCATCATATCCATTTTCTGGACTCCATGATGAGAGACACCACTTTTCCTACATGACATACACATCATAGCTGGAGACATGAAGAACTTACATGAGCCCCAGTATACACTTAAAGCTTCCTGTTTGTCCTTGCTTTTCTCCACTCTATATCCATCTTCCCTCCTAGACTGCTCACCTTGGAGACTTTGGGCTCCAGCATCCAACACAAAGACTACTGCTTAACCAGCTACTATAACTGTGAAAAGTTAAGTGCCTGTAATGACAAGTCTCACATATTATATCTCCTAGTGGTCCTGCTTGTCTAACTGAACTGTAACTAGTAAGTACAGCAAAGTAAAAAAAAAAATTTCATGTTTATTTATTTTTGACAGAGAGAGGGGGAGAGAGACAGAGTGCTAGTGGGAGAGGGGCAGAGAGAGAGGGAGACATAGAATCTGAGGCAGGCTCCAGGCTCTGAGCTGTCAGCACAGAGCCCAACATGGGGCTCAAACCCACGAACTGTGAGATCATGCCTGAGCTGAAGTCGGTCACTTAACCAACTGAGCCACCCAGATGCCCCTAGTATGGCAAATTTTTTAAACCTTAGAATAGGTTGGGGAAATAGGACTACATATGTAAAAATGAAAACAGAAAATAACACGATGTCATGAAATTATATCTTACATTTGCACAATCCTTTGCAATTGACCTACATTGTCTTATTTGGTCATAACCATAAGCCCTATGAGGTAGGTTAGGACAGCTATTACAATTTCCATTTTACAGATGGAAGTGAGACATCAGGGATTAAATGTCTTGGCCAGTGTCACATAATTAGGAAGTGGCAGAGTAGCAAATGGTCCTTTTTTTTTTTAATATTTATTTATTTTGGAGAGAGTGCAAGTGGGAGAGGGGATAGTGAGAGCAGGGCAGAGGATCTGAAGCAGGCTCTGTGCTGACAGGTTGACAACAGCAAGCCTGATGCGGGGTCCGAACTCAGGAACCATAAGATTATGAACTGAGCCGAAGTCAGATACTCAAGTGACTGAGCCACCCAGGTGCCCCTGGAACTGGTCTTCTAATGCCTTTCCCAGTGCATTTCCACTGACCTAGAGGGCCTCTTTTAAATATGAAGTAGTAAGATTGACTATGAAGCTCACATCTTTGGTGGAATGAGATCCAATTCAAACAGGAGATAAGGTCTCTAGTTCTCAGTTATGTAATTATATTTTTGCTCCCTGCACATTAGATAAGCAGACTGTGCACCATTCAGTTCACATCTTTACAAACTGTCACTCAACACTCAACAGTCTAGCTTCCAATCTCAGAAAATGGAAAAGACATTCCAAATAACTGCAAGTGTTTCTAAAACTCACTGGTACCTTTTAATGCTCACAGACAGAAGTTTTGTAGATAACAGAGATGTAAGCAGTTCTCATCATTGTAATTCATGTATCTGATACATCATAGTGAGGTTTGGCAATTGTTTTATGGTTGTGAAAAAAAATGAGCTTTATTTCAAACAAATCATCAAAATTCCACAATAGACTACAAAACTAAGTGAGACTGTTTTTCTATTTTTACTAACCACCAAAATGAGAACTAAGTCATTCTATTAAAGGCTTTGAGCTACATCCATACAATGAATACACCAGCACTGTGCAAAATCCAGAGAAAATGCAAATTTGTACTATTTGTCAACAACTGCAAAACCCAGCCCTAATAAGGCTTTTGTTATTATAGTCTTCCCCTGTGAGAGAAAGCAACAGTTGAAATTATAAGGGAAAGAACCAAATTGCCTCTAATGAATTCTGTTCCCCTAGAAGGATCTTATAAACCCATAGATCATGACTCTGTTCTCCATAACCACAGCAAGCACCTCCTATAGAGAACCAGCCCCAGTGCACCCCACCACCCATGCTACACCTGTCCATATCAAATGTTCCCAAGATGCACGGGCATAGGAGCCACCCGGGCCAGAGCTCTGACACTGCCTAGACTCATCCTCTGAATTACTCCAGTTCATGTTCACCTCCTGGTCTCATGAGAAGGTGAAAAGATGGCTTTATTCTTTGGATATCAAGCAGAGGAAGCACAGGTAGGCTTCAAGTGGCCCTCATTTATTCATTAGTTAACTCTTCATATTTATCAAGAGTTTACTTCATGCTAGACATCGTACTTGGCCTGAGGACACAGTGGCGAGAAAGACAGATGCAAACCCCCTCGAGCAGTTTGCAGTGCAGCATAGGATGCAGACGTTAGTCAACGTTCGTTCAAATAAATGGACCACTGCCAACTGAGGTAAGCACTGGGAAGTATAGGTTTATACTGCCAGGAGATATGTTAATACATAAGCCTAACCACATTCAAGGGCTGAGACAGGCCTCCCTTGTGAGAGACATTTGTGTTGATGCTGAAGGAGAAATAGATGAAGGGGTGAAGAAGATGTGCTAAGCATTTCTAGAAGAGGGAACACATGCCTGATGTGGGGTATCAGTGGAAGCCCTGACCTTGGCCAGTTAAAGAATAAGCAATAGATTCTGGACTGAGGAGATTATAGGCCTGGGCAAGAAATAGGGGTGAAGGATAAAATATGAGGCTTGAGGAGGGCAACGTTCATCTATCTTAGTGCTGTAACTCAGGCTAGCCCTGCACGCATAACTAAGTAATGTGTGTGTTGAAAGGAGGGCTGAGGCAGGGAATGGAGAAACTCTGTCCCCATTTCAGCAACCACAAGAGCCCAGAATGATACTTGATGCAGCATAAGTCTAGCCTGCTGTTCCTTTTTTAATACTCCCTTCCAGTTCTCAGGGCTCTTTCTCTTTCCCCACAGCCTTCTGTAGTCTCTAGCATCTTCCTGCTGCTCAGGCCTGCCCTTCCTACCTCAAGTACCTGAGTTCACACACCACATACCTCCTGCTTAGTATCAGGAGGAGAAATGTGATTACCAATAAGCTTAGAGGTATCAGTGGGTAAGAGGTATTTTTCCCTTACAGCTTACTAACTCTAATGGATTTCCTGAAGGAGGACGCATTTTCTGAGTAGAGGAAGCTTCCATGTATGTTTGAAGAACTGGGACCAGCAAGCTTTTATTGCCCTTTGGAAAATGACCTCCTTCAATTTCACATTAATAAACTGGAGACTTCAGGAAACAAGGGGCAAGAAAGAAAAAAAAAAAAGGGACCAAGTGTCAGTCCCCAGGAGTGATCCCTGCCTCTCCCTGCAGTGATGGAGTCCAGATGGAGAGCAGTGGAAAGGCCTGTATCTTTTTGAAGGATCAGAAGCTCTCTCTTGAAAGCAAGCCATTCAGAATGCTAACAAGGAATGAAAAATATACCACCACTTCTGAGAGTAGGTACTCATATCTTGAAAGATTTCCTTTTGCCCTGGTATTGACACTAATATATAAGAAAAAAGTATGCATGTGTGAGTGTGTGTGGGGGGGGGGGGGGTGTACATTTTTTGTGAGTTGCTAAATGTTTAGAAAATCAATAATTTTCTCAAAAAATTTTATCAAATAAAACTCATGTGTAAAGATTATTGTAAGTAATGGGGCACCTGGGTGGCTCAGTCGGTTGAACATCCGACTTCGGCTCAGGTCATGATCTCAGAGTCCGTGAGTTTGAGCCCCATGTCAGGTTCTGTGCTGACAGCTCAGAGCCTGGAACCTGCTTCAGATTCTGTGTCTCCCTCTCTCTGCTAAATATCTAAAGGAAGACATTTTTCCTTTCATTCTAAAAGTTCAACAATATATATATTTGATACATTTTATATGACGGCCTATTTTGGAGAAAATCAGGTAGGAGTACCTGGGTGGCTCACTTGGTTAAGCATCTGACCTCAGCTTAGTCCTAATCTCACAGTTCATGGGTTTGAGCCCCATAGTGAGCCGTCTGCTGTCAGCACAGAGCCTCCCTTGGATCCTCTGTCCCCCTCTCTTTCTGCCCCTCCCTCCCTCACTCACTCTCAAAAATAAATAAACATTAAAAATCAAAAAATCAGGTAGAATTCAGGAGATATATATTAGTTCAAATTTATGTCATATTTTAAAGCTATCAAATAAACTACAATTATTGGGGGCGCCTGGGTGGCGCAGTCAGTTAAGTGTCCGACTTCAGCCAGGTCACCATCTCGCGGTCCGTGAGTTCGAGCCCCGCGTCGGGCTCTGGGCTGATGGCTCAGAGCCTGGAGCCTGTTTCCGATTCTGTGTCTCCCTCTCTCTGACCCTCCCCCATTCATGCTCTGTCTCTCTCTGTCCCAAAAATAAATAAACGTTGAAAAAAAAAATTTTTTTTTAAAATAAATAAATAAACTACAATTATTTTATTCAAAAAATACTAAATAAGATAAAAAAGAGAAGTGACTGTTATAACTGTTCTGAGCCTTTGAGTAATATATGCGCTACCATTTAGCCCAGTCTCTGCCACAACCTAATAAACTTAATATTTACAGTGCTGGAGTGATGATCCATTAAAGGCTTGATTTTGTTGGTTAGGGCTGCCATAACAAAGAACCACAGATGTAATGGTTTAAACAACAGAAATGTATTTCCTCACAGTCCTGGTAACTAGAAGTTTGAGATCAAGGTGTTAGCAGAGTTGGTCTCATCTTAGGCCTCTCTCTTTGGCTTATATGTGACATCTTCTCCTTGTGTCTTCACATAGTTCTCTCTTTCTCTCTCTGCACCTATCTGTGTTCAAAACTCCTCTTCTAGTAAGAACTCCAGTTATGAGGGCCCACCTTAATGATCTCATTTTAACTTAATTACTTCTCGAAAAACCCTATTTCCAAGGACAGTCACATTCTGAGGTGCAAGTGGTTAGGGTTCAACAAATGAATTCTGAGGTGATATAGCTCAGTCCAGACAAGAAGTAATGATGCATGAATTAAGAAGCCACTCAAATACATACAGGAATAGGGCTAAGAAGCTGTGAGACCAACCTGGGCAGAAACCCACCATTATGTGCCCTGTCCCTGAAGAGACTAAACCCAAAGGATGGAAGAGAAAGCTCAGAATAGCTGTCCAACTTTACTACCTTTTGAATGGGAAAAAAAATACTTGATGGTTACAGGTAGTTTATACTTGAGAGGATAAAACTGGCTGAAACTCCTGTTTCCCTCCCCTAATTGTGGCCTTAAGTTATTTGATCCTCTTGAATTAGCTGAGAATTCAGACAGGAAGGTCCATCCAGCCGTGCTGATGGTGGATATTAACAAGCCCAGTTCTACTTCTCAGGCTTTCAAAGGATATTGTTTGGCTATATAGGTAGGAGCCAATTCTAGTGATATCTCTGGCATTGTTAACACATTTCTCTTCAGAAACAAATACAGCATGGCTTGTCTAACTAAAGTAAAATAGGCATTAATCCTAAAAGTCAGAAATCTGTGGGGTTTTTTATTTGCTTTTTAAATTAACTATCCATTTTAACTTTCAGTGCTCTTTAAAATATTTGCCAACTTACTTTGCATGAAATGTGTTTTACTTTTAAAATTAAAAAGAAAACTTTTAAACAATTACATCATTCTAAAAGTTCCTTTCTGGGGAAAAAAATAGTCTTCAGTTTTTGTTGTTTTAATTTGCTCAGTAATTTTTACTTCCCCTAATTAAATAAGTATGATCCTAAACTGGGTAAAATAAATTTTTGGTGAGTGAATCACATGTTCCAATTATAACTTCAGAGGAGTGTCTATAAGGGGAATAATTTGGGGGCCACAAGCAATGTAAACTTCATTCTGTAAATGTCCCTCCTCTTGTCAATTGCAAACATAGCCATTTTTGAAAGAGGAAGACATTATAACAAATACTATAATTAGCACGAGGCAGATACCAGAACTCCTCTCCTAAAGAAATTTTACTTTTAATGAACTGACTTTGTAGTTTTCCACACAGTGGGGAAAAAAATATCTGCTATACATGCTATACATCTGAGAAAGAAGATCCTTGTGTCTCAACACAGATAGTTCCCAATTTATGATGGTTTGACGTAAAGATTTTTCTGACCTTACCATGGTGCAAAAGCAATATCCATTCAGTAGAAACCATACTCCTAATTTTGAATTTTGATCTTTTCCCAGGCTAGCAATATGTGATACGATACTCTTGCATGATGCTGGACAACAGCAACAAGCCACAACTCTGGTCAGCCATTCCATGACGAGGGTAAACAACTCATCTGCTTACAACCATTCCATACCCACACAACCATTCTGTTTTTTACTTTCAGTACAATATTCAATAAATTACATAAGATAGCCAATAGTCTATTATAAAATAGGCTTGTGTTAGATGATTTTGCCCAACTGTAGGCTAAGTAAGTGTTCTGAGCACATTTAAAGCAGGCTGGGCTAAACTATGATGTTCAGTAGGTCAGGTGTATTAAATGCATTTTCAATGGTTTATTGGTATGTAACCTCCTTGTAAGTTGAGCAAGATTCACATATGAAGAACTTCTACAATCAATAATAGACAACCCAATTTAAAAAAATTAACAAAGCTTTCAATGGTCAGTTTACAAAAGAAAATATACTAAAGCCAATAAGCCCATACTAATATACCTAACACCAGTAATTATCAAATAAGTACAAATTAAAACCACAGCGATCTACCAATTCACACCCACTGGAATAGCTAAAACCAACAGCTGATGGCAAGGATGCGGAACAACTAGAACTCTCAGATATTCACGATGTGAAATATATACAACAATTTTAAAAAACTATTTGGCAGTTTCTTTTTAAACTAAACATAGCTCATGACTTAGCAATTCCAATCCTAGGTATTTACTTGAGAGACATGAAAAATTTTGTCCACAAAAGACTTGTGCAATAATGTTTAGAGCAGCTCTATTCAATAACTCCAAACTGGAAGCATCCCCAAAGTCCAACAATAAAGGAATGGAATAATAAATTTTGGTGCATTCTGATAATATAATACTACACAGAATAATAAAGAATGAATTACTAATAAACATAACAGCAAAGATACATCTCAAAAACAGTGCACTGTACAAAAAAAAAGCCAGACAAAGAACAGTGCATCCTGTTTGATTCCATTTTTATGACACTCAAGAACCAGCAAAACTAAATAAACTATGGAGAGAGAACTGAAAAAATGGTGCCTATGGGATGAGGTTTGACAGGAAGGTGGTAAGGGTGGTAAGTATGTAGTGCATAATTCTTGTCAAAATTCATCGAATCAGGCATTTAAGATCTTTGATTTTTATTGTATACAAATTTTATTTCTATTTAAATGTTACAAAGAGCTTTTTAAGGGCCCCTGGGTTGCTCAGTAGGTTAGGCATCTGACTGGCCATTTTGGCTCAGGTCAGGATCTCAAGGTTCTTGGACTCAAGCCCAACATCAGGCTCTATGCTGATAGCACAAAGCCTGCTTGGGATTCTATCTCTCCCTCTCTCTCTGCCCCTTCCCAGGTCATGCTCCCCTGCTCTCTCAAAAATAAATAAGTAAAAAAAAAATGTTAAAAAAGATTTTTTAAACAAAAGTCACTTTGCACTTTTCCAACATTTCATGTACACCCCATTGCACTAATTTCATTTGCAACTTATAGGACTTGCCCAATGGCTGCTCATATGTCTCCTGCACACAGTGATACAACCCTTCTAGGGAGGTAAAAGAAACGGCACCAGTGAGCCCACTCCAGGGCAGGGCCTTTCCTGTTTGCAAGGCCAATACAACACAGGGCCAGTGACAAACAAATTAAAATCTAAAGACCCTCTTTAAGAGCCATTAGGCCCCACAATGAGAACAGAGGCCCTGGAGCCATTCAGACCAGGGTTTAAGTCCCAGCTCAAGCATTCTGCAGATTTGAGCAGGTTAGCTAGCATCTCTGAATCTCCATTCCTTCATTTATAAGAACTATTCTGCAAAATCAAACACCATGTTAATAACATGCCTAGGATGGAGAGGGAAGATGGCGGCGTAGGAGGACGCTGGGCTCACCGCGCGTCCTGCTGATCACTTAGATTCCACCTACACCTGCCTAAATAACCCAGAAAACCGCCAGAGGATTAGCAGAACGGAGTCGCCAGAGCCAAGCGCAGACGAGAGGCCCACGGAAGAGGGTAGGAAGGGCGGCGAGGCGGTGCGCGCTCCACGGACTGGCGGGAGGGAGCCTGCGCGGAGGGGCGGCTCGCCGGCCAAGCAGAGCCCCCGAGTCTGGCTTGCAAAAAGCGGAGGGGCCTGACGGACTGTGTTCCCACAGCAAGCGCGACTTAGCGGCTGGGAGGTCATAAGTTAACAGCTCTGCTCAGAAAGCGGGAAGGCTGGAGGACAAAGGGAAGGAGAGCCGCTGAGCCCCCTGACGACAGAGCTCAGTTTGGTGGGGAACAAAGGAGCTCGCCAGCGCCATCTCCCCCGCCCATCCCCCAGCCAAAATCCCAAAGAGAACCAGTTCCTGCCAGGGAACTTGCTCGCTCCTCGCAAACACCCAACTCTGCGCTTCTGCGGAGCCAAACCTCCGGCAGCGGATCTGACTCCCTCCTGCTGCCACAGGGCCCCTCCTGAAGTGGATCACCTAAGGAGAAGCAAGCTAAGCCTGCCCCTCCTGCCCCTGTGCACCTAGTCTACCCACCCCAGCTAAGACGCCAGATCCCCAGCATCACAAGCCTGGCAGTGTGCAAGTAGCCCAGACAGGCCACCCCACCCCACAGTGAATCCCGCCCCTAGGAGAGGGGAAGAGAAGGCACACACCAGTCTGACTGTGGACACAGCTGTGGGCTGGGGGCAGACATCAGGTCTGACTGCGGCTCCGCCCACCAACTCCAGTTATACACCACAGCACAGGGGAAGTGCCCTGCAGGTCCTCACCACGCCAGGGACTATCCAAAATGACCAAGCGGAAGAATTCCCCTCAGAAGAATCTCCAGGAAATAACAACAGCTAATGAGCTGATCAAAAAGGATTTAAATAATATAACAGAAAGTGAATTTAGAATAATAGTCATAAAATTAATCGCTGGGCTTGAAAACAGTATAGCTGACAGCAGAGAATCTCTTGCTACAGAGATCAAGGGACTAAGGAACAGTCACGAGGAGCTGAAAAACGCTTTAAATGAAATGCATAACAAAATGGAAACCACCACAGCTCGGATTGAAGAGGCAGAGGAGAGAATAGGTGAACTAGAAGATAAAGTTATGGAAAAAGAGGCAGCTGAGAAAAAGAGAGATAAAAAAATCCAGGAGTATGAGGGGAAAATTAGAGAACTAAGTGATACACTAAAAAGAAATAATATACGCATAATTGGTATCCCAGAGGAGGAAGAGAGAGGGAAAGGTGCTGAAGGGGTACTTGAAGAAATAATAGCTGAGAACTTCCCTGAACTGGGGAAGGAAAAAGGCATTGAAATCCAAGAGGCACAGAGAACTCCCTTCAGACAGAACTTGAATCGATCTTCTGCACGACATATCATAGTGAAACTGGCAAAATACAAGGATAAAGAGAAAATTCTGAAAGCAGCAAGGGGTAAACGTGCCCTCACATATAAAGGGAGACCTATAAGACTCGTGACTGATCTCTCTTTTGAAACTTGGCAGGCCAGAAAGAATTGGCACGAGATTTTCAGTGTGCTAGACAGAAAAAATATGCAGCCGAGAATCCTTTATCCAGCAAGTCTGTCATTTAGAATAGAAGGAGAGATAAAGGTCTTCCCAAACAAACAAAAACTGAAGGAATTTGTCACCACTCAACCAGCCCTACAAGAGATCCTAAGGGGGACCCTGTGAGACAAAGTACCAGAGACATCACTACAAGCATAAAACATACAGACATCACAATGACTCTAAACCCATATCTTTCTATAATAACACTGAATGTAAATGGATTCAATGCGCCAACCAAAAGACATAGGGTATCAGAATGGATAAAAAAACAAGACCCATCTATTTGCTGTCTACAAGAGACTCATTTTAGACCTGAGGACACCTTTAGATTGAGAGTGAGGGGATGGAGAACTATTTATCATGCTACTGGAAGCCAAAAGAAAGCTGGAGTAGCCATACTTCTATCAGACAAACTAGACTTTAAATTAAAGGCTGTAACAAGAGATGAAGAAGGACATTATATAATAGTGACAGGGTCTATCCATCAGGAAGAGCTAACAATTATAAATGTCTATGCGCCGAATACCGGAGCGCCCAAATATATAAAACAATTACTCATAAACATAAGCAACCTTATTGATAAGAATGTGGTAATTGCAGGGGACTTTAACACCCCACTTACAGAAATGGATAGATCATCTAGACACACGGTCAATAAAGAAACAAGGGCCCTGAATGAGACATTGGATCAGATGGACTTGACAGATATATTTAGAACTCTGCATCCCAAAGCAACAGAATATACTTTCTTCTCGAGTGCACATGGAACATTCTCCAAGATAGATCATATACTGGGTCACAAAACAGCCCTTCATAAGTTTACAAGAATTGAAATCATACCATGCATACTTTCAGACCACAATGCTATGAAGCTTGAAATCAACCACAGAAAAAAGTCTGGAAAACCTCCAAAAGCATGGAGGTTAAAGAACACCCTACTCAAGAATGAGTGGGTCAACCAGGCAATTCGAGAAGAAATTAAAAAATATATGGAAACAAACGAAAATGAAAATACAACAATCCAAACGCTTTGGGACACAGCGAAGGCAGTCCTGAGAGGAAAATACATTGCAATCCAGGCCTATCTCAAGAAACAAGAAAAATCCCAAATACAAAATGTAACAGCACACCTAAAGGAAATAGAAGCAGAACAGCAAAGGCAGCCTAAACCCAGCAGAAGAAGAGAAATAATAAAGATCAGAGCAGAAATAAACAATATAGAATCTAAAAAAACTGTAGAGCAGATAAACGAAACCAAGAGTTGGTTTTTTGAAAAAAATAACATGCCTAGATTGGGACTTTGCACATAGTAGGCCATTGATAAGGTACAACTGCCACTGGCCAATCAGCTCCTGAAAGGAAGGAACCATGACTGTGTGACACATAGTAGATATTCAATAAATATTTAATAAATGAGTGAGTAGCCTGAGAAATTTCTATTTTAATTCCTATAAGAAAATGCCAAGAGATAAAACCAAGAAGCAGCAGGACAGATCAAACAGCAGTATTTTTGCCAATATACTGTCTTATCTCAGCATACATCCCAGTACTTTATCTGAAATCCTTGGGATGAGATGTGTTTCAGAATTCAGAAATTTTCTGATTTTGTAAATGTAATGGTGCCTACACCATATGTATGTAACCTATCCTATAGACTGGGCAGCACTCCACATCAAACATATTAATACTTCCACAGGAAAACTTACAAATATTCACATTAAATGGCATAGATGGGGGCGCCTGGGTGGCGCAGTCGGTTAAGCGTCCGACTTCAGCCAGGTCACGATCTTGCGGTCTGTGAGTTCGAGCCCCGCATCGGGCTCTGGGCTGATGGCTCAGAGCCTGGAGCCTGTTTCCGATTCTGTGTCTCCCTCTCTCTCTGCCCCTCGCCCATTCATGCTCTGTCTCTCTCTGTCCCAAAAATAAATAAACGAAAAAAAAAATATTAAAAAATAAATAAATAAATAAATGGCATAGATGAAGATAAAACTAGTCTCATATCAGTTTAGGTTCAGTGTTTGTTTGTTTTTAATGTTTATTTTCAAGAGACAGAGAGACAGAGAGAGAGAATCAGAGTATGAGTAGGGAAGGGAGAGAAAGACAGAGACGCAGAATCCAAAGCAGGCTCTAGGCTCTGAGCTGTCAGCTCAGAGCCCATCGCGAGGCTAGAACTCACGAATCATGAGATCATGACCTGAGTCGAAGTCGGATGCTTAACTGACTGAGCCACCCAGGCGCCCCAGCTTAGGTTCAGTTCTGACATCAAATAAATTTGTTTAAAAATAAAAAATTTTAAAAAGCTGTTAGGATTGTATAATTGTTGGGAACCCTCTAACAGCTAACATTCAGGTAGCACCAACAAAGTACCATGCACTCTAGCCTAAGCACTTTGTGTTATCAACCCATTTACTCTTCACAACAACGTTACAAAGTAAGTGTTAGTATTATTTCCATTTTAATGGCAAGGAAACTGAGGCACAGATGGGGTAGGTAATTTGCCCAAGGTCATATACTTCCTCCTGGAATCTTTACTCTTCATCACTCTCCTAGAATACCCTCAACCTCTCCCTTTGTCAGTATGTGCAATATGGGCCTTGAGGAAGTATCCATCCTCACTCCACCGTCATGCCCCCAAATCACAAAATACTAAAGAAAATCGGTACTCAGCTTTCCATCTTTTCCATCTTTTCCATCCTCCACTTGGAAAACTGAAGGTTATTGAAAGTAGTGACTTTAAAAGATCTGTTCTCCTTAAAAGACTCAAAAAAGATATTCTCATTTGCCTGAGATAATCAAACTAAAGCAGAAGCAAGAAATCCAGCTTAAAAAAAAAATTATTTCAAGCAGATTACAAATAAAAGGACACATTCACAAAAGGTGAACTTTTTCAGCAATGTAAGCTGTAGAAGAAAAGCCAAAAAGCCTACAGAGCAGAATAACACTCTTTCAGCAGCCACCAGGTCATTAAAAAACACAAATTTATGGGTAGCCCAGCCACCTTATCAAGGGAAAACAATATAAAAACCTCACAGCTCTGAGGGGTAAAAAGTAGAGCCTACTTGCAGAAGAGAGGAAAGTTCCTGCATCAATCATGCAGCCCGCCCAGTGTTAACAACTTCTAAACAGTGAAGGTGAAAGAACATTTGTTTGCCAAAAGGTCACTTTCCCAATTCAAGGGGGGAAGGTTTAGGAGCACATGTTGGAAACTTTGCCTCAGCATGCCTGTTATTTTACCCTGGGGCACAGTTTGCCTACGAAACAAGGTTGGTGGTAGAGAGCAATTAGTCTGGCGGCTAATCAGTGTCATTTGGCTGTAACTTTTCAGTAAACCATCCCAACCTAAAGGAACTATGCTTCAACACTGGTTTTGTTTCTATGGAAAATCTCAACCACTGAGGATGCAGCCCCCAGAGTATACACATCCCCTCAGTCAGTCAATATTTACTGAGTCTTTAAGGAACTTAGACTATAATATGTGCTTGGGAACCCTTGTTAAACCCAGTCTCCTCCCTACAAATGGTTTAAAATCTTATTTAGGGGAAATTAAAAAGGTACAGAAAATATACATGGATGCAAGAGTTGGCAAAATATTTTGAGTTATATTTGTTTCATATTCCAACCTCACTGAACTCTCAGAAAATAGCCAAACATACTTAGGTCAAGTAGGTTCAATTTCCAAACAGTGATGTTTGTCAAAAACAATTTCTTTACTCCTCACACTATCTCAACACATAATAAAGAGCAATTCCTACATACAGGGCAGGGCAAAAAGAAATGCAGGTCTTACTCAACAAGTGGTTGTTGAATTAAATTGAAATCCTGCTACACTCAACGTAGAGGGTTTTGTTCATGCATCTTAACTGGGAATGATTCACTAACCACCAGTGGCATGTGCTTTTATGATTTAGAAAAACATTCTCCTCAATACAACCTACATTCATTCCAATGGGAAAGCTTCTGAGTTCACAGCCATGACTTCTAAGTTAACCTTTCACGTCCACAAAATGCAAAATTGCTACTGCTAAAGGTAACTTGTTTTTCAGTATTGGCCTGGCCTGATTTTTTAGTATTGTTTTCAGAATGCCACCCCAAGATTTTCTGTTGACTCGGGCATGTTTTGAAGTGGAGAGTGGAAAGACAGTGAGAGATGATGAGAAGAAAACCAGTTAAGGGATTAAGGTGACTTGGGCAGAGCAGAAAGAACCCGCCAGCCCCCTACCCCCAGTCCCACCTCATGCAGGGTGGGGGACAACTTTCACCCTAAGAAGTTCAGCTCCTTAACAGCTCAGGCTGACTGAAGCAAAGAAAGTTCCTTACCTTTTCTGAGGTGACCCAGCCTTTCTTAAAGCGAGCCAGGTATGAATATATTGATGTGAGATATCAGGCCATGAATTTCATGTTCTCACAATGTGGTAGAGTACTTCTTCAGTAATTAATGAATTAATTAAGAAGAAAATTTTAAGCCAGATATGAGCTGAAGTCAGCCAAACTTTTAAGGGGTAAGTAAAAAGGACCCCAAATCTATCCTATGACCAGCAAAAATAAACAAATAAACAAACAAGCAAACAAATTCCTCTCATCCCCCTGCTTACCCTTTATGGAGTCTTTTCCCCTTAGGTTCCTCCTCTTTCCCAAATTAATTACTATCATAACAAATACTTACAAAGAGCCTAGTAGATGCCTCTTGGGCAGTGGGGGATGTTATGTGAACAAAACAGGTGCAGTGTTCCCACTTTACAGTCTGGTGAGGACAACAGGCTTCAAACAGGGACATTCACAGCCTGTGGGGCTCACAGAACAAAAATGAAGTGACAGAGGCTTATATTCAGCCCCTGTAGGAAGAAAGAAAGCTACAGTAGATGATTTTTCCATGGAAAGGAATGATGCCATGCAGCTGAGAGTGCTAAAGTGGTTTCCAACAACGAAGACCAATGGACCACATCAAAGGCAGTTTGCCAAAAGCACTGCTATGGTCATGATAGCAACCAACGAAATTGTCACCAATATGGACAGTACTTCAAATATGAATAACTGTATTTGAGAAGAGCTGCTAAATTATGGCCCTGATTGCAAACCTTTTACAAACAGACCACTTACTCATGATAGATTGATACTGCTTTATACAGTATTCTAGCAAGTATGGTTATCTAGCACTGTTTTCTAACTTTTTTCACCACATGGACATAGTGATAATGACCATATTTATATACTGCTCACTTAGGTCAGCTGACAAAACTGCCAATAAAAGCAATGCCTGAAGGCTCTGACTACCCAGCCCCTCCTATGTGCCCTGAGGAGCAGCTCCAACCTATAATTTACATGCTTCCCAGCACACCCTGGTTGCCTGCTTCCTTCTGTTTCCCTCACTGTAACCAGAAAGTCTTGCAAAGGTGGCCATTTTCCCCATTCAACAACAACAACAAGTTGTTTCCTTTGTGTTAAATTTGCATATACCCTAGTCCCATTGGCATCTAGATGGTAGAGACCAAGGATGCTGCTAAAATAAACATCTTGCAAGGCATAGGACAGTCCTTGCTTCTTGTTATGACCTGTGGCTTATATCCCTTCCGCTCACTAAAGGAATTTTTGGCAGGTTATTACTATGCCCTTGTTTTAATTGTAATTAATCCAAATCATGCTCAGTTTAATATGAGAAGATCACCAACCAGTTGAGGAGGAGGCTACTACAGAGAAATTTACCTGGATATTCAGTGTATGAGTTCAGAATGACCAAGCATTAGGTGACTGACCTGGCTTAGGTGACAAAAAGCCTAGTAGCTTCTACAAAACCTGGGGGGGGGGGGGGGG